>NC_080186.1:82522651-82825681 GCF_030028045.1 Hippopotamus amphibius kiboko | reverse complement strand
GTCCATTTTATTGGCATATAGTTGCTTGTAGTAATCTCTTATGGTGCTTTTTATTTCTGCGGTGTCTGTTGTAACTTCTCCTGTTTCCTTTCTAATTTTATTGATTTGAGTCTTCTCCCTCTTTTCCTTGATGCATCTTGCTAGAGGTTTATCGTTTTTATTTATCTTCTCAAAGAACCAGCTTTTAGTTTTATTGATTTCTGCTATTGTTTTCTTTGTCTCTATTTCATTTATTTCTGCTCTGATCTTTATGATTTCTCTCTGTCTACTAACTTGGGGTTTTGTTTGCTCTTCTTTCTCTGGTTTCTTTAGGTGTAAGGTTAGATTGTTGATTTGGGATTTTTCTTGTTTCTTGAGGTAGGATTGTATTGCCATAAACTTCCCTCTTAGAACTGCCTTTACTGCATCCCATAGGTTTTGGATGGTTGTGTTTTCATTGTCATTTGTCTCTAGGTATTTTTTGATTTTCTCTTTGATTTCTTCAGTGATCTCTTGGTTATTCAGTAGCATATTGTTTAGCCTCCATATGTTTGTGTTTTTTACAGTTTTTTTCCTGTAATTGATTTCCAATCTCATAGCATTGTGGTCAGAAAAGATGCTTGATATGATTTCAATTTTCTTGAATTTACCAAGGCTTGATTTATGACCCAAAATGTGATCTATCCTGGAGAATGTTCCATGTGCACTTGAGAAGAATGTGTAATCTGCTGTTTTTGGATGTAATGTCCTGTAGATATCTATTAAATCAAGCTGATTTATTGCGTCATTTAAAGCTTGTGTTTCCTTATTCATTTTCTGTGTGGATAATCTGTCCATTGGTGTCAATGGGGCATTAAAGTCCCCCACTATGATTGTGTTACTGTCGATTTCCTCTTTCATAGTTGTTAGCATTTGCCTTATGTATGGAGGTGCTCCTATACTGGGTGCACATAGATTTATAATTGTTATCTCTTCTTCTTGGATTGATCCCTCAATCTTTATGTAGTGTCCTTTCTTGTCTCTTGTAACATTTTTTATTTTAAAGTCTATTTTATCTGATATGAGTATCGCTACTCCAGCTTTCTTTGGATTTCCATTTGCATGGAATATCTTTTTCCATCCCCTCACTTTCAGTCTGTTTGTGTCCCTAGGTCTGAAGTGAGTCTCTTGGAGACAGCATGTATATGGGTCTTGTTTTTGTATCCAGTCAGCCAGTTTGTGTCTTTTGGTTGGGGCATTTAGTCCATTTACATTCAAGGTTATTATTGATATGTATGTTCCTATTACCATTTTCTTAATTGTTTTGTGTTTTTTTCTGTAGGTCCTTTTCTTCTCTTATGTTTCCCACTCAAGAAGTTCTTTTAGCATTTGTTGTAAGGCTGGTTTGGTGGTGCTGAATTCTCTTAGCTGTTGCTTGTTTGTAAAGCTTTTGATTTCTCCATCGAATCTGAACGAGATCCTTGCTGGGTAGAGTATTCTAGGTTGTAGATTATTCCCTGTCATCACTTTAAATATATTGTGCCACTCCCTTCTGGCTTGTAGAGTTTCTGCTGAGAAATCAGCTGTTAACCTGATGGGAGCTCTCTTGTATGTTATTTTTCATTTTTCCCTTGTTGCTTTTAATAACTTTTCTCTGTCTTTAATTTTTGTCAGTTTGACTACTATATGTCTTAGCGTGCTTCCTCCTTGGGTTGATCCTGCCTGGGACTCTCTGTGCTTCCTGCACTTGGGTAGCTATTTCCTTTCCCATGTTAGGGAAGTTTTCAACTATAATCTCTTCCAGTATTTTCTCAGGTCCTTTCTCTCTCTCTTCTCCTTCTGGGACCCCTATAATGTGAATGTTGGTGTGTTTGACGTTGTCCCAGAGGTATCTTAGGCTGTCTTCAGTTCTTTCCATTCTTTTTTCTTTATTCTTTTCTGCATCAGTGACTATCACCATTCTGTCTTCCAGGTCACTTATTTGCCCTTCTACCTCAGTTAATCTGCTATGGGTTCCTTCTAGTGTATTTTTTATTTCAGTTATTGTGTTGCATATCTCTGTTTGTTTGTTCTTTAATTCTTCTAGGTCTTTGGTAAACTTTTCTTGCAACTTTTCGATCTTTGCCTCCAACCTTTTTTCAAAGTCCTGGATCATCTTCACCATCATTATTCTGAATTCTTTTTCCGGAAGAGTGCCTATCTCCTCTTCATTTAGTTGTTTTTCTGGGGTTTTATCTTGTTCCTTCATCTGGTACAAAGTCTTTTGCCTTTTCATTTTCTCTGTCTTTCTGTGGCTGTGATTTTCAGTTCCACAAGTTGAAATAGTGCTGATACTGCTTGATTCTGCTGTCTGCCCTCTTGTGGAGGAAGCTGTCTAGGAGGCTCGTGGGTGCTTCCTGATGGGAGGGACTGATGGTGGGTTGGGCTGGGTGGGTGGAGCTCAGTAAAACTTTAATCTGATTTGGTGGGTGGAGCTCAGTGACACTTTAATCTGCTTGTCTGCCAATGGATGGGGCTGTGTTCCCACCCTGGTGGTCCTTTGGCCTGAGGCAACCCAGCACTGGAGCTTCCAGGCTCTTTGATGGAGCTAATGGTGGACTCTGGAAGGGCTCACGCCAATGAGCACTTCTCAGAACCCCTGCTGCCAGTGTCCCTGTCTCCTTGGTGAGCCACAGCTGCCCCCCACCTCTGCAGGCAACCCTCCAACACCAGCAGGCAGGTCTGGTTCAGTCTCCTATGAGGTCACTGCTCCTTCCCCCTGGGTCCTGGCAAGCACATTTTTTTGTGTGTGCCCTCCAAGAGTGGAGTCTCCATTTCCCCCAGTCCTGTGGAGGTCCTGCAATCAATCCCACTGGCTTTCAAAGTCTGATTCTCTGGGGATTCCTCCCCCTGTTGCTGGACCCCCAGGTTAGGAAGCCTGACATGGGACTCAGAACCCTCAGGACTTTTGCGGGTTCTCCAAGTTGTGAGTCACCCACCCAGAATTTATGGGATTTGATTTTAACGTGATCGCGCCCCTCCTACCATCTCATTGCGGCTTCTCCTTAGTCTCTGGATGTGGGGTGGTTTTTTTTGGTGAGTTCCAGGGTCTTTCTGTTGATGGTTGTTCAGCAGTTAGTTGTAATTCTGGTGCTCTTGCTAGAGGGAGTGAGCGCACGTCGTCCTACTCTGCCATCTTGATTTTCTAGAACCGCTAATTTGTTTTTAAGGGAGATAAGGTAAATTCAGGTTGAAAGAGAAGTTAAACATCCCTGGAATTTGTTCCAGTGTTAAGACCATTATGTCCTGAGAAAGACTTGGAGTTTCTAAAAATAGGAAAGGGAAATAATTTATATTAAGTAGGCCTAGGGTATCTGAAAACATGAAAGGGAAATAATTTATCTTAACCTTCCCTCAAACTATTAAATATTTGTTTAGAATAATTAAGAATGCCCTGTGGGATGTATGGTTAATTTCAAAACACAGCTAACTGGTTTGTTAACCCCAAAAGATGCATATATTGCTACACTTGGGAGGATGTCCAGATTTTGCTGCTTGGGTTCTTTTTTTTTTTTTTTCATACGTATAAGGAGTGGCATATCTTCACAGAATTGGGACCTGTTTGGGCAACATTCTGTACTGGATGTGTTCTCCTTGTTGGTACGAACCAGGGCTGCAACTGCATATGTTACCTGAGTTCCACCCAGTTCAGGCATCATTCTTTAGCAGTACATGAAGGAGTTCATTTTATTCAAATGACAAAAGGATTAGTTCACAAAAACTAAATTGCACAATAGAAATAATGTTAGTTTCAATATCTGTGCCATATTCCAAGTACTTACAGCTATAACCACAGCATAGTTTTAGAGTTGCAGCAGCTGCTCTCCTCTAGATGCTGGTGAGGGCTTCATCCAAGAGGCACTAGGGTGATGCTCTATTCCAGTCCTGTGGCACTCTGCATCTTTGGTCAGGCTGGCTCTGAGAGTTCCCTCCTCGACCTCTTTTGTTCCAGAGTGCCACATTGGTCCAGTTGGGGGGTCATTTCCTGTTATTACAGCTAGGATACAAATTCTGAAGTTTCTCAGTCTCTTCAGTTTATCAAAGTTCAGTTTCAAAGGCACAGATTTTATCAATGGTTCTTTTGTTTTTCTAGAATATTGTTTTTCTAATTACTACTGCTCCAATCTTTGCAAAACAGAGACTTCCATGAGAAAATCCTTGCTGGTGCCTTCTGTATGTGAGCTTCTCTGTGAATCCCTACTAAACCCCTGCTGCAGCCAGAGTAGAAAGATTTTTTTATAGTCTTCCATGGCATAACACAGAAAATAAAAATCACTCTCCCCCAAACATATGACTGCCCCTTTACCTACAGCTAGAGCAGCTGAGATCAAAATGGTCTACTTACCACCTCATGGGTGTTTTACCAGTTGTCCATTTCACACTCACCTATATTTGGGTTGCAGATTGATCTGAGTACATGCCTTGGAACAAAAACACCAGTAAGTAGAAAGAAAAATGATCTGGGAGTCTTCAGTCTGAGTTCCACCTCAAGTTTTATCATAACAAAACTTGTGTGACCTTAATCTCTGATACATGAAATAAAAGAGTCAATATAGGTTAACTCTGAGAATGGGGCTTGGAACCATTAGCTACTGGGCCAGATAAGGACATACCAATAGAGATAAAATGAGCTACAGAAGTAGATAAGCCCTTACATGTTCACACATGTAAACAACTGAGGGAGAATTGTTTTCACATTATACCTTTCTCTACCACTGAAGAAAAATGTGTGTGTATTTTATAAATTTTAAAAATACAAAAAAATTATAAAATAGAAAAGTTTTGGACAGGTTGATTCCTAATATTCTCTATTGCTTAAAAATGTTTATTATTTTACCAGAAGATGTTAGAGCAGGGGAAAGAATGTACGAAAAATATATGGCACAACTGCATGGGGATGGGGAGAAGAGCTGACCTAAGTAATTTGGGAAAAGAGTGTTTTTCCTGGAAACTGTAAGACTAAAGACAAAAGGAACTGATGAAAACACTGATGTATTTTACTTGGTAAATGTGCATCACACAAGAGTACAGTTTAGCAATTCTGATACTGCATTACACGTATACTAGGGTTGAACAAAAGTGAGTAAATTGTAAATAATAGAAATCATGTTTCTCATTGTCAGAGAAAGTAAATTATAAATAAGCAAAGGCGGGAAGTCTAGAATGAACCCTGTGGAGTTGGATGAGTCAAAGATATCAGCATAAACTCACATAGTTAGATAGAGAGAGAGACAGATAGATACATAGATACATAGAAATGATACAGAAATAAAAAGAGCTTCATTGACCAAACTGGGAAAAATTTGAGCAATAAAGTTAATAACAATAGTATTGGGTTATAGCGCAAAGAATAAAATAAGTATCTGTTAGTCTATATTGATATAAATAAATAATTGAATAAATAAATGGAGAAGGGAAAAGTTTTCCTTACAGAAAAATTCCAAAATTCCAAATAATAAATGTAGAAGGAATGAGGGTGACAGAAAAAATCACTATTTGAACACCACAGTAATAATTACTGTGGGCAACATTCAAGGATGTATGCTAAAACTAGTGGCTGAAACTTGAAGGAGAAACAGAATAGTTGCATAGCCTCTCCCCCCAGACATTTATTAAATGCTTTAGTGGTTTTAACATATGTCTGTGAATTCTTTAATACTTCTCCCTCCAGAAGGTGTCATTTATTTCCCCAGATCTTGAGTGTTAACTGGACTTAGAAAGTCACTTCTAATGAATACAGTATGGAAATGGGAAAAAAAAATAGTAACTTTACAGTGTAGAAACCTGGCAGACACCACTGTAACCAAGTGATCACCAGTAATAAGTTGATTAGTACATGTTGAAATCATGTATCTTTGATATGATACAATGAGAAGGGAACTTCATCTCTGTGGGATTCTAAAAAATCCATAACCCCAGTCTAATCATGAGAAAACATTAGACAAACTCAAATTGAGGGACATTCTACAAAATATCTGGTCAGTGCTCTTCAAAAGTGTCAAGTTCATGAAACACAAGGCAAGACTGAGAACCCGTCACCGATTAGAGGAGACTAACGCGATATGGTGACTAAATGCAGTGTGGGATCCCACTGAATCCTGGAGCAGAAAAACCATAAGTGGGGAAACTGGTGAAATTCAACTGAAGTCTGTGATTTTGTCAATAATGCTGTATCCAAGTTGATTTATTAGGCTTCGATAAATAGAATACACAACGTAATAACATTAGGGGAAGCTGGGGGAAACATGCAAGAATTCTCTGTACTATATTTGTAACTTATCTCTGCACTATGTAACTTATCTTTGTACTATCTTTGTAACATTTGTAAATCTAAACTGTTTCAAAATTAAAAGTTCAGAAAAATGTCATGATAAAATGCATTCAGGGACTTCCTAGGTGGCGCAATGGTTAAGAATCCACTTGCCAATGCAGGGGACACAGGTTCAATCCCTGCTCCAGGAGGATCCCACATGTCTCGTAGCAACTAAGCCCGTGTGCCACAACTTTTGAGCCTGCTCTCTAGACCCCGTGAGCCACAACTATTGAGCCCATGTGCCGCAACTACTGAAGCCCATGCACCTAGAGCCCGTGCTCTGCAACAAGAGAAGCCACACTGCAATGAGGAGCCCACACACCACAATGAAGAGTAGCCCCCACTCTCTGCAACTAGAGAAAGCCCGTGTGTAACAACGAAGACCCAATGCAACCAATTAATTAATTAATTAAAAAATGTTGATATACAAAATATATGTGTCTAATCAGAATCTTATTGTTGAATTAGAAATCAAGAAAGAAACTAGCATAAAAAAACTCCTAAAAAATGTTAAATGTAAAGAAATATAGACCACTACACGCTTTTTTCTCGGAATACCAGCCAGCAATATCTTGCACTTATCAACAAAGCCTGGGCACATACCTTGCATATCATATAAGGCTAGAACTCATTGTTTTGTCATTAGCTTGCTTTTCATATCTCTAAAAGAACTTCAGGAGATCATGAAGTCCCAGACTGGGGAATCGTTCATTCCTATCCAGGCCCATAGACCCACAGAAGAATATAAGCATTAGCACAAAGCAATTTAATATCATTTCAGTTGTTAGTTGTTGTTTTTTCTTTTTCCCAAAGATAGAAATGTGTAACATTATATTCATATGCATCTAAAATTAAGAAGAGTTTACATAAAATTATTTCATAAATGTAGAAAAAAAGACAAAACAAACAAACTTTTATCCAAACTAGGAACTTTGTATGGAGTGAGAAGGAAAGGAGAGAGGAAGGGAGATGAGTAGGAGCTGCCTGCTACCCCAAGGTGGGCGCTGACTTCATGGCTAAACTCATGGTGACCTAGAGCAGTGGTCCTCAGCCTTTTTCGGCACCAGGGACCATTTCATGGAAGACCATTTTTCCATGGGGCGGGGGGTGGGGTGGGTATGGTTCAGGCCATAATGAGAGCAGTGGGGAGCAATGGGGAGCAGCAGATGAAGCTTTGCTCACTCGCCCACAAATCACCTCCTGCTGCGCAGCCTGGTTCCTAATAAGCCATGCATTGTTATCAGTCTGCAGCCCGGGGGGGTGGGGAGTGGGGACCTCTGCCCTAGAGAATGAGGTTGGATGAGGTGTGTATGTTGAGCAGCCCGAGAGTAACTGCAGTTGGTGAACTGGTAAAGGAAGAGTGTTAAAGTTCACTATCAAGGGCTTCCCTGGTGGTGCAGCGGTTAAGAATCCGCCTGCCAATGCAGGGGACGTGGGTTCGAGCCCTGGTCTGGGAAGATCCCACAAGCCATGGAGCAGCTAAGACTGTGCACCACAACTACTGAGCCTGCACTCTAGAGCCCGTGTGCCACAACTACTGAAGCCTGCGCACCTAAAGCCTGTGCTCTGCAACTAGAGAAGCCACCGCAGTGAGAAGCCTGCACACTGCAACAAAGAGTAGCCCCCACTTGCCACAACCAGATGAAGCCCACACGCAGCAACGAAAACCCAACACAGCCAAAAATAAAATAAATAAATTTACTGAAAAAAATAATTTCACTATCAAGATTTTGTTGTCAGGTCTAAGGGGTGAAAAGGGAACGACTAAGTAATTACTAGAGCCTCCACTTATAGGAGCATATCTCATTTTATTTTTAGGGAAACTAAAGCTTAGGGACATTAAGGAACTTGCCCAAGGTCACGCAGTAACTGAGGAAGCCAGAATTGGAACCGAGGTTTATGTGCCCTCAGGGTTTGAGCTCTTAACCACAACACAAAAGAGTCAATAGCTAAGCAGACCCAGGAACCAAGAACAGAAAGAAAGGCCAGGAGGGAATAATGCGAGAGTTTAGCATTTGCCTCAAATACCTGAGATTCACTACTGATGGCTGCTGGATTTTCCAGGTTTAAGACCCAACATTGGCACAAACAAGGTGATGGCAGTGGACCTAGAGACGTAGAAGTGCTTGCTTTCTCTCTCTCCACTCTGCACCCCCCAAGCCCACCCCAGCCACACACACACATACAAATCTTAGCCTCACAGAGGAAATGGAATTGGAGCCACTAAATGTAACCACACACACCCACAGAAGCAGTTTTTCTCTTTTTCCAGGGCTAATCGTCCATCTGGCTCCATCCTGTGAAGGCCTTGAACTTGGCAGAGTCGAAGCTGATTGGATAGTGACTGGGAACTCTTTCACCATGACAGAGTGGTATCTGGAAGAGGTTTGCTGCTTTCACACCTGCTGGCAAGATACTGTTTCTAAACTGGCTAAAACAACTAAAGAAATTAGAGAAGAACAAAATGGCATTCAAAGCCTCATGTTCCTTGTGGTCCCCTTCCCCAACCTCAGGTGACGTTTGTGTGTCTTCCCTAGAAGGCATCTTCTGCTCAAACTCTGTCCCCTGTGCCAGCTTCCTCTCTCCTCCTCTGTGAAAGCTTGATGCCTTAAAATTGGATCCTCTGAGAATCCAAATGCAAAACCCCTAGTTCTGTTTCTAAGTTAACTGGAGCAAATAAGCAATTAGAAGGAAAGATTAAAATAGGAATTACCCTTGGTTTTTCATAATAGATGAATATATTCCAAAATTCCTAGGAGAAAACTTGCTTTCTGTTTCTGTCAATTTGTCTGTTGAAGGCTTTTGGTATGTCACCCATTCTGTTCAAAAGGGGGAAACTATGTTTTAAATAAGTCCCCTTGAGGGACACCCTTAAAAGAGAGGAGACAATGGAATCCATTTTTAAATTTTTATGCAGAAGCTTCTGAAAGACAAATTGACTCCAAAAACAGCTCCAGAAAGATCCTTACAGCATGCAAAAATAAAAACAAAAAATAAACAAACAAATAACTTTTACCACCTGGGCAAGTAAACTTAACTTTGTCCATCTACCAGAAACTTGGATCCATCTAGTCTTTTGAGTTTGTATCTGAGATATGGCTAAAATTTAAAATGAAACTATAAGGTCCCTGCTTGCATCTGTCTGTATGCTCATGCGTGTCTGTATACACACACGTGTGTATTGTAGATGTGTGGTATTCTTTATCTCTGGATGGTACTTCTAAAAAAAATTTTTAAAGAACTCTAATTGACTTAAAAACAATCACTTATATGAATTAAAGAAATGTTATAGAAACTAATCCCAAATGCTTTTCAAGTTCACATGATCTAGAATTAAATTATAGTAAATAAAAGCTACATTAAGCTTGTTGGTTGACTTAAAATAAGTATGTCTTTGGCGTTATCAACTCTGAAAGTAATGCAGGCATACAATTTTAATTCTACCTGGATGTATTGACCAGAGAAGTTTGTTATCTTTTTTACAAAATTTTTCAGCAAGAAAAATAACTTAAGATGGCTATTTCAATGTCATATGGAAGTTTTTGTGAATAATCTAAACATAATTGCTGGAAACAAATGATTTAGGTAGAGGAAAATGGAATAAGAGTTTTTGGTGTAATAATTATGTTTTGATGTATATAAGCTTGAAAAGTAAATTCCTGAAAACTTTTTGGTAACCTGAAATTTTGGAGTTTTGCTAAGATTAAATTAAATGATGAGTAGTCTAAATCTATATGTATAGAAGTATCTAGATCATTTTCAAATAAAATAAAATACCAAAACATTACTAAAAATAGATTCATCAGCTTTTGGCTTTCTTTACAAAGGAACTAAAGATATTTGGGTTTATTGGTAAACATTTTTTGTGCCACATTGGAAAATTTGTTATAAGGGAAGTACACCTTTATATTGGTCTGCTCATGATGAGAGATTGTGAAGGATTTTTCTTTAGCTATTAAGTGATCTGTTTAGAAAACAAGGATTTGTGTTTTATGAAAATAATTTCTTGCCCTTCATGCTTTTTTTTCCCTGCTGTACTTCGCGGCTTGTGGGATCTTAGTTCCCCAATCAGGGATGGAACCCTGGCCCTCAGTAGTGAAAACACAGAGTCCTAACCACTGGACCACCAGGGAATTCCCACCCTTCATGTGGTCTGAATCAAGTCTTTAATTACTAAAGAAAACAGAATCTTGTCAATATTGAAAGAGTTAAGTTTCACTATAACTGTGTAATCTACTTGTGTTTGCCTTTGAAATCTTTTATTGTTACTTTGGTCAAATTGGTATATTAAGTACCATTTCATAGTGATCTGTGGTCCTGTTTGGTCAAGTGTTCAAAACTTTTTGATATTTTTGACAAATTTCCCAAAGTTCGGTTCTAAACGAAATCTTCTTGACCTTGAACTAACTTTGGGTTCATCCAGAGGGCCAAAAATCTTAAAGAACTTGTCTCTCACCCATTAAAATGTTAAACTAATCAATACTATTTTATATGCAGAATTATGTGGGAAGCTTGTCAAGAAGGAATACTAAACTTTTAACCTTATGTTTGTATTGATATGTTGTGCATGTCAATATGTGTTCTAAAGTTGTGTGAAATCTCTGAAGTTCATAGTTGTCCTGATATAATCTTACTGGCCATAACTTTAAAATGTATGTCACAGAAATAAGCAGATCCCCTTGTCAATATCATTATAATGAACTCTCAACAGATCTTTAATAATGAGCATCTTCAAGTCTTTTTGTCATTTATAGAGAGCTATTGCTTTACTCTGATGCTTTTGCAAATGTTTCATCTTCAGAAAAATTCATGGAAAGGATTCTGACAGGTACTCTGGAATACAGGGTTTTTTTTTTGACAACTTTAAGATTATAACACTGAACTGGGTAAGAATTTCTAAAACTCCAGTAGAAAACTGATTGCCTGTTTTATGTTCCAGATGTAAAGGATCTCTTTTTCTCCTCTCCTGTAAGCTATCTATAACTTACAGCAATTTGCTAAACTATATCTTCACAACAAAGATTGAAGCAATTATTTTTTTCTCCCTGCCTGATCTCTAAAGCATTCTGAAGATCTTATTAAATATTCTTGTTTTTCATGACAATGTATGTAATTGCACAGGTTCAATGGGAGGCTGTTCTCCTTATAATGGAATGCCCAATGCACCTCATTCCTGCATCTTTTCATCCACAACTGATAAGGGGAGACAGACTTCTACAATGTAAACGCCTAAATTGCTTCTACTAAAAACAACCTTGCTCTGGTAGGGCACTCTTTTTGCAGCATGCTCCCAGAAGACAAAGACCCCAAACATCACACCCTATAACCTAGAGATTTTGTGTACTGGAAAAGCCACCTCCAAAAGGACTCTGTCCAGCATTGCTATAAGAGCAAATATCAGGTTCCATTAGCTAACCCCTGTGCCACCAAACTCCAGGGAGTAGACTCCTAGATCCACATGTTGCACCTAAGGAGGCACCAAACCCCAACTGGACCTGCACACCATATGGCAACCTGAAGATAAAACTCACTAGGATCTGAAGCAGATGACATCTGAGGCTGACAGCTTTCCCAAGATGTCGGTACCAGACCTGTATGCCTTTCTTTCAATACTATTTCCTACCTTATTTTCTCACTCCCTTCCATGGAAGGACAGTGCCCTTGTCCATGTTTTCCAATCCCTTGTAAAAGAGGGAAACCTCTCCATTTGCTGGATCTGCCATTGGAAACCACAGTCCATCCAAGATTGCAATAACCCTTTGGTTCACCCTAGAAGTAATTTCACTGGGGTTTCTGAAGCTGTTGTCTGTCCAATTTTTCCATGGACCCATTTTATAGAGTCAGTGCCTGCCTAAACTTATTCTTTACTTCAATTTGACCCAGTCCTGGAAAGGGAAAACAAGATCTTTTGAATATTTATATGAAAGGTTCTCCTGAGGTGGCAATGGAAGTAGGATTATTTGTAAACTTACTGACATATCTATACATCTAGGTAACCTCTCAGAGTATAACAATGTAATGTCTAAGCCTTGGTTAAGTAATGCTAATGCCTCAATGCCAATGAATGGATATATAAAACAGTATCCCTTATGTGGGCACCTTATGTATAGCCGCTGGTTATACACCTTCATGTGTGGAAGTTTGGGGCATGAACGTTATGCTTGGGCAACCCATTGCCTTGATAGCTGGAGAATAAAAGGACAATGTGCCTTTGTTGTATTCACTGTCCTAATCTCCCTACATAACTGAACAACTCATTGATCTGTACCATGAAGCCTCTATAACTGCCTTAAATGAGAACTTCCGGGAGGTGTACGTAATTCTGGCTTTGCCTCCATAGGAAGAGCTTTCTTCCATGGATTAGAGTGAGTGCCAATGAACAAATGATCAGGAACCTCTCCCTGACATTAGGAAAGTTAGCTGACACTGTAGCCAACACAGTTTCAGCTCAGCAATGGTCACTTAACTCATCGGCCAAAGTGGTTTTGGGTAACCACACAGCACTTGATTACCTATCTACTGAGTAAGGAGGTATTTGTGCAATAGCAAACACCTCTTGTTGCACTTGGATAAAAGCTTCTAGGGGAGTAGAGACCCAATTACATAAAATTAAAGAGCAAGCACACTGGGTACAGCAACTTTTACCAGACAACCTACTGTCTTTTGATTTATTTACCTGCCTGGGTTCCTGGATTAGAACCATCTTGCAAACTGCATTTATTATGTCATTTTAAATTCTGCCCTGTGTACTTGTTAAGTTCTGCACCTATTGCTTGTCAAGGCTTTATAAAAATGACATGACTAAAAAGATGACATGCCTAGCTCATCACTTTGAGATAATTTCTAGCATTTACAATCTTGACGTAAAACGGACTTGTAACAAAAAATGCCTGAGAGTTCTCCCTACTTCCCTTGTTATTCAAATGCGGTTTGAATAACATGAGGTTTCTAATTTGTGCACTTTCCCTTTGATATGGGATATGACAACCAGGGAAGATCCTTCCTAGCACCAAGAGACAAACCACTACATGTGGAGGTTCCTGACTCAGTCAGCAATACTTAGAGGAAAGATCTTGACCAAAAGGAGGAAATGTAGAATTTGTTAAAGAAACTTCAGCTAAAATTAGAGTTGGAACAGGCCTGTAGGGTGAGCTCTCATGCTCAGCCATGCACCATAAATCACTCCAAACAGGAAGAGATGTACAGCTATATCTCTGACAGGAAAGTGTAGCTTACTTTATTACCCAGCAAGAAGACAAAAACTTCTCTCCACCCAGCAATAGCCCAGTCAATCAGAGGCTGTAGCCGCCCAACTAATGAGAAGCTTCTAACTCTGTACTCCCAGCTTCCTCCAATGGACTCTGGTTATACAGCCCATCCCTGCTCCACCTTTTTCCCTATGAAAGCAAGTTTCCCTTCCCTGTTCTCTGGATTTGCCTATGGTCTGCCATAGTTCTCATATCCCAAATTGCAATCCTCTTTCAATTCCCAAATAAACTTGCTTTTGCTGGTAAAATAGCTGGCCATTTTATGACTAAAGTTGACGAGGTATAGCAGAACAAATAAAGGACCAGGAGCAAGGAGACCTCGATAATAATTATAATCCTACAGCTAGCCTGTTTGTCGTTTTGTTCAATTCATTTAACCTCCCTTGGCCTTGTTTACTTGTCTGACAGGTGAAGATACTAATCAAGATGATCTTTTCATTCCCTCTGAGCTCTAAAATTCCTTAGACCATGTGAGATACAAGTGTTCTAAATCCCTGTGCTATGGAATGTGAAGTACCTTACAAAATGTTCCCTTTATTCTCTCCCCACTGCCCAGTATGATAATTCTAATACATAACAGGTGTTTAATAAGTGTTTGTTAATCAGAATTTACCTCACTAAATAGTCATAATAATCCCTCAGGGTAAACAGTGTTCTTCTCTTTGTGTATATAAGATGATCTTGTAGAGGTTGAATTTATGTGTCTAATAAGTAAAAGAATACCACGGTCTGTCTGCTCCAAAGTCAAGACGCACTTTCTGATATATGGGCCAATTAATTTCAATGGGGAATGTCTGTTACAATTCTTCGCAACAGGATCAACTTTCACCTAGAAGCAAACTAGAACAGTTTTGTGATATTTGAATTACGGAAAATATTTAGTCAAATGACTATTTCATGAGACAGTAATAGCCATGGGGTTGTTTATTGGAAAATTAGTACTCTAGCCCTTCCCTTTGAAAGACTTTCAGATTAGTTGGGAGACAAGTTGTACATATGTGAAGAATGAGAAACACATATAAAGCATATTATAAAAATATGCAAGATTTTAGGGCCAATGCTGATTGTTGTCCCTGAACTCTTCACCCTTTGCAGATGTCAGTAACTAGACACCTTGACTGATCTCCTATCAACTGCTTTCACTAAAAGAGAAGGCAATATTTACATTGTATTAAAAACCAAAAAAAAAAAAAACCCAGACTAAGCATTTCTGGTATTCATGTCCCAATTAGACTGGTGACCTTAGAAGCTCCCTCCTCTACCATAAGCAAGATTTCTCCTTAGGAAACGTTAATATTTAGGTCTTTCCTTTGGTTCCCAGACCCATCTTTGTCCAAGACACTGTCTTGGCTCCCCACTTTGTTCCAAATTCTGTAACTTAAAGCTTATTTCACCCCATTCCAACTCCAAGCAACAAATTCAATTACCTGGATAAGCCCTACACCAGTGTCACACAGTGGGGAATTCATTCCCTCCTAGCAGGGAAGGGCTTAAGATGACATCACAATACTGAATTCTTTTCTGTGAAGGGCATAAATGTTCCTAAACCAGTAAGTCCAAATAGCTTTTCTTAAACTTCTTGCAATACAACTACATTATTGAAAAGAATGCTTTCAGGCAAGTTCAGCAAATTCCTCAATCCTGAATGCTTTCAGTTAAAATACAAATGGGGTATAAAAATTGTATACAAATTCTTCCTTAAGCTAGATTTTAAATGACTTCTAGCAAATTACCGTATACACAGAATTCTAAACTCACTGAATGTTATTCATAGCTGCTCATCTGTTTACATACACAGATGTCCACAGTCACATGGCCTCCTCCACATGGCTGGGAGCTACTATAGATTAGAGGGCTTATTAAGGGGGACTGCTTCTAGAAGTGCTGTGTTGGAGACAAGGAAACTTGGACTACAATTTAAATGAAAAGCACTGATGGTCCATTTCCAAGAGTCTGTCTTTAACCAAAATGTAAGAAATGCAGTCAAACCCTTCTGGTTACTCAGGGTCTTCACCTTGACTCCCGTGTCTGACTAAAATGTGACCAGCATCAACTGGAGGTATATTTTATCAGTTTGGTGTCCTCTCTTTTGTGGAGTGTTTTATAAGCTTGATTATATATATTTACTTTGTCCTTATGTTAAGATTTTATATGCTTTTCTTAACTTCCCACGTGGCACAAACCTTACTGAGTGTATAGGATGTCTGTGCCAATGTCCTATAAAGCAGAACCAACTTCTCATGAATCTACAGTAAATGGGATAGACTGCTTTTTTCCATACTGGCCACTGGCACCAAGCCTCTCTTCACTAGTCTCTGACCTTTGTAGAAGAAAGCAACATTCCCTAGTCTAGAGACACTTGAAAAAAAATCACACCTGAGGCAGGTTCCTCTCAAGGTTCCACTTATCCTCCTCAAGATCTGACCCACTTTCCCTCATCACCTGCAGATGGATAACTACGGTAAGATCTCAGCATAGTCCCAGAGCAGAAATACAGTTCTTGTTCTGGGAGGAAGTGGCCTATGTGCCAAAGGCATGTCGGGACCTGGTGAATATGAATATTGCAGGAGCACATGTATGGGGCTCTTGAGAGTGCTGGACCAGGGATGGTGGTGGGAGGTGGGGATACAAAGCTGAGTGCAATATTGGTTATTGGCATGGGAGCACTCCTGCATGACTTAGAGCTCAGTGTTCTGCTGAGGACACAAGGAGCCCTTCTAATGTTCTGCTAAGATGGCTCTCTAAAGCATGTGCAGGATAAGAGCCTACTGTAAATGAGGCGGAGATGCTGGAACTGCCTTGACACAGTACTGAGGAAAGAGGCCAATGATTCGAGGAGGTTAAAATATTAGAATAAATTTATTATGTGTGATCAGAAAAACTAACACTTGACAATGTCTCCCGGGAGAACCGAGAGGACACTTTTTTCACAAAAGCAGTGAGGAATACATTGCTAAGTGGCATCAGTTAAATGAAGAAGCTGTGTGATAACTATCCCGTTTAGTCTGGGGCTGACAGAAGAAGGTGTTGCAAGGGAGTTGACGTTACTAATATCAAGGAGATGATAGGATTGTGGAATGGCAGAGGCCAATGGCGGCACTTAACTCTTAGAACAAAGGGGGCATAAGCCGGAAAGGGCCGCAAGGCCATCTGCAATAGGACCCAAAGCACCTTGACCCTCAGGAATCAGTAGCAATAACTAATAAGTCATGGTATTCCCTGGGGGGACATAGTTGGAGAGGCAATCAGAACATTATGTAACTTGTTAAAAAGAAAAAAATCAAGAGCTGGTGAACAGAAAACTCTTCAGCAGCTTTCACTTCAGCGGAAGAGTCCCTCACCTAGTTTCCAAATATGTCATTTCACAGACCCAGAGCCCACTCACTGAAGAGGAGGTGGATCCCTTTGAGGAGAGATAATGTAATGTTTCTGCAAGTGTATGTGATAAACATTCCCATGATCCTTCCCAAAGGGGATCTAACACTGTTTACCGGGATTAACATATACTGACAAAAGGGAATCCTCAGACTTTTAAACAACTGCTGAATGTAGCGACCGTGGTTCTGCGTTCATAGTGACTCAAGGGTCCAGAAGCACCTTCATCATCCTCCAGCTGAAAGGGGACATAGGGAGGCCACGTTAGAAATGGAGTTCAGTGTGTTTCAGATGGGTTCAGTGGCTCTATTGGATCTACCCTGTGGTATTTCTCTGGTTTGGGATGTATACAGTTAGTAACTGGGGGAACCCTCACATTGGTTCCCCAACCTAGGAAGAGCCATTATGGTAAGAAACTTGAAACTGTCCCTTCCTTTAGCCACGTTAGCATGCCAGAATAATAATACACACCGGCAGGACTGTGCACCAGCTACCTGGTGTGGTTGCTACATCAATAACACGTTATGGACTTTGGGGGTTATTTTTCTCCTTCCCTGTTTTACCCCTCTGAACCCTCAATCTTGCTTCCTGGGATTACCACTCAAAGAAACTTCCTGCATACAAGGCTGACTTTGGGGAGACTTGGGGTAAGATGATTCCACAGTGGCCTTGTCTGTGTTGTTCCACTTACTTGGGGGAACTATACCTCTCTCCTGTGGCCACATTATCTCGATGGAAGCTGCCACATTCTTAGGGAACTTTGTTTCCTTGGCCATAGTAGTTGGTCAAGGGATGGACATAGGACACAAAATGGGTCAAGTAGAGCGTGTCTCCAAATTTTCTTTATCTGGAACTATTGGAAAAAATAACCTCAAGCCTGGGCACTACTAGCAGAGCAAAGAGCCTGGCCAGACCTGCAAAATCTCATTTCTGCTAAAGCCGCCATGTCTGCTTACACTTCTTTTGGAAGAATGTATTCAATCTCCCCTCCCTTTCCAAAATATTTTGAGTGTATCTTATTGAGGCATTTAAATTACACCCAGAAATATGCTTCCTAAGCCTCCAATCCCTTGAATACAAGGGGAAGCATAGAGGAAAGTGGAAATAAATGCTTATTAGTAATCAATAATATCAATATGGGAGATAGTGCATGCTTCATAGGATTGGGAACGGCTATGTGAGATTATATGCAATGACTGGTTCAGGGTAGGAATTAAATATATGACAGCAAATGCAACTCAAAAACCAGGTAAAGCGATATTGCCATGGGGAAAAGCTCTATCTATTATGGCCTATTTCCCTTTAACAATTCTATAACCAGCCATTTCTATAAACACATAACATAAAAGATAGATCGTCTTTTGTGCCATCATATTATTGCTGTAGATATTATGTAGTCTGTGAGCGAGACATTATTATCTCCATTTTCAGATGGAGAAGCAGGCTTTGAAGAACTATGTATTTTGCTCTAATTTGTGTGATAAGTGACAGCAATAAGCCTTGAACCCAGTGTTTTTTTGTTTCAAAGTTTCTGGTCTTTTCTCTGTACCATGATGATTTATAGCAGAAGTACAAATGGCCTTTGGAGTATACGTGAATTAATCCCACTTGGGGGAATCTGGGAACCATTTTGGAGGAAGCAAGACTTATGTCTGGCCTTTTGAATAACCAGCAGGTGACTATGGGGAAGGAAAATACATTCCAGGTAAGAACAAGCCTAGCGAGAGGAAAGCATAAAGCCTACCTGGAGAGTGATGCGTGGCTTGGGGTTCAGAATTCAGTGAGGGGCAAGAAAGCATGTCCCAGATGCAGCTCAGCGAGCCTAGTGACTGGATCTGGTGTTGCTCACTGTTGTGTCCTCAAGGCCCAGCCAGCACCTGGCGCAGAGGGGACCTAACGAATACTTGTTAAATAAATGGACTGAAGATACGTCTGAAAATGTGGCTGCTGTCAAGATTTGAAGGTCTTTGAATACCAGGCTGGGTTTGAACTTTACTCCATGTGTGATAGAAAGTCATCTGAGAATTGCAAGAAGAACAGTCATACCACTGAATGTGTGGAAGCCTTTTCCTAGGCAGCCATGTGTAGGAGGCTCTGAAGGAGAGGACCACAGGCAGAAAGGCTGCCAGACAGATCTAGGCATGAAGCCTGAATGAGGGTGGTTGCTGTAAGAGTGGAAAGTAGGGAATAAATTCCAAAGATATTTTGGAGATGGAATCAATAAGATTTCTCAAGAGATTTTTGAGCGTGGAGCTAAAAGAAGGAAGAACTTGGAGATTACACAGATTTCAAGGCTGAATTACTGGGAGAATGGTGATTATTTAAGATAGGAGGAACATAAGAGGAAGGATAGAACAGAAATGCTGGTGGGAGAGTCACAACAAAAGACTTGTGTTCTGGGTAGTTTGGTACTGACATGCACATGGAACACCAAGGGAAGATATTCAGCAGGCAGCCAGCAGGTGCTACCCTTAGGGGACAAGTCAGGAATATATATTTGTACACGATTCAGATGGAGGAAGCAATTGAACGAATAGAATACATAATCAACGAGAAACCCACATGATTAAGAAAATGTAGATTGAGTAATACCTGAAATCAAATTCTGGTTCTGTACACAGGACTTTCAAGTGAACATGGTGAACTATAAGAGGGGAAAGTTAAAGTCATTCCACACACTCATAAAAATTTGGGGAAGGTTTTATTAAAAAAAAAAAAAAATATATATATATATATATACATACACGTACACATACACACACGAGTATATATATATATCTTTATATATAAAGATATATTCCACAAATGAGATCTTTTAGCAATAAATCTTCCTTTAAAATTATTTTTTTCTTTAAGAACTTTTATTGAGATAGAATTGACATAAAATAAACTGCATATATTTAAAGTGTACAATTTGATATTTTTTTTCTTATCAGTAATGTATATATGGCAATCCCAATCTCCCAATTCATTCTCCCCCAACCCCTCCCCACTCCCTACCCCCCCAGCTTTCCCCACTTGGTGTCCATGTTTGTTCTCTACATCTGTGTCTCTATTTCTACCTTGCAAACCAGCTAAAATTATTTTTAAATGGAAAACATCTTTAGAAAAGTTTAGGATATATCCAAAACAAATTATTTACAAATTATTTTGCAGATATCCTTATATGAACATGGATTATCTACAGAAAGTGAATATCGTACACACTTGACAATGTCCACTTGACAGCTTCACCCACACAGATTAAAAGTTGCTATTTTTTCTCCTATGACAATGATTTACGAATACTTGATCCTGTATTTGAATTTTTTTTCCTGTGAGTTAAGGATCTTAATGGATTTGGTTTTGCAAAGGTAAATTAAAAACTGAGTTTGTGGAAAGGGTTCAAAACATGGAGTTGTTCTTCCAAATAAGAGAGTTTGGAGGTCTTCAGGGAACCCAGAAGGGGAGGGGTGGGGTGAGGAGGAGAAATAGGAGGAGAGAGAGAGAGAGAGAGAGAGAGAGAGCGAGAGACGGCAAGACAATGGTCCTAGCCTGGTGCCATGGAGGGGGAAGTGGGGGCTCTGAGAACTTGCAGGGACAGAAATCGCTGACGTTGTGTCTTTTTTGTTGTTGTTGTCGCTCCCCCCGTGAAGCCACCACCACCACGTCTAGTCTCCACCCAAGCAATAGTAAGTAAGTGATATGGACAATGTAAAAGCACTCAAGGCCTGTTGTTACACAGAGGCTCAGAGAAGCACGGTGACCCACCCAAGACGACAGAGGGGTCAGCGGTGTTGTCAGTCGCATGCCCAGGCTGCCTTACCCCAGGACTTCACAGAAACATTGGGTAGGACATCAGACTTTCCGTAAATTGTGAAGTTTAAGCATATCTTAGTAGAATAAAATTCACATAGAAAAGAAGTTTGCATATGTAGAACCAAAGGCAAATAATATATCAGAGCACATCTACTGAAAAGAAAATGTTAGCAAATCAAAAAACTAGTTAAAATTCTTATAGCAGCTCAAAATGATCATCATAGACTCTCTGAGACACTGACCTCTGAAAATTAAATCAAATAAATGTTGCTCATAGAAAACCTTAATTGTTCCAGTGAATTTTTTGGGTGAATTTCTTTAATGTAATGATGAAATACCTACTGCTTAGAAAATCCAAAGTTATTTTTCTAATCCTCATAATGACTCTGAAGGATTCAGAAAGTATACAAAGTTATTATGAGCTTCTTATAGCATTATGACTGCCTTTGCAAAATTGATTGTATTCTGACCTGTGATATTGTTATTCATGTACTTGTATTTTCTCTTCCACTAGGTTGCAGTTCAGCTTTGTACTCCTTCAAACTGCCTTGTACATAGTAAATGATGAATATATGCTGAATTCAACTAACAGTATTCCCAGTGCTAATCACATGTAATAGAAGAGAGTAAAATCTAAGTTATATTAGTAATTTAATTAATTTGCTTGAAAAGGTAAGAATGTGTTTATGAAACAGAATTTTATTGTTTCTATTATTAAATTAAAATATAATTTAGGATCACCTGAATTGTTATCACACCTTTTTTCTAAGGAACTCATTGCTCACCATGGATTTCAAGGCCACCATTTAAATAATAGATGGCCATTGCTGATCCCACAAAGACTTCTACCCACCCCTGGCTCAGAGAGAGATGTTTTGCTTAGAATGGAGAAGTGGCTCCTGGGGTGGGGGTGGGGGGTAGATAGGATACAAACATGTATTAAATATGAAGAAGAAAAATGATTATAAGCTTTGTAAACATTTGGGTGAATATCTTTCAATTCTTTTTTCCGAACTTTTTTTCCATAGTTACAGTTATATACTATATGGTCTTGGTATCTGTGTGTGTGTGTGTGTGTGTGTGTGTGTTTCCTCACTGTTCAAGACAAGTCCTTAGTGACATAGATAAACATCCTCTGAAGTTGAATTAGGGTGACATTTCTCAAGTTGTAGGTAATGATTGATAGAAGACGCATAACTAAGACATAGAGGCTTTGGAATGTAAAGTTATTTGAAAGATTAGTTTCAAATATTTTCCATGGGTAGGAAAATAGGATTTGTCCCTATTTGAGGCAGTGACTGATACATACAGAGTACCTTTGTACCATCAGGTGCATGACAGTCAAAGGAATGCTGACAGATGGCAGGGGATAAGTGACAGTGGCTACCCATCCGGTGGTAAGTGCTTTGTGTAAGGGCGTGTTTACAGTTTTCTGGCCCTCTTTTTTCGTAACTGCTCCACTTCAAGTGTGGTCTCTTGAACCACAAGAGTGTTTGCTACCCTCCTTCCTTCTTAGCTTGCTCTTTCTCTCTGCTTCATATTCTGGAGTCACATCAGGTGTTGTGAAATCAAGGTCTCACATTCTAGTCCACGATTATATTTTAGTTGGTTGATACTTCTAGACTTCCTGGAATGCCAGTTCCAAGAGACTCTCCTTTGTTCGCCAACACTCACTTTGAAGTATGACCACTTGCCCTGCCCCTGGGCTAGGAGAGAAGGCCTCAACACTCGCTCTGGGATAAACCCCTAAGATGTTTCAGGGAGGACATGATTCAATCTGTCAGATCCGGTTCCTGCTGCAGGTAAAACGCGGTTTTCAGGGCTTTATTTTTGTGGCTTTCGCTCTGCTTCCTTTCCTGTATGCCTTCAAAGTCATCCACAGTGGCCACCATTTTTTTTTTAAGCAAGTTCAGCCTCTGAGCAAGGTACCTGGTCTTTACATGTTCATTGCCATTTACTGCTGGGTGGGCCAATAGCTCCGCTGCTCCTGTCTCTCAGTCTGCTCTGGACTTTGGAGACAGACTCAGGCTTTTGGATCTAACTTTGCTCAGCACTGCTCCCCCTAAGGATTCTGAGCAACCATTCGCTCTGAAGCGTGGTTGTCTGTATTAAGAGGGAGCTACCTCTGAGTTGAGAAAGCCTTTTTTCTCACTCTGCTGGGCTTTTAGAATCTTCCTGGTACATCTGAGACTGCTGGGCCTGGGCAGCAGAGTAAGTCCCACAATCCTCCTGAGATTTTATGGTTTTAAGACGTTGTGTTCCATTGCAGAAATACCCATAGTAGTCCAGGGATTGGCATTCGCTGTAATTGAAAGGTCAGTTTCAGAAATTGACTCTCAGAGGGATGAAGTTAAGGCAGTAGTATTGCTTAGGATAAGAAATATTTGTATTAACTGCTAATTATTGGGTTCCCAGGTTGGGCCATATTCTCAACATATGTTATTTCATTTTTATCATCACAGAATATATGAGAAAGTAAATATTATTTCTCCTATCACAGGTGAACAGAAGCTGAGAAGACTGATTGACTTTCCAAAGGCACAGAGTTAATAAATGGCAAAACTGAAACTCAAATCTAGGATGGGTTGACTCCAAATTCTGGCTCTTAGTCACCATGCTAACAGAGAAAACATTGAGATCCACTCTGTTAGCGTGAAAGCATAGGTTACAGTGTTTTAACGCAGGTTATTTGGAATCTGCAGTAATCAATCCATGATTTACAGGGTCCAATCATATGCAAGGTACATCAGCAGGTACAGTGAAGGACAAGCCAAAGTATGACATGGTCCTTGCCTTTAGTTGGAGAGATGAATTCAAACTGAGTGCAGAATCAAAATGCAAGAGTTACAGAACATTAGACAACAATGTAAGAGATACCACAGATAAAACAGAAAATTTACTATGTATCAGACCCTGTTCCTTGAAAAACATTTTTATTGTGGTATAATATACTTTTTTTTAAACCTTTGTGTGGTATAAAATATATAACAAAACTCATAATTTTAACCATTTTTAAGTATACAGTTCAGTGGCATCACATACATTCACATTGCTGTGCAACTATCACCACTTTCCATCTCCAGAACGTTTTTGTCATCCCAAATTGAAGCTCTGTATCCAAAAAACAATAATTCCCCTTTCTTTCTTTCCTCCAGTCTCTGGTAACTCCTGCTCTACTTTCTGTCTCTATGTATTTTATTATTCTAGGGACCTCATACAATATTTGTCCTTTCGTGTCTGGCTTATTTCACTGAGTATAATTGTTTAAGGTTGGTCCATGTTGTAGCATGCATCAGAATTGCATTCCTTTTTAAGGCCGAATAATAAATATTCCATTATATGTTTCTATGACATTTTATGGTCCATTTGTCTGTTGATGAACATTTGGGTTGTTCCAAGCAGTTTTAAAAGGGTTAAGTTAACCTTTGGGGTTATTATCATTATCCCCATTTTCAGATGAAAAAACTGAAGCTGAGATAGATGAAAGAACTTGTCCAGTAAGTAGTGAGTTTGAATCCAGAAGCCTGAGTAAAGAGCCTGAAGTCTTAGCCATTACGCTCTGCTGTCCCTATGTTTTTAAGTGAAAAGCACAGTTAACTAACTTCAGTATGTCTACGGATGAGGAAATCCCCACAGGTTGGATTGGGAGAGGAGCTCTTCATGGGAGCTTGGCTCTGGCTCTGAATCTGATAGGAAGTGAAAGATTGAAATTAACCGTGGGCTACAAGAGCCAAGATGTGAAAGGGTGGGGACAGGGCTTACCTTGAAGGAAAGAGTTATGTAAGGGCCTGCAGGATGAGCCATTTTCCACAAGGGAGACCGTGTGCCAAGCAAAACACCTGCTGAAAAAGTAAGGCAAAGAGTGACCCAAGCAGCTCCCCACAGCCTGCTTGGCAGACACAGCCGCGTCAGGACTGCACTTCCTTAAACACAGCCATTGAGTCCAGAGGATTAAAGGGCTTTGAAAACTGAATACGTTTTCCCCCAAAACTGTACTACTACATTTAACTTATTAAATCAAATGACATTTTAAGTGTCCTAGAAAGACTGGTTCTTAAATATGTCATTTCTTTTTGATGTAGCGTGGACTACAGATCTTTTCCTTACATTATATTTCACGGAGTCATTCATCAACACTGTCTATAAGACAATCCATCTTTTCACTGTTTTACTTCCTCCTGTGATTCTTTCAGCTGATGTCTGGGTAGGTGAAGACAGCAGGAGCAGTTAAGATTTGGCCTGGAATGACTAATGTTTAAATGGTAGCACTTTGAGGTTTTAAGATTGTGAAGGCCTTAAAAGGAAAATCTATGGCTTCTTCCTCTCTCTCTCCCTTGGAGCCCAGCACCAAGTAGTCCTCCAAAACTTTGAAAATACAGCCTCTAGGATAGAATGGAACAAAAAGACAGGAATGCTTGGAGTGAAGAAGAAACAAGCCCCTAATCTGGACTCAGCCACTCTGGCATTGTGACCACCAGCAAATTACTTAAATGTTCTGGGCATCAGTAGTCTTAACTGAAAAATGGAACTCATCATGCCTGTAATTGAGAATAAAGATGTTTGTTTCTCTTTTCTTTTTCAGCCTATGACTCCTCAGCTTAGATGTCTATCCACTCACTGAGAAACCAGTGCCCCAATCCAACACAGCTGGCATTGTTTAACTAAACTTACAGCTTCTAGTTCCTAAAGGGAGAATGCTCAGGCAATCACACAAAAAGAAGGTTAATGACAGACTATTGCTATCCCAAGTCAGAATGCGATAAACTCAGCTAAGGCAGGCAGAATGCTATGGGATAGGGGAAATGGAAAATTATTGTTTGTTACAGACTTTCAGTTTGGGTTAATGAAAAAGCTCAAAAGATGGTGTTAGGACTCAGGGTGGGCCACCCCAAAACATGCCAAATGGCATATTGATTATTTTGAATTGAAGTTGCTTGAAAAGCAGCCTATTCAAGAAGGAAACTCTGACCCTTCTCTGTCTCCCAAAAAAAAGCAGGAAATAAATCTCTCATATGAAGGATGTACCCTCTGCATTTAGAGGTAGAAGGACACCCTTATCACCAAAGATAGGGAATCTGGAACCAAGAAACCTGTGTTAATAACAAACCTTGTTACTTATTTTAATTTACTACCTCAAGCCCAACCTCTATTTAGAGTCTTCACTAATTAAGCATCCAAAACCTAAGTTTTTCTGTCCTATCAATTCCTTACAAATTTTTAAAAATTTTTCTGAAAAGTATAAAAGCTGCCTAATTTGGCCACTTCTTAAGTCCATTTCTATGGGACTTCCATGTGCATAAATTAAAATTTGTTTCTTTTTCTCCTGTTAATCTTCCTTTTGTTAATTTTATTATTAGTCCAACCACAAGAACTGGAGAGAGGTAGAGGGGAAATTTCCACCTTGCTGACAATGGGTAGATGATTGCACAACAATGTGAATGTACTTATTGCTACTGAACCAGACATTTAAAAATGGTTAAGATGGTGATTTTTATGTTATGTCTATATTCCCATGACAAAGAAAAATGCTTTAGGATGCCTATAAAAACTGTATATTTTCTGAATCTTTTGAGACCATAGTGAGGATTACAAATCTAACATTTTGGGTTTTCTAAGCTTTTCAAAGAGGGCTGTTTTATGGGCCGATCTGCAGCTTACGACATGACTCAGCACAAAAGGACGAAATGGGACTCTCTCCTTTGCTCCCTCACTCTCACCATCTTCCTCGCCCCTCCCATCTCATTGGGAAATAGTGCAATAGGTTTTGCGCGCAGCAGAAGTGGATGTTGAAAGGAAGCACCACAGGGAGCAGCCATGATGTAGTAACCGTCAGGGCGACAAGGGAGGACACAAGGGTAGGGAGGCCTGGAGGAGTCAGAACAAGCCCTAGCTATTATCATGAAGCAGAACCTGTGACCAAGCAGTTGCTGTAAGGTAGAGGAGAGACAAATAAGGGACAAAAATTGGCTAGTTTCAAAAACAGCTAGATCGCGAGAGGAGCAAACAAGGAGGAACAGTGGAGTGAGGTGAGCAGGGAGCCTTGTAGAGCGGGTTCCTGAAAGTCTGCGGCTCCCACTGGGGTCTCCAGGCAGCCCAGCAACTCAGATGTTCTGTGTCCACATAGTTAGGATATTCATAGGTGTCCATGCACAAATATATCTGCAGAAACAAACCCACCATGCCAGGCATTACTCAGACCTCTTTTATATTACTTATTCCATTCGTGAGAGGTTCTTCAGTTTAAGAAGTGTAGAAATGAAACAATATAAGGAAATGCAATAAAAATGAACATGGATTGTGAATGGTAATCTATTGGAAACTTTGCTAAGAATAGGATAATGTAATTTGAAGAAAAAAATAGCTGAGATGACATTAGTAAATAAAAGAAGCCCTATAACAATCATCACTGCTACCGCATTAATAGATACTTAAAAAGAGATCTGAAGAAGAGTGCTAGAAGGTTGTTGTCTTAACCAGCAGTAGAGCCTGAGACAAAGGTTTTGTGTGGTTAGTTGATGTAGAAATGTGATACCTGGGAGCATGGAATGAAAGAGGAGAGTAAAAAGGGAGGAAGAGAAAACCAGTACAGGAATGCATTATCCCCATAGGTTGGTTTACTCCTAAGTTACTTTTGAGAATCTTTTGAGAATTATGAAGTATACCTCAAAACTATTCACTTGGGACTTCCTTGGTGGTCCAGTGGTAAAGAATCTGCCTTCCAATGCAGGGGACACGGGTTCGATCTCTGGTCGGGGAACTAAAGATCCCACATGCCTCGGGGCAACTAAGCCCTTGCGCCACAACTGCTGAGCTCATGGACCTTAATGAGACCCACACACCACAAACAGAGAGAGAAAATCCGCACGCCACAACTAGAGAGACGCCCACACACCACAACAAAGAGCCTGCACTGAAACAAAAGATCCTGCGTGCCTGAACAAAGACTCTGCAACTAAGACCCAATGCAGCCAAAAAAAATAAAATAAAATAAAATAAATTTAACAAAAAATAAAGCTATAAATTAAAACAAAACAAAACAAAACAAAACAAAACTATTCATTCAGGGGAGGAATAGGGAAGCATTTATCCACAGGTTCCTGGCCTCTTTTGGACAAAGGTTGCCGCTTGGAGAGTTTACTACCCTTCGGGGAACAGGTCCCCAGGGGTATCAGCCTCAGAGAAGCCCTGACAAAGCTGATTTTAGCTTGTGAGATTTTGATCATGGCAGCAGGGCTGTTTATAAGATGTGTCTGATACAGTGTATCTGCTCTTCTTAGTCCAGGCAGGCCCCCCTGACCACAGTAAGCCCAGAGAGATGGGTTTTGCTAGGGGAAGTTAGGGAGAGAGACCTCACTAAGGTAGATACCAAAGGCCTCCAGCCCCAGCTATCCAAAACTTTCTTCTGACTTCAATTCAAATTCAACACAAATACTCTACCCACAGTTTAAACTCATTTCCTAGAGAATATTACAGTAAACGAGAAAGCAAAAAATCACAAGATGGCATGTTGCACATATACCTTTGTATTAAAGACATATGTTGTGTCACTATCACGTACAGGAGAGAACAACGTGCCACCCCAAAATGTCTCTTTGGCATGTGGACTTTTTCGAGCTGAAAACAGTCAAAAAATAGAAGACTCAGGAAGTCTTTCTTAGTCTTTCTTTTTTGCCTCCCCCTTAGCTGCCCAACGAATTTAAATAGAGGACTTGTTTTCAAAATAGAGCTATGACCAGAGCTATCTGCAAAGCATATGGGCTAAGTGTACGTGCGGAAACCAGGCAGGACCTAGAGATCAGAGTCCGCTCTGTGTCCCATAGTCTCCACATGGCCCAGCACACATTTGTTTACCAAACATTTGCTTTTTCATCTCCATATGAATTGCCTTCCTCCCCTGTGAATCCCCAAACCCCTACCCCCCAACATCTTCTTTTGTCTTTAACTGAAGATGGTATTCAAGGGGAGAGTGTAGGCTATTTTGGCAAGTTAGTTTTCCTGGGTGTCTCCCTTGTGTATGCGTTATTAAACTTTTGTGTGATTTTCTTGTTAATTTGTATCATGTGAATTTAATTCTTAGACCAGCCAGAAGAACACAGAAGGGTAGAGGAAAATTTCTTCCTCCCCCAATGCATGAAAAGGAAGGAAATCTACCCCTTTGAAAGATGTTCACTTCTTTAGGATTATACCTTTTTCAGTGTAAGTGAAATATACTTCCATATACTTATATGGAAGTAGGAGAAGTAGTCTGAAGAAAGTTATATATAACATATGACAATGATACTTCTTTTATTAGTTTTTGTTTAAATTATAAGGGTTAACCAGTTCACATTTAGAAACTCATTTTTAAGAGCAATTAAGAAGAAACTTGGGGCTCACTCATTTCAAGATAATATAATAAATGATATGGCAGAACTTGGGGACTTCTATTATAAGAGATTCATTTCAGAGATTTCAGTCAGAAAATAGCAATATCGAACGGTGTCTGGAAAGTGATGATGTATCCAGTGAAGTAAGCACCTACCCTTGCCCTTTGTACTCTCAATGCTTGTCCTTGCCAGGTGCCTGGCATAGTCATATCAGCTTATCACTCCATAGCACAAAGTTCACATCCTTATTTTAACTAAGTCTCTCTTTACAATCTGTGTATTAAAACAAACACATGCACAAATGTCAGAGCTACAAAATATGTGAAGCAAAAACCGATGGACCTGTAAAAAGAAATAGACAATTTCACAATTATGACTTCAACACCCCTCTCTCACCAATTGATTGAACAACCAGACAGGAAACTAGGAAGTATACAGAAGAACTCAACAAGACCATCAACCATCAAGATCAAACAGACATTTACAAAACACTCCACTCAACAACAGTAGAACACATATTCTTTTCAAGTAGGCATGGAACATATACCAAGATACATGGTACCTAGAGTGGTAAAGATACCACTACACATCTATTAGAATGGCCCAAGTCCAAAAATCCTACAACACCAAATACTGCTGAGCATGTGGAGTAATGGGAATTCCTCAGAAGGTTATGCACCTGGGCTCTGGAAGCAAGTACCTGGATTGAAACCTGGCTCTGCTATTTAAAGAATATGTGACCTTGACCAAATCATCAACTCTCAGAAACCCAGACTTCTCATCTGTGAATGGAAATAGTAACTATTCTCTCTTAAAGCTGTTGCAGTTTTTAAGCTACAGTGAATTTTCACAAACTTAACACACCCATGTAACAAGTACTCTGATCATGAAATAGAACATTTCCCTGACTCCAGACATCTTCCTGTGTTCTCTTCTGTCATTATGTCCCAAAGTATCAACCTTCCTAATGCCTTTGGCTCAGATTAGCTTTGCCTGCTTTGTACCTCATGTCAATGGAGTCATGTAACATGTACTGTTTTGTATTTGACGTCTTTCCTTAACACTGTGTTTAGAGATTCTTCCATTGTATGCAATTATAAATTCTTCACTCACATTACTGTATAGCATTCTATTATGTGAATATTCCACAGTGTATTTAAAATTCAATTCTTGATGGGCATTTAAGATCATAGAGTTGTTTTGGGGATTGAGTGGTGTGTACTGAGCTTTCACACACTGAACACACCCAAGTAACCAGAGGTCAAGTAACAGAAGGCTTCTTCCTCTTCCATTCCAGTCACTATGCCCCAAAGGTAACTGCTATTTTTATTTCAAATACTACATGATTTTTTTTAAAGTAGTGCCCAACTATTATTGTTGTCATTGAGGTCAGAAGAGATCTGAAGTTATTTTTTCTCTTTAGCAGCAATTGTGCCAGAAAATTACTTGTATTCAATGAAGGTAGGCTCCCACTCTAAGAGAGGGTATTAGTGCCTTAAAATCACTTGTGCAAGGGTGAGGTTGGGGCTTTGCTGAAGAGTCCATCAAACCACTGAGCGTGACTTCCTGAGTCTGGGCACAGCCGCCCTGGGACTCTAAAGTCCCTGAAGAGGATGAAACTTTATCTCTGTTGTCCAACAAAATGGGGCATAATCAGACCTTCTGTGACTTTGAGGTTTAAATAGAAAAGCTGGTCAAAGTTTAGATGAATTTGTTTGTTTGTTTGTTTGTTTTTTTAAGCTCTTTATTGGAATATGATTGCTTTACACTCTTGTACCAGTTTTTGAGGTACACCAAAGTGAATCAGCTGTATTTATACATATATCCCCATATTCCCTCCCTCCCGCGGCTCCCTCCCACCCTCCCTGTCCTGGCACTCTAAAGCATCACCCATCTAGATGAATGTTTTTAAACTGTAGGTGTTGAACCATTAAGGGATCACAACCAGTGTTTTTTAATAGAATGACATAAAAGAGTAGAGAAAGAATGTATCAGTATGGATCATTTATACTAAGGGTAACTTTTGTGAAATTTTTGTTTCCAATTCATCTGTAGAAGTGTGTGTATGTTCTTGTGTGCTTGCATGTATTGGGTTGAGTAAGTGTATTTGTCACTGTGGTTCAAGACAACCATTTTAGAGGGATCCAAAGGAAGACAAGAGATTCAGGGCTCAGACCTGACCCAGCTCTTCTAGAGTTAGCTGGTGACCCGGAAAGTGGCTGTCCACGTAATCTGAAAATGTGCTCGCTCTATCATCTATCTATATCTATCTATCATCTATCTATCTATCTATCTATCTATCTATCTATCTATCTATCTATCTATCATCTATCTATCTATCATCTGCCTACTTATCAAAATGTAACAGTGAAGCATAAATACTGGCATTATAGGCAAATTTCCTTGTCTATAAAAACAGATGCTCAACACATATTTGTTGGATGAATAAATGAGTGACTTTTCTTCTGTATAATTTCCATTCAATTCTAAACTCCATGAGAACAGAGACCATGTTAGTTTTTGTTTGGTATTGCATTCCTAATGCATAAATGCAGTAGGATCTTAGAAATATTTATTGTTTCAATGAAGAAGTGATTTTTTATTCTCTACGTTAAATATATATTGCTTTTTAAAATTGAAATATAGTTGACATACAAAATATTATATTAGTTTCAGGTGTACAACATATTGATTTGACATTTGCATACGTTACAAAATGAACACTGCGATAAGTAACCATCTGTCCCCACACAGAGTTATTACAATATTATTGACCATATATCTTATGCAGTAAATTACATCCTTATGGCTTATTTTATAACTGGAGGTTTGTACCTCTTAGTCCCCTTCACCCCTTTCACCCCTCCACAACGGCTCTTCCCTCTGGCAACCACCCGTTTTGTTCTCTGAACCTATGAGTCTGTTTTCATTTTGTTTAGTTCATTTTTTTTTTTAGATTCTGTGTGTAAGTGAGATCATATGGTATCTGTCTCTCTCTTTCTGACTTGTTTCACTTAGAATAATACCCTCTAGACCCATCCATGTTGTTACAAATAGCAAGCTTTCTCTTTTATGTGGCTGAGTAATATTCCACTGCATATGTACTGCATCGTCATTGTCCATTCATCTATCGATGGACTCTTTGGCTGCTTCCATGTCTTGGTTATTGTAAATAATGTTGCTGTGAACCTTGGAGTGTGTATATCTTCTCAAATTAGTGTTTTTGTTTTCTTTGGGTAAACACCCAGAAGTGAAATTGTTGGATCATATGTTCTATTTTTAATTTTTTGATGAGCTTCTGTACTGTTTTCCATAGTGGCTGCTATAGAATTTATAATCTCATTGACAGTGCATGAGGTTTCCCTTTTCTCCACTTCCTCACCAATGCTTGTTATTTGTTGTCTCTTTGAAGATAGTCATTCTGACAGGTGTGTAGTGGCATCTCATTGTGGTTTTAATTTGCACTTCCCTGATGACTAGTGATGTTGACATCTTTTCATGTGTCTGTTGACTGTCCATATATAATCTTTGGAAAAATATCTATTCAGGTCCTCTGCTCATATTTTAATTAGGTTGTTTATTTGTTTTTGATATTGAGTTGACTGAGTTTTTGGTTTATTTTGGAAATTAACCCTTTATTGGACATGTCATTTGTAAATATCTTCAATAAGCTGCCTTTTCATTTTGTTGATAGTTTCCTTTGCTGTGCAAAAGCTTTTAAGTTTGATGTAGTTTCATTTGTTTATTTTTGCTTTTGTTTCCCTTGCCTGAGGAGACAGATCCAAAAAAAATGTTGCTATGATCAATGCCAAAGAGCATACTGCCTGTGTTTTCTTCTAGAAGTTTTATGGTTTCAGTTCATACATTTAAGTCTTTATCCATTCTGAGTTTATTTTTGAATATGGTGTGAGAAAGTAGCCTAGTTTGATTCTTTTGCATATAGCTGTCCAGTTTTCCCAATTTATTGAAGAGGCTGTCTTTTTCCTATTGTATATTCTTGCCTCCTTTGTCATAGATTAATTGACCATATAAGTGTGGGTTTATTTCTGGGCCCTCTATTCTGTTTCACTGATCTATGTGTCTGTTTTTGTGCCAGTAGTATACTGTTTTGATTACTGTAGCTTTACAGTATAGTTTGAAGTCAGGGAATATAATACCTCTGGCTTTGTTCTTTTTCAAGTTTGCCTTTGCTATTTGAGTTCATTTGTGTGTCCACACAAATTTTAGAGTTATTTGTTCTAGTTCTGTAAAAAATGCAATTGATATTTTGATAGGAATTGCATTGACTCTGTAGAATGCCTTGGGTAGTATGGTCATTTTAACATTATTAAGTCTTCCAACCCAGGAGCATGGTATATCTTTCCATTTGTTTGTGTTGTTTTCTGTTTCTTTCATCAGTGTTACAGTTTTCAGAATACAAGTTTTACCTCTTTGGCTGATTTATTCCTAGCTATTTTATTCTTTTTGATGCAACTGTAAATGGGATTGTTTTCTTAATTTCTCATTCTGATAGTTTGTTATTAGTGTATACAAATACAACAGATTTCTGTACATTAATTTTGTATCCTGCAACTTTATCAAATTCATTTATTAGTCCTAATAGTTTTTGGTGGGCAGCTTTAAGATTGTCTATATATAGTATCATGTCATCTGCAAACAGTGTCAGTTTTACTTCTTCCTTTTCAATTTGAATTCCTTTATTTCTTTTCCTTTTCTGATTGTTGTGGCTAGGACTTCCAATATTGAACAAAAGTGGTGAAAGTGGGCATCCTTGACGTGTTCCTGATCTTAGAGGAAATGCTTTCAGCTTTTCATGGATGATGATGATATTGGCTGTAGGTTTGTCATATATGGCCACATATGTCACTTTTAAAATCAGCAAAAAAAGTACCACACTATAGTATACCATTCTAAAAATAATATTATTATAAGAATAACTACTTGTTATCTAAAATGAGGATTTGTAGTTTATTCCCAAAGATGAACACATCGCCCCGACCATTTCCTTGGCATTGAACTCTTCTGTTAAGAAACCAGGGGGACTCTCAGATAGCAGAGCACTCTAACAATGTATAAGCCTTTCATAATTGTAGTTCCTCCTTCTTTCTTCCCATACTTACTATTTCTCTCTCTCCCTCTCTCCTTTTTGTCTAGAGAGAAGAATGCTTGAATTTTTAAAATGTAAAATAAATAGATAATTTCTTCCATAGTGTACACAAAGAAAAATCCCAACCCTCTTTGAGCATTGTCTTCTTCAGCTATCCATATAAAAATGAAACCTCTCAAGGCTCTGACCTTTATCTTCAAAGCCCAGTGTGAGTTAGGAAAGAGACTTTATAGTTTTTTGAGCTCTAAATTCAGATCAGTTTGCACCATCTGCTTCATTTAGGGTCCTCTTAAAAGGAAACTTCAGATGTTTATAATACAAAAGATTTTAGGGGAAAAAACCAAGTCCTCTGTCTTTAGATCTAAGGAGATCTTGTAACATTTTAGAATTTCTCAAATGTGAAGACTGCCTATCTCCATTTCATTTAAGATAACACACTTTCTGTTCAGAAAAATCTCGAAATGAGTTACTCAGCGTTTCTATTGTAGATCTTTATGAGGTAACTTCAAACATGTTAGCATTGAAGGAGTGCTGCCCCAGGATTAAGCAATAGTACTCCTGACTTAATCAAACAGAGCCACCCACTGAAACGTCTGCTCCAAGGCTTAAAATGTCTTTCACATTTCCCCCAGTTTCTTTGATGATTTTTTAAAAATTCTGGAAATTTATCTGGCAGATTATGGCTAGTAGTGGTGGGCAGCAGTGAGGCTGGCAGGGAAGATAAGCTGCAGAAGTGTCCTCATGCAAAGTCCAGATTTCCCCCTAGTGATGGGTGGGGGGAGAATGTGATCAGCGGCCAAGAACTTTCAGTGAGAAGTGGGGTAAGGGACTCACCAGGACAAAGGGCAGGGGAAGCGAGAGTCAATCGATCGATCCTCTCTTTTAATGATGTCCTTCCTGCTGTAATAATATAATGTGGGAGTAAAGGTGCTGTTTGTCAGGTGATTAAAATTAGGAGAAGACTATATAAGGCTTTGTTAGAGGCAGGATTTTCTTATAGCGCTATAAGCTTTGGTCTAAAAACAAATCTTTTTTAACAACAACAACTATGTATACGTGTGTGTGTATACATACATATATGTGTGAGTGTGTGTGTGTGTGCGTGTATTCCTGAGACACTCTTGAAGAGCTGCTTATCTATTACCTCAAAAGCAAAGGACAAATATAAAAGCCCCCAGTTGCTGCCAACCAGATTGTAAGAGCAAAGAGTCTCTCTGGAAAGGTGGTATTTAGTCTACACAACAGATGCCCTTTGAATAAGGTTGATCATACCAAGGTGCATAAAATAAACAGAATATGAAATAAGAGCTTACATGTCAACTTTTGGCTGCCTTTCTAGATGTTCAAATAGGAAATAAAGTTAGATATTAATGTCTGAACTGCTCTCCTGGGCAAACAGTGGGCCCTGCAGGTGGGCATGGGCGGTGAAACTGGCCTGCTGCCCTGGACTTGGGGGCCAAAGGGGTCCAAAGCCCAAGTGTCAGTTGAGTCGTCTTAAGAAGCAAAGTGTCGTTAACATCAGGTGGATCAGTTGCTTTAGGCTGCAAGCAACAGCATAATGATAAGTGACAGAGCAGAGGTTATGTCTGTGGATTCTAAGATCTGAGTTCAAATCTGACTTTGTCACCTAACTAGCTGTGTGACCTGGGCAAGTATTTAATCTCTCTATATCTTAGTTTCCTTATCGTCAAAGTGAAAGAAATAATAAACCTATAGATTTGCTATGAACCTTAACTACAAGAATTTATTTGAGAAACTTACAAGAGTGCCAGAACTTAGTGCAATATATGACAACAAACAATAGAATCCCCTACTCAAAGAGATGTAAACATTTAGGGTATGTATGATCTCACATAACGGGAAGCACAGAGGGAGAGTGAGCTTCACAGATGACTGACTGAGCAGCAAAATATCGTCATCATCTCTGTTCTGCCATCATCAGCAGCGACTTCATTTTCAGGCTGGTAGCGAATGGATACAACCTCTCCAAACAGCACATCTAGAAACTAGATGTGTTTCTTTCTCTGGCTTTCTTTTAAGAGAGAAAGGTGACGTTCTAGAGAAGTTCCTTCTCAGACTTCCTCTAACATCTCATTGACCAGGATTGATCTATTGGCAGAGGGAGTGAAAGGGTTACTTTCAGAACAATCAATTCCACTTCTGAAGCTGAGGGTGAGAAATAAGTGGATATCTAAATTCCATCAGAAATCACCCTGCCTGGGGAGTGGTGATGGTAGAGAAGGAATGCTGGATAGCCAATAGTGTCCCTACAACTAAAGTGGACAAGGAGCAAAAACACGCTGCAGGGGTGAGATAGGATGGCCTGAGAGAGTGTGAGAGGCAGAGCCTAGAGAGATCAACTGAAGTCACTTTGTCCTCTAAGAGAGGGCTGTTTATAGAGCATGGGCAAGACTACAAGTGGAGAGAAAGGCACAGAGGACACCAATATCACCCTAAATCCTCATTAGTTCTTCTTTCCTATGTGGAGAGGGACAGGATTTTCTAAGTTCACTTGGTGAAGGGATTTAACCCATTAGGAACGTTATAAATAAGTTGGATTGATGTCAAGAACTATAAAGTGTCTCACATTGTACCCTACTTGTAAGTTAAGTTAACCTGCCACAATTTCATGGATGTTGGCAGAAGACTTGAGACTCCTGGGTCAAAGACAAAGTATTTTATTACTCAAAGCAATAGCAGTTGCCAAGGTGTGAGCATTTGTGTTGGTTCCCCAAGCTCTAGTTCCAATAGTTTGATGCAAAAAGGGCCAGGTAAGACTTGCGTATGTAATTGGTTTCATCACAGGTGAGGAACACTGAGCTTAGAGAACCCAAATATTATAATGGAAAGTAAGACTGCTTGTTCTTTGCTGCAAAAGGAAACATTATCTTTATTATACTAGACAATGAGCATAGCTATCTACACTGTCTTGGATTCTAGAAAAATTTTCCATGAGTCACTCATGGCCACTCAGATTAGTCTGGACCAATAGAGGCTGAGACCAAATCTGTCCAATTTTGCTCACAGAGCATTCAATTAACCTATTATCAATAGGGTTCCAACCAGCAAGATGAGGCCAACCTGCAGTATTGACCTCCACCATGCCTCCCAGGATTCTAGACACAGGGAGCTGAACAAATTCCTTACATCATCAGGTTCTACCTTAGAAAGTCAGGTGGATTTTGCTCCTTAAGTTTCTATATTGATCTTTCCACTTGGCCTGAGATATTAATCCAGGGGCAGCAGGGTGTATTGGTGATTGCACAGGCTCTGTCTTGGGCCTCAAAGAGAAAGTCTAGGGCAATTCTCTTATTTGTATGACCCTGACCAGTGAGTTGAGGCCAACCTGAATGCCTTCCAGGGATGAGGTAGTACCATGGGTCACTTCAACTACAGTCAGGGACTAATTTTGAACCACCTTTTCTAATTGTATGACTTCTGCCATAAGGATAACTACACATAGAGGGTGCAAAAATCAGTCATCTCTCTGGGAATCTCTCCAAGGGTAGCCTCTTTTTGGAGAGATTTCTGCAGGTCTCAGGGCTGCATGATCTACTGGTGCTGCTTCCTTAAGCCCTGGAAGATTTTTTATGACCACTGTTAAATTGTAAGTCACCGTGTTTTCAGAAGACAGGGAGGTTAACGCTTGGATTCCACAAAGGAAATACAATCCCAAGGGTGTACATCATGCCCATGGAAAGAAAGTATTGTTTGTAATTGTTGGAGGTTCCTACATAAGACCTATATCCTTTAGGGGGCAATGCTGACAGTACCGCCAACATAAGCTCTTGGCCAGTTGGTAAACCTTAACAGTCCCAGTTCAGTTTAAATAAACTGAGTTTAGTCATTGTTTTTAGAAGGACTTCTTGAGGGCAGTCAGTCCAACCCATCCTGTTTGTCCACACCACCAGCTGGGTGGCATTTGTCTATCAGAGGAAATGACTTAGTTACAAAACTTGGAGTAGGGAAAATATCTGGAGGTGTTAGATTTTTCTGTGTGAAAGATGCAGGAGTTGGGGACATCCTCAGTTGTTTCTGATTGACTTCTCAGTAAGGTTAGAGGAAATGGTGGTCAAATCATGGTCAGAGGTATCTGGCAGAGGATGACAGATCCAGCAGTCAGTAAAATATAAGGCATATGCAGTGGTTTGGGAGAACATCACCAGGTTTTCCCTCATAAAGAAGGCTCCAGGTGTTTTGCTGAAAGACCTATTTTCAGATTCAGGTCCAGAGGATTCACTGGCAAAATAACCACTACATACTTTAATAAGCAAGAAATAAGGAAGTTTATTATATTAGTAGTAAGTTACAGTATAAGGACAAGCAATATATATACAGCAATCTGGAGTCCCAACTGGGAAGATCCCAGGCAGTGTGTCCACTCCACGGGTGAGACTTCATATTGCTGTTCCAGGGACTTTCCAGCATCACTTGGATCTGGATGTAGGTGTTTCCCCAATTGGTGATGTATGTGCTTTTATCTCTCTCTCTATATATTGTTTGTACTCCCAACTTGGTGATGCAGATTCTCCCAGGTTGGTGATGTTGCTTATGCTCCCAATTTGGTGATGTATGTACATTTCTTTCTCTCTCTCTCTCTCTCTATATATATATATACTGCTTGTCCTTATACTGTAAGTTACTACTAATATAACAAATTTCCTTATTTCTTGCTTTATAAAGTGTGGAGTGGTTATGTTGCTGATGGATCCTCTGAATCTGGAGCTGAAGGTAGGTCTTTCAGCAAAACAAGGCGTGATTCTGAAAAACAAAGACCATTGAAATCCATCTCTCCTCTGTCTCTTGGAGTCTAAAGTGTTCCCAGCCCCAAGTGCTATTGTTGTCTGCCCTCCATTGCTTCAAAATTGGCTTGTCCAATTCCAGTATTGGCAATTTCATCTTTTTGCAATTATCCCCTAATCACACTCAGACCTTTTATTCAGAAAAAAAGGTGCAAGACTTGGACATTTCAATAAAAGTTACACAAACCCATTATGGCTCCCACGTCAGCTTGTGTGGACCACTGCATGGAGATTTGGTCATAGTGTGATCCACCAAGTGGAAATTATCCTTATGATCTAGGACGAAGTCCATCCAACTAGAGAATCCAGGTAGCTGAATCAGAATTAAGTTTGAATCTCCTGGGCCCCATTTTGTCTGAGCTGCTGTCTGGAGGGTGTACCAACCAGGCTGGCCTGGAGTTGCTATTAGGGGAGAGAAAGACATATCATGCCCAGGAATGGTCAGGAAGAAACCTCAATTTTTCAAAATAAGTCTATATCACCTCCCACCCCTTTTGTCCTGATCATTACCTAGAAAACAGCCAAGAGGAAGTGACCCCTTTCTGCAGACAGCAGCATTCAGTGACCAAACTGCCTTACTAAAGTGCATGGACCAGGAGAAGGTGAAGGAAGTAGAATTAGACATTTTTTGAGTCAATTTTTGAGGAGGCCATTCCAATGCTAGATGTCTGTGGATGGTAGGGAGCACGGCAAGTCCATTAACTACCTGTACTGTCAGCAGCCGAGGTGAGTGTAGAGGGGGAAGAGGGGTGGAGGGGTACAAAGGGAAGAAACCTTCTAGGCCAGTAAGGCTTTACATTTGCTTTTAGTTTCAGACAGGGAATGGCTGCTCATGGCTCCATCAAATGAACTAGCAATGCTTTGGGGCTCATTCAACAGTTTAAAGTAGGTAAAGATCCTCATGGCTGATACTGCCTCCTTTGGCTTTGGGAGCCCTCTGGCTCAGCAGACATGGCCACTTTCTTTTCTGGCTGGTGTCACTGGATTTTGCTTCCTTCTGCTGACTTGGGCTTGGCTCATACAGCGGCAATTTTTTTTAAGGAGACTACCTCAACCTGAGGTAGCCCCATTAGCAAAAAATATCCCTTGGCTTCACCTAGTTCCAGTGTAAATTTTCCAGGGCTGAGAATTGACAATAAGAATATATGTAGAATTCTTTGTATGAGTTTCTCATTCTCCAATAGGTCATCTTCAGCAGCATTAGAAACCCAGTCCCAGGCAGGAAGAGCTCAAATATTAGTTAATGCATCATCTGTGGATTCCCATAGGAGTTTCACCCCAAAGAGCCACAGCTCCATTATCACAGCCAAGACCATCTGCAAAACACCCTGAGACATTTTGCTTTTGTCTGAATGGGTCTAATGTTGGCATGAGAGACTGTATGAGTGACTGAGCCATCCAGGTGAATATTAGTACTAATTGTCACAGGAGGGCAGACCTGAAACTGACCACCAGGTTGATGAGAAAGTCCCTTGCATGGAGGAGAGTTAGCAACACCTCACACACTGTTTCGCACTGTTGACCTTCAACCTACTTCCTGGTACTGGGCCTGCAACTCTTCAATTTCTCCTTATAATTGGCAAAAAAAAAAAAAAGTGCAGAACTATTTAATGCCCAATTGATCATAAAATTTGGTGAACATGTTCAGTATTAATTCCCAGGGACTGCCTCAAAATCTGTTAATGGGCCTATGAGGTCCTCATCCTTCCTCTTTCTCATCTCTCTCGACATCCCCTCTTGGTCACCAAGACTATCAAGAACTGTGAAGAGTCTGAGATTTTACCATCCTTATAATCTCAGCTAGCCTGCCACAGTCTCATGGATGGTGGGAGAATACACAAGACTGGCTCATAGACAAAGGACTCTGTTACACACAGCACGAGCGGTGACCAGATCTCAGCATTTGTGCCAGTTTCCCAAGCCCCAGCTCCCATGGGCAATTCAAAGAAGGCCAGATGACACCTGTATATGCGGCAGCTTGTGTTATGAGAGAAAGCCTGAGTTTACGGCACCCAGACCTCTTACAACAGACAAAAGCAAAGATGCACTATCTCTATCTTCCAAGATTATTTGTTATACAAACCTTCTTAAGAAGATAACCCATAACAGCAGCAACCCGCGCTGCGCTCGCAGACGTGAGGGCCGTGAACATGAGCCACCCATGGAGAAGTGCTTCCCAACAACAAGCCCCAGTGACTACTTCTCTGACTCCCACCATTCCCCATAAATCTCTTGTGAGACGTAGTCTATTTTCCAACGCAGTTCATCGAGATTGGTGGTGGAATATTAATAGATGACATGGGTCCCACAATGGTGATGGCTGGGGGAGACCATAATGGATGGAGGCAACAGGCAAAACAAGATTTATTAGTTTAATGGTTTTTTGGTTGCAAATGGCAGAAATCTACTTTGGCTAACATAAGTAAAAAGGAAATTTATTACAAAACTACGGAATAGCTCAGAGAAATAAAGAGAAAGTTGAACAATTGGGTCTTTGGGAGGTCAGAAAGCAGGGCAAATCTAGAGATTTAGATCTAAGAACTAATGGACAGTCTCTCTGGGGTGTTTCTGGTAGGATGACCCAGCTCCAACATTTAAATTCTTGTGTCACACAGCTCAAGATTCACATTTGCATGGGAGAGGGTCTGATTGGCTTCTATTGGATCATATGCCCACGCCTTGGGCAGGTGAGGGTAGGGCTCTTAACAGATAATTGAACCAGGACTGCATTCATTGGGAAGGGAGAGTCCTCAAAGCAAAAATCAAGATATTTCCCTGCTTATAAGATTCGCTTTCTCAATCTGCTTCATACTTCGGGGGACACAGCTGCTAGGAATTCTGGGATCACATCTAACCTCTCCATTACCAGTGAGGAAAGAGAAGGAATCACAGGGAATAGCTCTGAATGGCCAGTCTGGGCCACTGCTCTGCATGTGGGGCTTGGGTGTGGGATAGGACATTAGGACTAGTTCCTATACCAGAACCACACAGAGAAATAGGGAAGGAACAGTTCCCTAAAGAATGGGAGGGTCACTCCCAAAAGAAGGGAGCAAGACTGATGCTGGGCAGAGGAAAACAACAGATTTCCATCAGGTCACCAACCTTGCGCTATCCTTCCTTCCAGCCTGGACTTTTGTGAGTCCTGCTTTGAGCATACCTGTAGGAGAATGAAAACTAAAGATGTTGCTGATGAGTTTTCACAGGAGGAGCAGCCCCGGCCAGGGTGGATGAGTTCTTTCTCTGGCCAGCATGGTGCCATAGCAGGAGGCAGGGTGTGGCACAGAAGAGAGATGTAGGATCTTGGACATTTCATTTTAAGGGCTTTCTGGGGCCACTGGAAGATGGAGTCCAAGCCTGAGAAGGCTTCCACCAAGTGCCACAAGCTTCTCAACAGAGAGCTGAAGAAAATCTAAGAGGTGGACAGGGTCAGGGAGCCAGGTTTGCCATTTGGTGCCTGGGGCCCAAGGGCCGGAACAGGCAAGGAGCTTACTGGACTTCCTCGCATCCCAGGGCACTCTGCGAAAGAAGCTCAGTCTAAAACGTCTAGTTCATAGGACAGGCCAGAAGTGGGAACTAGGGTGAGGTGTCACAGCAAAACTCTAAAACCAGATCCCAGCCAAGGACCCCTAAAGACCAAGTGCCTGCAGGTAGAGTCTGAAGACATTTCTTGAGGCTCCAAAGCCAGGGGAGGGAGTAATTTATGGAGTCTGTGAGTGGGCAGGAAAAGGAAAAAAAAGTAATTTTGAACAAATGATGATAACTTTGTGAACATACAATGAAAATTTTTCTTATGTAAGAATAAGAACATCAGATATGTAGGTAAGTGATGTAATTATATATCACATTTTGTAAAATAAATTTTGTTATGCCACATATAATATGGTGTAAAACTTTTATTGGCCCACTTCTCCTTGGATCTCCATGCAATTACTGGAGAAGTAATGTATAGGGTCCCAACAGGAGAATGTCTTTGCTGTTACACAGTGTTCTTAGAGCTTGTCAACATAGACCCCCAGCCATAGAGCTCCCCACGTGGAGTATGGCTCATAGAATAAAATCTGGGAACTAGGGAACTGGAAAATCTGAGATGTGGTGATCATTTGCAGACCATGATTCAAGATGCTAAGCTGTCATAAGAAACACAAAGGCTTTGTCTTGATACATAAGCACATGTGGTGATAGTGAAACCTCTTTCCTCAGGAGCTTAGCATTTAATCCACGCTGGCATTGAAAACAACTCGACAAACAACCCAAATGTCTGTCCATTTGGGAAATGGATAAACAAATTGTCGAATATCCACACAATGAAATACCACTTGGAGGTAAAAAGAAACAAACTACTGATTCACACAATATGGAAGGATTTCAAAAGCATTATGTTAAATGAAAGAAGCAAGGCATAAAAGAACTACATACTTTATGATTACATTTATAGGAAATTTTAGAAAAGGCAAACTTATAGTGACAAAAAGTAGATGGTGTTTGCCATGAGGGAAGGGTATTTACACTTAAGGGGCACAAGGAAACTTTTGGGAGTGATGAATACTCTCTATTTTTTGATTAAGATGGTGGTTAAATGACTATATTCCTTTGTCAAAACTCATCAAATTGTATACTTAAAATTCATGACTTTTTTTAAACTGTGATAAAATATGTAGCATAAAACTTGCCTTTTTAACCATTAAGTGTACAGTTCAATGGAATTATTTATATTCACAGTGTTGCACAACCATCACCACAATATATTCTCAAAACTTTTTCTTTACTCCAAAAAGACACTGTCCGCATTAAGCAATAACTCCCCACTCCCTCTTCCCCCAGGGTGACTTTTATTGTCCATAAAGTATACCTCAATAGAGCTGATTTAAAAAGTGAACTGCCTCCATCCAGTCCCCCTGCCTACTCTCTAGTTGAGGTAATGCTTGTGGCCTCGTGTTGTACACCCCTGTGAGTTCCTTCCGTGCTCCGGCCCTGCGTCCCCCCGGCCATGGTGATCATCTCTCTTTCCAGAGAGTCCACAAAGCACACACGTGCGTGGCTTCCCTGGATTACCTGAGGACTGTACTCTTTGGCCCTCATCCCAACAGCAAGGCATCTCTTCCCTCTCTCCACTTCTCCATGAGTCTTTTTGCCCAGCCCAGCCTACCAGGGTCTAGCTTTGAGCAACACACACACACGCACACACACTCCCAAAGGTTCTGCCCTCAACAGCGTGACACAGCCTGTTTGTATGTCTCACCCACCCGCAGGCCCCGACCCCCTTTCCCTTAGCATCTTTTCCTCCTTAACAGTCAGCTAAGTCCAACTGGGACTTCACACATATCTTAAATAGTATAGACCTGATTTAAAGTCCACGTGAAAAGAAAGATTTTTGTGTTTTCTCCTAAAAAGGCAGGACTGTTTTCTACGTCATCCTTCTATAATGACAGCCGTCTAAGCCCACTCTCCCGAGGAGGGGGAGCTTCCTTCCAAAGGGTCCCGCTCTATTGTTGCAGCAAAAACTATTAGACTGTTGGTCTTTCTGCCATTTAAAGGAACAGAGTACAATGTTCCTCTCCCTTTCCCCTCCCCTTTCCCCTCTCCTCCCGAAGGCTTCCTCTCTCCTTTTTCCCAAGCTAGGGGCCAGGGTGGGCATGGTTAAAAAACGAAATCCCAACTTTTCACAAGAGGTGCTAGCAAAGCAGCTGTGGAGTGTGTGCCTAAGGGAGTGGCCATTGAGGGCCCATTTCTTATTCGTGAAGCCCAAGGGGACGCAATTTGATAACATGAGATTTAGGAAAGAAATGGATACATTCAATCAAGGGAAAATGAAGACAGGTCTGCAGCGTACTCTGACTGGGACACCTCCAAGGAGGCTGGGCTCGGCTGCCCACCCTAGCCTCCTCCGTGGGGGTGGAGTGTTGAACACCGTCCCCTACAGCTCTGGGGAACTTGCAGAGGCAACAGATCGCTCCCTCAGTGTGTGCTGCTAGGGCCCCACTTTCCCTTCCCTGTGCTGAGGAACCTTTGCTGGTGGAGGTAGGGAAAGAATTCTGGGGCAAGACTGACCCTTGTGGACAGGTAGCAGGGTTTCTTTGAGAAGTGAGGAGAGGAATACATGGAAAAGAGGTTAGAAGAAGATTAGAAGAAAGATGTAAAGATAGGGAGTGATGGTAAAAACAAGGCTTGCCCATGAGGCACTCTCTAGGAATAATTTAACTCCTTAAGTGCACTTCTGGAAAAATCACATTTAACCCTCAGTTTTAACCCCGTCTCCCCACCATCTTGTATTATAACTCCCTTCACCTTAATGGAAATCCACACCATTCCCCTCTCCTCCTCCACCTTCTCTCTTGCTCCCAAAGCACAGTCTAATCCTCTGTTCTGGCTTGTGTGATGGTATTTTAGAAAATAAAGGGAGTGTAAAATAAACATAGTGTGGCCTTCCCCACGCTCACACCTCCACTGGTGCAAGTAGAGGGACCCGCTGAGGGGAGGGACTATGCCTAGGAATTCCAGGCAGGGAGCAGCTGGGATTACCTGAGGTCCTCAGAAGTGCTGGGAACTGAAGGAAGCACAATGACATTGATGAACAAACTCTGATAGACAACTCAGGTGGAGCACAAGATAAAACCTTTCCAAATACTTCCAGAAGGAAGTAACTTTTTAAGGAGGGGAAGATGATATTTGGGCCACAAGTAGATCAGGTTCTAGACATTTTACTTCTCCCCAAGAGGGGAAGCAAGTTGCAATGGATTTGTCAAGGTCAAGGCCGTATTTTCTAGAGTGGAGCTTTGAGTGAGGATGTAAAATTTACAAAAACTATGTTAAAGAAAACTAAGAAGCAATAAGCTGTGATAGCTGTTCCACACCAAGTGAAAAGCAAAGAGTTATGATCTCAATGTAGAGAGACTGCCTACAATTCAGTGAGAAAAGACAACATAATGGAGAACTGAAAATGATAGCACACACAATATAGGATAAAGTGAGGAGGGTTCATTTCCAAGGAAGTATTTGTAAAGTTGGGAACAATCAGTGCAGTTACCAGATATCCCCTTTCTGTGTGAAAAGTCAAAGAGCGAAAGGTTACAGGAGCCCAGCGTGAGAGAGGGTCAGGTTAGAAGAGCAATGAACTTTGTTTTGAAGACACAACCAGTCAGAGGCAACCTGTCAGGAGGGAGCCAAGTGAGTAAACACATTGAGTTTATTCCCTCCCCACATCTGATCTCCTGCCAGCAGCCTTTCCATTGGCTGAACCCAGCAGGGAGACAGAGGGCCCTGGGGCCACGATGATGAAACCCACGGAAGTCAAATTTCTCGGGTGAAAGCAGAAGCGGGAGCGTGGCAAACAGAAGATATTCAGCACAGAAGGAATGAACATGCAGATGCAATTCACAGAGAAAGAAATGGGAAGGGCCTGTGGGCCACATGAGGTGGGCTCAGTCTCACCAGTCATTCAAAGGTCAGATTCTGAAGTCCGACTTCCTGAGACGACCTGCTCTGCTACTTTATTATAGAACTTCGGTCAGGTCTTGTGCTCATCACTGGGGTACAAAACGGAGTAGTAACAGCACCTATATCAGAGAGTTACTGTAGGGGTCAAATGGGAAAAGGTAGATAAAGCCCCGGGCTGGGGCTCAGCAAAGGGGAAGCAGTCAGCACATGACACCTGTGTTTTTCCCTTTCAAATTGGTAAATGATAAAGATCGGTGAGACCTGGTATTGGCAAGGCGAGGGGGCAAAAGACACCCGCCGACACATTTTGTTGGGAGCAGGAATGGGTGTACAATTTCGGGGGGATAATCTGACAATATTGTGCTTCAACATAGGAGTAAACAATTCCATGTCTAATAATGTATCCTACACAATTACTTTCAGGAATTCACAAGACTCTATGTACAAAGATATTCAATGCCATATGGCACGTGGGAAAAGTTGGAAAGAATCTAAATTTACATTCGGGAATTTCATGTCCCCATTTGTGCTGATTATCTATGGCTGTGTAACAAATTAGCTTCTGAAACATCAGAAACTTAGCAGCTTAAAAACAACAAAAATTTATCTTCTCACCGTTTGTGCGGGTTAGGAATCCGGGCACAGCTTAGCTAGGTACCCCCGGCTCAGGGTTCCCCATGAGGTTGCAGCTCTACTGTTGATCAAGGCTGCGATCCATCTGAGCTAGAGCCCAATAAGGGGAAAGGGGAGGATAAGATATAGATGAAGATAAGCATTTTTTAATTCCTGCATCGGATTCCCCATCTGGCTTGGACGGGCATGGGTATCCTCTCTTCACATTGGAGTAATTAGACTCACAACAAGCGTTTGGGCTTCAGGGTGGAGAGAACCAGAGGAGGCCTCCTGTCCTGTCTTGATCCTAGCCCCTCCAGGCCAAACTACTTTAGCTCTCTTTTGAGAGAAAACACCAGTGATCTAGAGTTGAAGTCCAAGGCAGCTGCAAGATTTTGCCTTTCCTTGCTTTGTTCTTAGTGAATATATTTCCTCCCGGTATCTTAGAAGAAGGAATTGGCATCTAAAAGAGGACTAAGATATCTTGTATTCCAGCAGGTCCGAGCTAAATCTACACCTCAATGTCACCTCCTTCAAATATATTTGACTACACGTGTCATGAAGACATCCATCATGGCCCTTTTAAGTCTCCTCATCTTGAGGCTAACCACTCCCCGTTTCTTAGCATTTCCCCCAAATGAGGCAGGTTTTATATCCTTTATCATTTAGCTCATTCTCTAAAGTAATTGTATTGTACCCCATAAATACTGGGTGGGTGAATTCATTCATTTGGTGATAAATATTCTAATTTATCAACATCTTTAAAACATCATCGTGGCTTGTTAGTGTTTTAAGGACAGTGTATTAGTTAAGATGCTTTGGATTACACAGAAAAGAAAAACTGACCTGGGGCTGAGTTAAACAATGATAGAATTCATCAGTTCATGAAACAAAGAGTCCAGAAATTGTAAAAATCTGACAGGATTGGAAGGAGAGGTTTACACTGTGGTAGGGGCTCTGGTTCTGTTTGTCTATCATGCTCAGCTTTTGACCTGGTCCTCAGGCTGGGGTTTCTCCTGTTAGCAAAGGACCCACAGCCATTCTACTCTTATCAGGGCAAGTCATGCCCACCCAGAGAATGGAGAGCTTCCCATTCCCCAAACCAAAAGGGCTTTGGCTGGATCAGACCAACCTGGGCTGCCTTTCCAGCCCTGACCCAACCACTGTCTGTCCTGTTTGACTTGGGCTTGTGGAAGTGCCCACTTCCGAGCCAATGACTTCTGCCAAGAGGAGGGGGCTTCCAAGCCAGTCAAATGCTCCCTTTCCTCCACCCAGCACCTAGAGGTAGGAAAATCTCACTCATATCCCACAGCTGGGACGTACAGAGGCTGCTAGCAAGAGAGGAACGGGAACTTGACTCTTTGTTTAAGATATTCAGCTTGTGTTTATTTGGTAAGGGCTGTGTGCCAGATCTTCTCTTAGACTCTGGGAATACCGTCGAGAACAAAATGGACAACGTCCCCGCTGTCAGGGAGGGGAGCTAGAAAATAAACGAACACATAAATAAGTAGGTCGGCTAAGAACGCTAGGGAATGATGGGGCGCTGCTGTTCTCTAGAGGGTGTTGGGGAGACCGCTCAGGAAAGGCGGCATTGTGGGGTGGGGGCCGTGCATTGAGGTGGCTGGGCTGCAAATGAGCCCCTGATGCCTGGTGCACACACCCGGCCCCTCCTGTGCGCCAGCTCCTGCCGCCCTCAGCTCTCCAAGGGGCTGGTCAACCGCAACCGTTCTTCAGACATCCCTCCTGCCCCACTGTTTGAAATGACACCTTTTCGTATTCTAAAACACCTCTGGGCTCATTTCTGTCCCCTTCTGCCCTCCTCTGTCCATCTGTTCATTCAGGAGCCCGGGGCCAGGCAGGAACGCACCTGCTGAAGGCAGCCGACTGGGTGGTGGGCGCTGGGGAGAGGTGGGGACCGTGGCAAAGTCATCGGCCCGACAGGCGGCCTCACCTGGGCTTCAGGCACTGCTGAGAGGCCCCAGGGCTCCAGAGGACAGAGCCACTTGTTTCTGAGGCAGACATTTGGAATGACGTGTGAAGTCTGAATTCTAATCATCAAAGAAGGTCAATTTCATTAGCGTTTTGTTTCTTTCAGTCACCATGTCTGTGGGTGAAATGGCCTCCAGCTTGCTTCCTCTGGAGACACAGTGATTTCGAGTTTCTGGGGGGGGGCCTGGGCCTTACCTTGGGGGCCACGAAGCAGGATGTGGACTCACCTCTCCTGGCAGCTGAAGGGTGGCCCTAAGGCCCGGCCACACCCCAGAAGCCCACGGGGATGAGGGGACCATCCAAAGGGGGAGCTCCCGGCCCACCCACCCAATTTACTAAAGGCATGCTTCCTTTCTTTGAGACTTATCCAAATTTCTGGAACATTCTACAGCCCGTTAGGCTCAATAACCAATAACCCTCCCATCCTGTCTGCCACCTCATCAGGTCCCCTTTCCCTCCTCCCAGCAAGGCTCCCATGTTCCCTGCACCTGAGCTTTCCAGCCACCAGATGCCCATTTGAGAAGTGATGGAGAAGAAAGAAGGGAGCGGGCACTAAGTAAGCACAGAGAGCTTGAGGTGGGAGAGCATGTGTCGTAACTGAGGAAGCACAAGGAGTGAGGGCTGAACGTGTGGGGCCGGGTGGGCTGTGGCAAGGACTGAGATTGGGAGGTAGGGAGGAAATCAACCATGTCTTCAAGGGCAGGGGCCTGATTTTTAAGCTGTGGTTGCCACACTGTTAGTTGCCATGTCACTGCCATCTCCACTTATTCCTCGCTGCAGAGCTCATCTGCCACGAATGTCTGCAAATTCCAGACACTTGTTTTCCCTGCTTGCCCTGCAGCTGGGGCATGAGCAAGTGATCCAAAATCTAAACCATGTTTTCCTAAGTGGTGACTTAGGATTAGATAGGTTGGAAAGGGGAAAGACTACAAGCCGAGAGCCAGTCAGGAGGCTTTCACCTGATGCTAGGACAGAGGTAGTTTGTGTTTGAATATCAGTAATGGTCATAGGACAAGAGATGAGGGGTGGATGACACAGAGATAACAGAGATGGAAGTGGCATTTTCTGGCAACTGGACGTGAGCAGAAAGGAAGAGAGAAGTCGGATGAGGAGGCAGCGAGGGGGAAAGTGGTAGGGCCGGGAGCAAGCATGGTAGTGTGGTTAGAGAGAATGAATTCAGTGACATGGTGGCTGTCTGTTACCATGGAGCACATCCACATGGAGCAGAGGGAAAAGACTCCCATCTTAGGGGAAGAGCATCTAGAAAGCAAGAATAGAAACGAATCAGACTCATTCACAGATCCTGTCTTTATACGTTATTCATTCTGCTTGGGGTGCTCTTTGCCTGGTAAAACTCCTATTTGTCCTTCTGTACCCAGATTAATTGCTACCTCCTCCATGAAGTCTTCTTGCACTACCTTGAGGCAGAATTATTTCTTTTTCTAGGCTTCTGGAGCCCTTCACTGACACCTGCATCCTATCGCTTTCTATGCACAAGTGCATTGTCATTTCTCTGATTCCTCTTCAGCACTATGCTGCAGGTGGGCTCCTTAGGGGTCAGCTTAATACTTTTGTATCCCTGGCCTTTAACACTGTGCCTGGAATATAATCATCGAGTGAGTGGTGAATGGATGAATAAAATATCGATAATGGAAAAGAAGGTAGAGGTTAAAAGTGGTAGCAGAAAGGGGTAAAATGTTGAAATATTTAAGTTAGGATATTGAGACATTCACAGAGAGTGGTGGAATAGATGACATTATCCTTGGAAGCTTCTTAGAAGATTCTATATGTGGAAGGAGGAGATCTAAATCTTTGAGCTAACACCAAAATGGAGAAGAATTGCGGTCGCACTTCTACTACCTGAGAATATCTCAAGAAGAAACATGCAGAGGAAAACAGACGAAATATTAGATTAAAGTGAAAGGTAGAACCCAAATAGAACCTGAAATCAGGAAATCATGAGAGTAAGTCTTTTTCAGAATTTCTGGCAACATAATAGTTGCATTTTATGATGCAGTCATGATGAGGAAATTGAAACTTCCATACTTGTAGTTGCTTACTCTCCTCTATCTTGCAAAGGCCTGCTCGCCACTCTCAGCTAAACAGTAAAATGAATTACTAAGAGTGATCAGATAAGGGGAAAATGTCTCACTCTCAGGCACCCACCCCAAGCCTTTGTTCGAGACCCTTTGCACATAAACTTAAGCATTCATTAACTTCAACCTGCAACCAATATGAGAATGCCAATTGTGACCTTAGTCCTGATAAGAATGGAATGTCCTGCTCCTACAAGTTCCTGTTAGGACCCCCTACCATGTGGGTAACCCATGGCAACTCCAGCGCTCTGTAACTGCCCGTGACCTATAGTAATTTGTAGCCAATCAGTTTGTACCAATTATAGCTGTATGTTTTAACCTATATAAGGAGAAGACTCCCCTGAAACGGGGCCCAGAATTTTGGAGCGCTAGCTCGTCTGGATCCGCCGGCTCAATAAACCTGAGTCCTCCAACTCTCTGAGTGTGGTGCTTGGTTTCTCATGGGATCGGTTTTCTGCAACAGTCATACAATGCAATCATGAAAGTCCTATGTATTCAAGATTGATATTTCCACAGCATGCATTGTTAAGAAGGTTGGTGCCTTCTTAGGCTGCAGACGGTATAAATGTGATAGATTGCTAGTGTTTTTCTGGGGCCCAATCTTGCAGCAGGGCCAATGGCACTTTTTCATTGTTTCCATTCTTCTTCCCCTGTCTCAGGACCATTCGGGAAAATTAAAGTTATACCTGCTCTAATGCTGCTTTTATTTTCTCCATTTTGCATCAGTGATTTCAGAGTGTACTCTGTCTCAGTGGTTCTCAGCTCAGGAAGATTTGAGCTTTTCCACTGCGCTCCCCCGAAAATGGAAACATTCAGACTGTCTCAAGGGGCATCTCCTGGGTAGAGACAAGGAATGTGGCTAAATATGTTAATGCACAGGAAAGCCCTCAACCACAGAGAATTATCAGGCCCCAAATGTCAATAGTGCCAAAGCTGGGAAGCCTGGTGCTATTAATCCTATATTAACAGCACAGATATTATGATAACTGCTTAGCTGGTTAGCTTTACAATTTTGTGGTTCTTAACAAACAGAAAATGTGGAGCAGGTTCCTTTATTTCCATTTTTGAGGTTAAAACGAGATTTTATTGATATATCTTATATAACACTTCAAATTTTATCAATCCAAAGTCCATTTCAAAGGGGGAGTTTCTCGGGTACTTTTTGGGCTAACACTAACACGTGTTTAGTTTAACAAGTATTTAGATGATATTGCTAAAGGACTAAAAAAACAGTGAAGATTAAAACAGGATGACAGGGACTTCCTTGGTAGCGCAGTGATTAAGAATCCGCCTGCCAATGCAGGGGACACGGGGTTCGAGCCCTGGTCTGGGAAGATCCCATGTGCTTCAGAGCAGCTAAGCCTGTGCGCCACAACGACTGAAGCCCGTGCACCTAGAGCCTGTGAGCCGCAACGAGGGAAGCCACCGCCACGAGAAGCCTGCACACTGAAAGGAAGAGTAGCCCCCTCTCGCTGCAGTTAGATAAAGCCCGCGTACATCAACGAAGACCCAACACAGCCTAAATAAATAAAAACAAAAACAAAAACAAAATAAAACCAGGATGACTGTAGTCACGGAAATCATGCCCAGAGTCTTAGCAGAGTTAGAGGTCGTAGGAAGTAGGAGTCAGTGGGGGACGGACATGCCAGTGTCTCATGTCCCGGGCCTGGCACTTACCAGTCGTTGGCCTTTGGCAGTTGCCCCTCTGTGCTTCAGTTTTCTCTTTGGAGTTGAGGATTACAGTGGAGACTTACCTCTTAGACTTGCTGTGGGAACTAACTATTAACACATATAAAAAGACTAGAAAGCACTCAATAAGGTTACCAGGATGGCGGGCACCTCTATTTACTGGTCAGAATGGTGCTGCCGCATGACTTTGGTGTGAAAGTAGCTCACATTTTCTTTGGCTGGCCAGCTTGAAAATGTTGCGGTTCTTAACAAAGATTAAAATATTGGAGCGATTCCCATTATTTCCATTTTTGAAGTTAAAGCAGGACTTTGTTAATATAGCTCACATTGCAGTTCCAATTGACACAAGTTAAAAAGTGTGGCTACATCTTCTTTATCCATTCATCAGTCATTGGACATTTAGGTTGTGATAAGTGGAATATTTATCAATGGAATGGAATATTTATAAATGAAATATTTCCTGCCATATCAATAAAAAGAGGATGTCACGGTCATCAAAGATTGCAGCCCTCCAATGTGAGCCAGTGAGCTGAGAAAACTCAGGGCTGAAAAGAATGCCTGCCCTCTAGCAGGCATCAGACTGCAGCCACTCCCTGTGGTGAGCCCTGAGGACACTCAGGATGTGAAAATACAGGCCCCAGATAGCTAAGGTGCATATCAAAGGGATGAATTCAGTGAGTCCAGAGCTTGCATCTTCCCATACATAGAAAAGTGCTAAATTCCTTCACTTGAGATATCTGGTTTTCTTTAATTAACAATAATCTTTTGATATTTCTGACTACCTGTCCTTTGTTGCAAAACTCCTACATATCCTGGCTCCTCCCCTCGCCTCCTTGGAGCAGTTTCTCAGAGTTCTGAAATGCTGTCTCCCTGGCGGCAGTCCTCATTTTGCCCCAAATAAAATTAACCGCGACTTCCTAGGTGGCGCAGTGGTTAAGAACCCGCCTGCCAATGCAAGGGACGTGGGTTCGATCCCTGCTCCAGGAAGATCCCACATGCCTTGGAGCAACTAAGCCTGTGTGCCACAACTACTGAAGTCCGTGTGCCTAGAGCCCGTGCTCTGCAACAAGAGAAGCCACCTCAGTGAGGAGCCTGTGCACCACAATGAAGAGCAGCCCCCATTTGCCACAACCAGAGAAAGCCCGTGTGCAGCAATGAAGACCCAATGCAGCCAATAAATAAGTTTATAAAAACAACAACAACCAAAAACTCAACTCACAACTCATATTGTGCATATATATTTTTTTAAGTCAACAGTTGTTTCCATGTTTTGGCTACTGTAAATCTTGCTGCAATGAACATTGGGGTAAATGTGTCCTTTTGAATTATGGTTTTCTCAGGGTATATACCCAGTAGTGGGATTACTAGAAGGGTAGGATGGGGGTGTGGGGTGGAAGGGAGGCCCAAGAGGGAGGGGATATATGTATACATATAGCTGATTCACTTCATGGTACAGCAGAAACTAACACAACATTGTAAAGCAATTATACTCCAATAAAAAAATTAAAAATTAAAAAAAGTATCTCTTAAGCCATAAAAAAAACCCAAAAGCATGGCTACACTGTGATTCTTCAGGGAATCACTGAGAGTCGTGACAAGAGAGCAAGTATCTGCACAATTCCTGGGACAAGAGCCATCATCCCCAAACTGCTGTTTGCCAGTTGTGTGATGTGCCACAAGAGGGTGCCAGAGACTTCTTTTGAAAACTTAAGATGGGCTGCTTGGGTTTTGTTTAAATTGTACCCAAAATAGTCACTGGATGGTGCCCAAAGACTTCTTTTGAAAACCTAAGTGACCAGTTATTTGTTTGGTGTTTAAATCATGGTGAAAATAATATCTGGTTATCCTATTTAATTGGAACAATACAATACATGAGGTCAAGTGCAAATATCTCAATTCAACATAGACCAAATCTTTTTTTCTCTGTGCTAGATCCAAATCATAGGGAAAGTCCTGAAGAAAAATTTTCTTTTCCTATTAATCTATTAAAGTTTTAATGAACAAAAATTAAAAATCACACTCCACTGGTGATTTAGCAGCCCCATCGCATAGAAAGGATGGGGTTCTTAGGATCTGCTATACGAAGCCCCATTTCCCAGCTTTGCAGGATTACTGTGAAGAAGCAGCTGCCTTGGTGACTCCTGGCTTCTTTTCCATTACAAGTTTACACCTGAGCAAGGGAGAGACAACTCTGGGAGCACAGCTGCAGGGCTTTGTTCAAAGTAAACCTCAAAATATGGTTTTAGACAGACATGCAGGGGCCTTGAGCTACAAAGCCTCACATCCCTGTCCCTGTCTCCTGCCCTGGGGCCAATCCTCTGAGCCTGGGCAGGGTTTGAGGAGCTGCACCTGCTGTAGGAAATCCCACAGGCTGGTCAGCCCCCAGGAGGTGGGGAACAACCGGCTGAGGGACACATTCAAAATAACACGTGTGCATAACTTTTACGAGTCTAACATAATAGCCGCAGAGAAAAGGAACTCGGGATCTTTCAGATGTCCCAATAGGACTACCCAAATAATGATAATTCCTTAGAGATTGTTTTCTCAACTTATTTCACTTTCATACTTATGTAAAGAATAGGCTTAAGAACAATAATGAAGTAAGAAAGAGCCCTGAAGCCTGGAACCAAAGAATCTCAATTTTGTCCCGTCAAAAAGGCTGGGCAGGTAGAGCAGAAGAGGAAGGAGGAGTAGGTAATGACTGATGACCACTCTTTGCTGGCACAGTCTTAGCGCCAACCCAAGGCTGACTCATTGAATCCTCCAAAGAACTCTGCTCATTTGGTGTTTTTACCTTCATCTGACAGACAGGCAAACTGAGAATTTGAGAAGTTACTTTTTCAAGGCCACACAACTAGTAAGAGGAACCAGGAAACAAACCAGAAAGTTAAGAAATGCCAAGCATGTGAACTTTTAGTATAGGCAGACAACGAACTCCCCATAACTTCTACTATTCACTCTGTGGTTTTTGTTGTCAGAGGGGCACATGGAAAATAGGTTATTTGCTCTCTTTCTTTGACTGAAGGGGCAATGCTCACAGAAGATATGGTTGTGCCTAAGGCACTGCCGAGGGGAAGGGATTTAGTCCTCTCTAAGGAGGTCCCAGGATGCTGGGTGGTCTCCAGTTTACAGTAGAAGGAGCCACCTCAATGCGCCCTGGCCCACCTACTAAAAACTTCCTGGCTTTCTCCAAGGTGGTAGTTTCCCTCTACTGTTTATCAATAAGCTATAAAAAGAAAAGTTCTTGTAAACAACTTGAGTGCATGAACAATCTGATTAAAATAATTAAAGTAATAGCTTGTGAAAAAAGTAGTAAAACTAATTATTATAGAGTAGCCGTGTGGGAAGGCGAAAATTGCTGACATTCTTTAGGTCTAAGCTGCTCCATTTGGCCAGAAAAACACAGGCAGTTTACCAGGTCCCTTCTGAGGATGTGGCTCCTCCCTCCCAGCCTGGATTTGGAACTCTACTGCTTCTCATCTCAACGTTTGATTTTCTTCTTGGCGGTAGCCCTATGCGAGTGACCCTCCAATGGTTCTAACTCCAAATTGTTCCCTAGGGTCAAATGTCTGACTTTTTTCTTTTCTTTTTCTTTATAAATTTATTTATTTGTTTATTTATTTATTTATTTTATTGGCTGCATTAGGTCTTCGTTGCTGCACATGGGCTTTCTCTAGTTGATGCAAGCGGGGGCTACTCTTCATTGTGGTGTGTGGGCTCCTCACTGTAGTGGTTTCTCTTGTTGCAGAGCATGGGCTCTAGGCGTGTGGGCTTCAATAGTTGCAGCACATGGGCTCAATAGTTGTGCTCACGGGCTCTAGAGCACAGGCTCAATAATTGTGGTGCACAAGCTCAATAGTTGTGGCTCACGGGCTTAGTTGCTCCATAGCATGTGGAATCTTCCCAGAGCAGGGCTTGAACCCGTGTCCCTTGCATTGGCAGGCAGATTCTTAACCACTGTGCCACAAGGGAAGTCCTGACTTTTTTCTTTTTAACTCAGAAAATCAGGAGAGTTTAGAATCTGAGACCCTCTGCACTGAAGGAACTTATAGACCCCTAGTAAATGATCCCTGGATGCCTGACTCCCGTGGCCAATGGTTCTATGTGATGGCTAGCCACTCTTTGCTTGAGCACCCTTCAGAGACAAGGGAATGCAGCTGTGGCTGCTAGGACTGCTGTCAAACACCTTTTTGTTTCTGTTTTAAGCTAGACTCTGTCCCTTTAATGTCCGATTCTTCCTTGTTCTATCCCTCAGGGTCACAGAGAATAAGAAAAATGCCACTCCTGGGTATTTGAAGGTAAGACCTTCAGCTCACACCTTCCCAGTATCTAGTTCCAACACCAAACCTGCTAGGTGTCCCCCCACCCCCCCACCCCGCCAAGTGGAGCCCTGGTTGAAAGTCCCACAGTTTACCTAGGAAGGGTATTTTCCTGAAAAGGCCAAATACAGTCCTACAGAGGTGAGGACCAGAGTCTTTGCCGGGAAGAGTAATAGTCATATCTGAGGGGAAATGGAACATCAACTGGGAAGGAAGAACAGGGGACAGAAGAAAGATATCAAACAGTAAATTTGTTAGCTTAGAGGGTCAGGAGTAGAGGAGAAACAGTAAGAGGTACAGGTACAGAAAGGTAGTTCAGAACTAAGACCATGAATAGTGAATTTTTACAGGGGCTCTCCTTTCATTACACAGTGATTTATACATACCCCATGGCCATGAAGAGCAAGATACCCTCAGTTTAACACTGGTAGTTCTTCAATTAGTCATCATACAACTGCTATCGAAAGTGCTTTTATAATCCCCGCTAGAATCTTGTTGAACATCTCATTAAATAACTGATCATTAGTTAGTAGAATCCACCTGACACTTTTGGGTACTAGTGTGTCTCAGAGGCGTTTAAAATGTATACCAGAGCCCAGAGCAGACTTTCTTTGCTCCGGAAAAGTCACTTTAGTAGACCCTCTTAGTTATGTAAACATTGCTTGATAAAGTACATGGAAAGCACTAGTGTAGCCAATAATATCAGCACTCATCACCTCCCCTCTTTAGAATAAGTGAGCCTTAGGGTTCTTGGACATTGGAGGTAAGTGAGGCAGAGGTAGACTTCAGGAGAGAGATACAGACCATATTGCAGAATCAAGCAATTTCATTAAAATGTAAAAGTGATAATACTGTGGCAGGAAAGAACAGAGTGGTTGGGGCTGGGGGAGCCCCAGGGACCACCAGCTGCCACGCCCAGGAACCTGGTAGGATAGGGAAAGGCCAAGTTCAGTATCCACATCGGTGTCTGCAGGCAGCATCTGCACTGGGTGCCAGAAGGGAGAGAGAGCCTGGGAATAGGGAAGAGATGATTGTAAATATTTCAGCTCCACAGTATTTATAGAAAGTGTGCAGAAGTGTGAATGTGAAATAAACTCCTTTGAAATATGCTCCCCTTGGGGAAAAATATACTTTTAGTTAACAAAGCAGGTCATCCTGGTTTCATGTGCAACACCCCACTGACATTGTTCAATTCCCAGTTCATAGCCCTTTCCTTCTTCTAAATTTCTTTTAACTGAGATTTGGTGACATCATTCACAAGTTCACTGGGTAGCTGATGTAATTCATCTGGGTCAGGAAATGTGTGCTCCTTTAGAGCAATAGGTTTCGTTCATTCAGCAAGTCTCACCAGTTTCCTCTCTGCAGAGTCCTGTGTTAGGTGCTGTAGGAACTATGACAAGCTCTCTGACCACCTTCCACTCCCCTCAGGCTGCAGTTCTCTCTTCACAAAGCATATTGTGAGCTTCTGGCTTTGCACCTGTTCACACATAACAAAACACCTGGTTATCCTGGAAAGTCCTCCAGCTGCTGAGGCTCCCTTATACTCTAAGGTAAAAATGAGATAGGAAACCCAGCATCTCTCTCCAAATCTCTAGATATTCCCAGAGGGTTATTCTTCTTCTAGTCACATCCAGGCTCCAGCTTCCTGCTTCTGCTAAATTCTCCATCCCCACTCAGCCCCTCACCTCCTGTCTGCACTAAACAGCTCCAATTCCTTCACTCCGCAGGCCTCATCCCCAAGGAAAATATCCCACTGTGTCAGTTCAGGTCCTCTGAGATTCAGTCACCAAGGCAGAATTAGAAATGCAAGAGATTTCTTGAGGAAAATGCTTCTGAATGATAAAGAGGAGACACACACACACATACACACACACAGAGAGAGAGTTTGCAGGAGTAGGTAGGGGAAACATTAGACATGATGCAGGTCTGACACCTGTGAAGAGAGAAAGGGAAGGAAGGAAGACGCATGGTAGGAAGAGCCTCAGGCCATGGCACAGCTCTGAGAAAGTCCTGAGCAGGCACATGGCGAGCCTGAGAGCAAAGATCCCCTTTGGAGGAGTCCTGCCGTGGACAAGCAGAGCCCAGGTATACTCCCTGCTGTGGTCAGTCACTGGCTGGGGCAGCCCAGGAAGGTGGTGGCCTTGGCGTGAACGTTGTCGTGTGTCTCAAAGGTGCAGCAGCTGGAGGCTGACGTACCCATCCTCTTTGCAGTAGATTTCTCTGGAAGAGAGACCTCAGGGGCATACTCCACAGCTGCCACACCCACTGACTTAGGGCACGGTGTAGCAGACTTTTGCTGAGGTTCTAAAATAGAGGAGAGAGCGATAGGACTTACATGAAATCACAGCACAGCCAATAATGCAAAACCAAATATCGGACGCCTTTGGGTTTAACACGCACTCAGCCGTGCTTAACTACCTGCCGGCTCTCTTGTGGAGGGCCCTGACAATATCACCCCCTCACTTCACTTCTCTTAGCGCCTCTCTTCCTTTCCTTTTTTGGCTGCCAGTCTTCAATTCCTGATACTTTTCTTATACAAGGCAATTTATCCTTGAGGGTTTCATCTTTCATATCCAAGGTCATTTGCTAACCAAAGGATAGTCTTCTCCCTGAACAAGTCTATTTCCATCATCAAAATTAATGTTTTTAGGCCCTTTACATGATTTTGTGTACATTTCTATAGAATTTTAGAATTTTACTTGTAGGTATTAATTGACAACTGAGTGCATTTGCATTTTTGCCAAAGAATTACATATGTCATCCAAGATCCTCGCCATAACTGTCAATCATTTGATGAATGATTTCAACTCAATGTAGTTAAACAGTATTTATGGAGTTCCATTCAGTCCTAGAAACTACACTAAACTGCATTTGGACATTGCAAAGAGAATTGTAATTAGCTTCTGCCCCTAAGAAATAAACTAGCTTCTAGCTTCTTGAGAGCAAAGTAGGCATATGTGAAGGGAGCCAATGTACACTGTCATAATGACTCAGTGGCTGATTAGATGTCTAGCTGAGGAGGCTGAAGATGACTTCTAAGATCCGTATTCAGGTGTAGTGATCAAGATATCATTTATCCAGAGAAAGGACAAGACAAAATGTAGATGGGGGTGGGGGTGAAGGGAGGTAATTAGATGGTTTTAGACATGTTTAAGAGGCCCTCAATAAGTATTTATTGAGTGGATAAATAAATGAATCAAAAGGTAATGACATGAGATTTCCAACAGGCAATTGGAAATTCCAACTTCAGGAGAATAGTGAAGGAACGACCTGCAAAAAAATGGTCATAGGCTTGAATGAGGCTGCCCAGAGGAAGTACAGTGTGAGAAACTGGACAAAGCAAGTCTAGAATCCTTAGAGATTATGTACATGAAGAGCTTGAGTAAAGAAAAGAAGACTGAGAAGGAACAATGAGAAAAGAGAAAATGCCTGTCTCAGGGTAGCCAATAATATCAGCACACACATTCCTAGCGTAGACTGAGCGAGTCTACTTCTGAGGAGGTAAACTCAGAACCACAAGAAGCTAGAATAGAATAGGGTGGAGAAAAACCCGTTAGATTCTTCTTCGATGGCCATGAAACCAGATGTTTGCAGAGTCAGGGGGCAAAACACAGATAGAGGGGAGTTTAGCTTATGCGGGGAAGGAGGAGTGAGCGGTGCCACACTGCACATTGGAGGAAAAGATGTACAAAGCCAGAAAAACCTGAGTGTGGCTAGAGGCTGTGGGGAAGGAACTGAGGGAGGAGTTATTGCAGCTGGAATAGAGAAATGAGCTTATTGATAAAATATCCTTCAAGAGCCTTGAAATTATTGAATCCCTAGTGCAAGAAAGAGGTTAGCTTTGGAGAGGAGTGGGGTCTGTGTCCTTGAAAACAGGAGAGGAGATCAGGTGCAGAAGAAACGGACCATGTTTTGAGTGGAACCACCATTTCTTAGAGCAAGAGAACCAAGTGGGACTGTGGTCTTTGGAGAGTGCAAAACATTTGAAATGGCAGGGACTTCCCTGGTGGCACAGTGGTTAAGTCTCTGAGGTCCCAATGCAGGGGGCCCGGTTCAATCTCTGGTCAGGGAACTAGATCTCACATGCATGCCACAACTAAGAGTTTGCACGCCACAACTAAGGAGCCAGTGAGCCACAGCTAAGGAGCCCACCTGCCACAACTAAAACCCGACACACCCAAATAAATAAATAAATAAAATAAATATTAAAAGAAAAAATTTGAAAAGGCAATAGAAAGTTAGCCAGAGATGATATGAAGGAAGTTAGGAAGGATGCATTCTCATCCTTAAACTGACTACAATTCATTCACCGCAATAGTTATTGCTGGAGTTCTTATTTTTCACATATGATCTCACTTAGCTGCTGGAACAATCCTTAAAGTAGGTTCTATTAAAATCCCATTTTTGAGACGTGCAAACCAAAGCACAGAAAGGTTTACAACTATGGAGCTGGACTTCAAACGCAACTTGTCTAGAGCCCATGCTCAAAGCTGCCTTCTCTTCTGGAATACCTAACCTTTCCCATCACTCCCTACCAAACTATGCTCTTACCAAGCCCTGCTCAGGCTCAGGCTCAGGCTCAGACTGATTTCCTACTCTTGGCTCTGGGCCTTCTCAGAGGTTCTTTTTGTATCCGAAATATCCTGTCTGCCAAGCAAATCATTTGTTCCATCACCTCTCTTCAAGGGTTTCCTTATGGACACCTTTCTGTGATGTCTTCTCTTTTTAGGTGAATCTGGGATTGAGATTCTCTTACCCATGCATGTGCTGTACGGTGCATGTGCTTTCCTATCATTGGACACCCAAGCTTTGTGTCTGCACTGATGTCATCTCCTTAGGAGTGTTAGAGTGGGGAGGGCCTACTTAATCTGCTCTTAATACCTTCTTACCAGTCTCTATTCTATTATGTTAGTTAACAAATAACATTTGCAGAACATGATGGCAATGCCAATAAATGTTCATGTACCAGCCTTCTCTATAAATATGTCTCCAAAACCCCTATAAGAATTTTAATTGAGGTGATTTTTCTCAAAACGAGATTGTTTTCTTTTCTGAACTCATATAAATCTAGGCATTTTGTAATTTCACTCTAATGCTTTATCTACACTTTAAATTTTTCAGTTGCTCTTGAGTTGTGAGGGAAACGCTAGCAATTTTCTGCTCCCTCCTCTGGTCCATTTCTAGAAATGTGCTGGATTTACTCGGCTCTGATTTCCCCAAGTAGTCTGTCTTTCAAGGAGCCGTCCAAACACTGCATTAAGGCAGTATTAATCTCTGCAGCCTTTCCCTCCCACTCAGGGGTTGTCTCTCCTTGAGTCATCTTAATTTAGTGGAGGGAATTCCTAATCGCCCTTCATTTATCACTCTTCTGACACTGTTCCCATTTCTGACACATTTTACTGGCCTCATGAAGGCAAGACAAAAAAACTAAACTAAAATAAAACTTAGTTCAATTTTTCCAACATCCTGAATGTTCCCCCTCACCCACGACCATTTTAAGGTATTTAAAGAATTTTTTATTGTTGTGGCTTTTTCAAAGGCCATCCTTCCATTACCATCTACTTTAGATTTTCTCAGTTCACTTTTACATCCTCTCAGTATTGTTTCAAAGCCACTGTCCCTGTTTTTTTAGGATCTTTTTAAGTGTGCTTGTTTTATAAACTTCTGCTTTTTCCATGGTAACTTTTGGTTATTCTCATGTGAGCCTTCTTTATTTATTAGTTTGTCTGAGCAGCTAATTCATTTCCTGGACACAGAGGATTTTTAAGATTCCTTAATTTGCCTTATTATCCACATTGCCCCCTCGATCAACCCTTTGTAATAGTATCTGGTTCTTCTAATCCTATTTAGCATCCTCATCTACTTTATAGTCAATTCTCCCCCTTCTTTTCAATGACTCTAGCTGCCGTGGTTCATCTTTCTACTTGCCCTTCTCCCATGATTTTAACATCTTGGTTGATTAAAGTCGAGCTTTCTCTTAGCTTTCTGCCAATCAACTTCTAAGAATAAGTCAAAAACAATTTTCTTTTGGGCTCACAGTAAGTCTTTTTTTCTTGTGCCAATAATCATGTGTGGTAAACACGCTGATTTAAAGAATAAGCAAATTCTTGTTTTTATAATACAACTGTACTTTTTTCCTATTACCTTCTACTAGTTATAGAGCATTTCATCCCATTATATGGGGTGCTTATTTTGGTACTGATAGATATTACTTTTAGACATGTTTACATGTTTTCCTTAAAAAAAAGGATTTCGTATAACTGATTCACTGCTGCACACCTGAAACTAACACAACATTGTAAATTAACTATACTCCAATGAAAAATTTTTTTAAAAAAGTAGTAACGGCAACTGGAAAAAAAAATGGATCACACTAATGAATACTTTTTTCTTTGTCTTAAACCATTTACACTTGCTAATATTTGTGCTGTAGATACTTCTTATGGTTTCTGATGGAAATATTTTGCTTACCAATCCAAGCTTGAACTTCTGCCCTTTCTCTGGGTGGGGGACAGATTTCTCTAAATTAATCATGAAGTCATTTTTATCTGGAATTCATAATATTCATGAAGCCACCTCAAAGAGCTACGTGAATAAAGAGAGATGCCTCGAGTTTGACACTTCGAGGTACAAAGGGGTTAAGTTATGAGCTGCAGGAACCAAACAATAAGGCCCTGACAGAACACCAAAGAGAGCCAGCATTCCTAAGTCATTTCTCCCAACTCCTCTCCGGCCCCCACCCTGCCAGGCCTCCTTCGCTGCTGGCTTGTTTCCTCTGATTGTAATTCATTCTGTATTCCTTCCTGCTCCTCTGTCTTGGCTAATTGTTCTTTTCCCACACTACAGGGTTTTAATTTCCTCTAGCTATCGCCTTATCACCAGTGTCTACACTTCCTCCACTCTTTCTGACCCGTCTCCAACTCACCACTGACTTTCAGTGACCCCGGCACGACTGCCTAATTGCACCTTAGTTTGCCCATCGCTGAAATGGGAGCATATCTCTTCTTTTCCTTTCAAGGCAGCTATATTACAATCCAGTTCATTGGCATGACAGTCTTGCCAATAATACACTAGGGCCAGGTTAAGTTCTGGGATTATTTTAATGAACCTTCCAATTAGTTTCACTAGCAAAGCTGGATGCTGCAAGGATATGTCTTTTTTTTTTTTTTTTTTGGTGCTGTTTGTCCTTATTTTTAACTTTGTCAGGGAATCCAGCAATACAGATTTTAATTGTGTGGCACAGTCACTGACCAGAGCAACTTTCTCTGGGCTCAAAAAGTCTGGGTGACATTTTGAGCTAATGTACTCTTTTCTTTCAGCGAGAAAAATATTCTTTCTACCCATGATGACATGGTGTTGTCCTAGGAACTCCATCAATGCACAGACTCACTAACCAAGCTTCTTTGCATAGGGTTAAGAGGGAAATGGTCATTTTTAAAAACTACAACCCATGTTTTCTAAAAATCTATTGCCATTATTCCATAGGAGGAGTAGGGGATCCAATGTTACATGAAGATCATTGATCCCAGCGTGTGCAGACAGGGAGACAGCACTCAGGCTTGCTATTGTTGTTTGGTTTGGAGTTTTTTTGTTCTTGCAGATGTGATCCTTTTTCCTCTTGGTGCCCGGGGTTGGAGTTGGGGTGGGAGGGGGTCGTGAACAGTTCTCTGACTGAGGGAGGAGGTAGAGTGGAGGCCTTTGTTTTAATACCACAGTTCTGATTACACCTGACTGAAACTTGATTCCCACAGAGCTTGCTCACACCTTATCTTCTTCCACCAGTGACGATTATGGCAGGAATGCAGCAGGAGTTGTCACTTTGATTCAGTTTGTATACCACTGATTATGATAACCAAAAGAAAAGTTCTTCTTCTTTTTTTTTTTCCTTGAAATTTGCTCCAGGGAGAGTTCTCCTTCCATCTTTTTTTTTTTTTAATTGGTTAACATAGTGAGTTCTCATCTAAAGGCTAAATCTCCTGGCTGAGATTCTCCTAGTTCAAGAATAATCACATTTAATAAGAAGTCTGCCTGAGAAAATGACCCATATAACCTGAGCTGTGGCCATGATTTTGTGGTATTTGGAATCATGTCTGTAAAAATATTTGGACACCAGATGATGGGTTGTTAGGCGCGTTCATCCCAAACCAAAAGTTAAAAAAAATTCACACACACTAAACATGGGGGAGGGGAGAGGGAAAAGTCATCACTAGTTTTTTTCCAGGCATGTTGCATGAGTAATGGTAAAAGCAACAGCTAAAACAATAAGATTACTGTGTTGAATTCTTAGTGCGTTGTCAGGAATAAAAATTTCAAGCAGTGCTGAAAATATTTTCTCCCTCCGAATAATGCATACCTTAAGCACAACTCACTTGGACAGCTTACCAAGTGTACATAGTTTCTAAAAAAGTCATCCTGCTGGTGGAGGAAACTATATGGGTGACCTATCTCCTGCACAGGACTGGATTGGGAAGAAGCCAAATTAAACAGTAAGCCAACAGCCTAGGGCCACAGTCATTAATCCAAAATGACTTTTTCTCTGCAGGTTGATTTTGTTTTTAACAGTCACTTCTCAACTATCTACGCGAATGGGTGGGGAGGCATAGGATGGATAAACCAAAACAGGATCATAGAAAACTGAACTGTGGAACATATGATATATTCGTGGGAGGGTTGTTATTTATGTCACGTGGTGGTCATGCTCTGTGGGGCTTTGGCTGTCCATTTGTTGTTTTGTCAGAGCAAACGTGCACTGCATTCTGAAGGAAATCTGGCCCTGGCCCACGGGTATGCCTTAGGTGGCCTCTTTACAAAAGTAGGTCTATGCAGGCACCCGGCCTGGGTAGGAACCTTCATTCTCATAAGTAGATGCCATGCTCTTAATTATAGATCTGCATCTAATCAGAAATACAGAGTTTTGACGCGTTAGGTCCTTGCCAGACAATTTATCCTTGATGTCCCTGTTGCTTGATTCTCATTGACGCTTAATTGGAGGAAATAACTTTTATGGGAGGATGCAGTCCTTTGTTTCTTTTAGATATTTTAAACTTTATCTCTGGATCACATCAGATAATTAAAGATCTTTATGTTGAACTACATCACTTTGTTCTCTTAGAGTACTAAGTTTTTGAGGACTTCACTTTGCTCTTAGGTCTTCCGTTAAGGCTCCTAGAGTGACACTATAAGAAACAGCTATTGGAAACTCACTATAAATGTTATTTATGACATCAAGTGTCTTTTTTGAAGATGCTTGGGAGAAACTTCAGGTCTCCAGTCTCTGAGCCCCTGGTATCCATCTTACAAAACATCTCGAATCCTATAACTGATTTGATTCTTTCATTGCTCAGAGCCAAATTTGTGATCCCTCTGTAGTAACTGTTTGAATCCCTATGGTTTGAATTTCTGAGCAGTGGCTTTATTTCTTGCTTCATTTTACTGTCTTTTTTTCTTTGCTCTGACTTACTTCTTTTGTTTCAATTATATTGCATGATTTTTATGTCACCTATGATAGCTTTCAAAACAAGGCAGGGATTAAATTGATACCTTTATCATTCTTATGGTTTCCTGAGCAAACATCAACAAGAAAATACCACTGGAGGTACTACCCAAAGTATGAATGATGAAGGGAGGAATTTTTTAAATGTTTTAATGACCCCTGATAATTGAGAATTGGAGATATGACAGTTATTTTTAATTAATTTGACTGAGGCACTGAGGAAATGGAAGGACATGCTGATCTTAGACACGAAGAAGAAGAGGAAGCAAAAATACTCTGTCAGCTAGGACTCTCCTGCTGAGAAACTAGGACTCAGAAGAAGAGAGGAAGATACCATCTGGTCCTTCACTGGGTGCAAAATGGTCCTGAAAGGGCCCATCTGGAGGTCTACTTCATCTGGAGGGAAGGGTTACTCTGCCAAATGAGTGAAGCAGAGAGAAAATTCATTCTCCATAACACAGTGTAATGCTTCATACCCCTTTTTTCATATGGTTTATGTTATGATGATGATGCTCAAATCTGAGCAAACCATAACTTGATGCCTGTATCAACCCTCAGTAATGAAGCTTGTTTATGCAGATAAAGTCTATCAAATACATTCAACAATGTGCCTGGCACTGAGGATAAATGAACGTGTCAAAGTCCCTGTCCTCAGTGAGCTCATCCCTTTTAGCCCTTTTTGTTTGTTCATTTATTCAAAGGGTATCAACTGAGTACCCGAAAAGAAGGCTGTAAGAGTAATTGTGAGAGGGCACCTAAGTTACAATGTCTTGGGGGATCAAGAAAGCCTGTCTGAGGAGGTGGCATTTAGATGAGACCTGAAGGACAAGAAGCTGGTCCAGGAGCCAGGGATGGGAAGGGAGAATGCTGAGCTGATAGAACAGCGTGTGCAAAGCCCTGGGGTGGGAAAGGGGTGACCAGAGTGGCTGGAGAGCAGAGAGGAAGGGCCAGTGTGCATGAGAGGAGGTGATAAGGTACCCAGTGAGGTCATGTTGTAGGAAGGCATTTCTTCTTCTCCCAGATAGCCTCATGGCCCACGCCCTTTACTGCCTTCAAGTCTTTGCTCTGCCACCTTCTCAGTTAGGCCTGCCCTGACCATCTCACCTGAATGGTAACAGCCCCCTTATTCCAATTAGTTTGCTTTGCACCCATCAGCTCCTAATATAGTATACGACATTATTTATTTATTATGTTTCTTGTTTGTTTCCCCTTTATCCTCTTCCACAAACTTCAGGAAGGCAGGAATTTTTATCTGTTTTGTTTACTGATATATTCCCAACATGTAGAAAAGGGGCCTGGCAGATACCCAATCAATAGCTGTTGAGTGAAATTAAACTGAAAGGCAATGAACTTTTTAAGCATGGACGTGACCTTATTTCATTTATATTTTTCAAAGATAACTCCGGATGCTGAGTGAAAAGAATATTTTAAATCTGAAAGACACTTTTCTCCGTTGCTCTACATCGACACCAGCATCTAAAGCCAAGACTCGGCCAGGAAGAGGTTGAACTTCTTTCCTTTTTTCAATGCCCCGGGTAGAGAAAGAGACAACATGGGTATTACGGAGGCTTCAGGCACACGGGTGAGAGCCACAGGAGGAAGCCCTATCAAGTCGGGTCAAGCTAGAAGCACACGCTGCCTGCGTGCCTGCCAACAAAGCCCAGAATAACTGGGACTGTGAAACAACAGGTTACAAAAGGTGTGTTTGTACCTTGATTCTCTGGCAGGGGCTTGCTGCTGCCTTGAGAAAGAAACTATTTACTTTTCATATGAGATTTTTCTTTTTTTTTTTTAATTTTCAGGTTTCACTCAAAAGCAGAGCAATTTGTACTGGTTAACTCTTTTTAAAGAAGTCTGTTGAAAGAAATTGCCTCAGGATGGGGCGCTCACACCATTAACAGGAGATTTATTGCTTACACAGGCTTAGAAAGCCTACTCTAGGCTGATTCATTCATTCAACAAATATTTATAGAACATTTTCTAGGTGCATGGCCTTGCTGGGGAGTTAAAGGCGCTGTTCTTATACAGGCTTCTTATAAAGCTTACCTTCTAGTTGAGGAAATGACGTCTATGCACAAGAAGTTAGAGAGTCAACAACACAAAATGTTCCCCAAGGCAGCTGGTGAGTAAGAGCTCGACTGGTGGTGGAGATGCCAGTCTAGTTGTTTCCACTACTTCAGATATTTGGCAGAATAAAAAATTGACAGTCCTGAATTGGACTTTATTATTATTTTGAAAAGTCTTAGCAGTCTCGTCAAATCCCTCAAACTAGAAAGTGCTTTATTTGGGGGAAGCAGGGTGAACAGGAGGGGTTCATTGATCACATGGGATAACTGGGTGGGATTTTGATGGTCAAACTGGATGTGCATGGACATCCTCTCCTGTCTCACCACATCTTTGTTGAGTTGAATTTAACCACACTCTGGGTGGAGGGGATGTTGAACAAAGCTGGCCAGCTTGGAAGCCTGTCTCTGTGTGGAGTTTGTATAGGTGATTATCGGGAAATAAGTTTGAAGAGTAAAATTGGGGCAGATTATGGAGAACCTTGAATGTCTAAGTAAGGAGATAGACTTTAGAGAAATGGGCAGCTTTAAAACAGAGAAGTGACATGAAGGCGTATTACCTTTAGAAGATTAATCTTCACGTAAACTATGGGCGTTCGGCGATGATGATGCCTCACTGTAGGTTAATCAGTGGTAACACATGTACCACTTTGGTGGGTGATGTCTGCCGTGGGGGAAGTCATGCCTGTGTAGGGTCAGGGGGACCTTTTTCTGTGACCCTAAAATGCTCTAAAAAAATAAAGTCTATTAAAAAAATAAAAAAGATTAATCAGACTTCTGAGTGCAAAGTTAACGGGGATGAGGAAGATTCTGTTTTGAGAGACCTGAAGCTTATATGATTTGGGGAGTCTTTAAGAAAAGGAATATAAAGTCACAGGTACAAAATTAGGTATTGATACAAGCCCTTGAAAGGGGTTTGTCTATGAAAGTAAGGTGTCCTGGAGTCCAGGATTTATTAGCTAAATGATAAATCCACTTCTAGAAGGGTGTGACTCTAAAGGCAGAGGACCCCGTCAGGAAGCAACTGTAATATCCCAGACCCAAGAAGAGCAGGGCAGAGAACCAAGTATCAGCAGAGAAAGGGGAAAACAGAAAATGAGTTTGGATGTTAACAGGGGAGGACAACCCACAGTGATTAGTGGGATCTGAGAGGAGGGAGGGATCGGCAGAGGTGACTCTAAGAGTTGTATCGCAGTCAGACATAGGGAAATCGGGGCAGGGAACTGAGGGTGGGGAATGCTGCCTTTGGGTGGATGGCAGCACCTCTCTGAGGAGGTGGGAGTCCGTGGGCAAGCTTTCCTAAGTGCCAGGCACAGTGCTAGGCCCCGCATCCTGATAGAAGGTGTGCGTGAGAGAGATTTCTAAGCCAGAGATTCTGACTCTGAAGAGAGGCAGCATCCTCAATGGGAGGAAATTTTCAATCCTGTTACATTTCAGTTCTATTTTCCCATTGGCCCCAAGAAATCTTAGAAGAATAGAAAATTGTATTACTTGCTCCAAGAATCAGAATAAAGACAGGAAGCAGTGGTGGCTGGTTACCTTTTCCGGGAGTGGCCCAGAGGATGTTTACAGGAAAGATTCCTTTCTGCCCTTTGACTTGTAGAGCTTTTAGACTAGAAATAGGGCCTCCAGAGTAGAAATCCTAGGGGGACAGAGCAAATACAGATAATAGATAAAATAGAAGTGGAATTTTCCAAGTCACAAAGCACCCTTGTACATCCCTCAGAAAGAAAGGAAAACAGCTGGGGAGGGGGTGTGGAGAATCTTCCTTAATACGAGATTGCATCTCCGTTCCTGTGGCTCCCCTCTTCAGTCTTGCTCCTTTCATTCCCTCACCCCCTTTCCTAAATTCCCTTCCATCGACTGAACAAGAATATTAAGTGGAGGTGGGGGCAGGAAAAGCCTATATAGTAAGTGGTTTCCCCAAATCATAGGTTATTTTAGAAGACCAGCCATTCTTGCTGTCAGTACAGTTACATCGGGTGAAGTCACAGTATTTACCAGGTGCACACCAAATTCAACTAGAACTGGAGTCAGCTTTGGCCTCCCTTAGTGCTCAGTGGAGTTGTCTAGTTGGTCTCAAATGTCAGGGTACAGATCCTTGCCTATCACTCCCCAGTGGGGTAACTGTGGTCAGGTTATTGTGTTTCCTTATTGGAGAAGTGGAGATAACAAGAGGTGACCATGGAAAATAATTAGCAGGGTCCTTAGACAGGCAGGAAGTACAAAGGCAGGTCCAGATGTTATGGGGCCTGAAGATTGCATAACTTTGGGGGCCCTCATAAATAAAAAGCAGCTCAATCTTATTTCTGCAAGTTTGATATGACTACGTGGCTAAGGCCCCTCCCAGGGTCTGGGAAGGGCTTAGCAAAGTGGGAGGACCTGAAGCTTCAGCTTCCTTAGATTCAAGGGAAACCTACCTTTGAATAAATGTTCAAAATCCATGTTAGCCTTTGCTGTTCTGTATTTATTTTTCAAATGTTTATGGAGCACTTACTATGTGCCAGGCTGTGAGGTCCTGCTAGGTGCTAGGGGTGTCACACATCTGGAAATTCTATGCCCTAGGGAAAGAGAAGGTCATTAAATATCAAAGCAGACCAAACTCCTTATCTGAAGAATGTGGTTTGATTTGACAAAACGTCCCTAGCTGATAAATGACTGCAAAGCCCTTCGTAGACCTCCTTAACAGAAATTCGGCACCAGTGGAATAGATGAGCTTTTTGTAATCATTATTTAATTTTTTTCATTAAAAAAAATTGCGGAAAAATACAAACAACATAAAATTTACTATCTGAAGCGTCTTTAAGTATACAGTTTGATGGTATTAAGTACATCCCTATTATTGCGCAACCATCACCACCATCCATCTCCAGAGCAATTTTTATCTTGCAAAACTGAAACGCTGTACCCATTAAACCCTAACTCTCCATTTTGCCTTCTCTGAAGCCCCTGGCAACCACCATTCTATTTTCGGTCTCCATGATTTTGACTACTTATAGAATACTTCATGTAAGTGGAATTAGACAGTATTTATCTTTTTGTGACAGGCTTGTTTCACTCAGCATACTGTCCTCAAGGTTCATCTATGTTGTAACATGTGTTAGAATTTCCTTCTTTTTTTGAGGCTGAGTAATAGTCCATTGTATATATATACCACATCCATCCATTCATTCATCCATGGATGGACACTTGGGTTGATTTCATGCTTTAGCTATTGTGAATAATGCTTCTGTAAACATGGGTATATAAGTGGTCGCCATTTTTACTTTGCTTTAGAACATTTGCATCCCCACGATCACTGGTTAGAATGTACTTGGATTATTGCTCTCCTTTGCTCACGTGTGAATTAAATAAAGCAGTCAAATGCCCGAGAACCAGTAATCAAGCTTAAGTTCTTCCTCGTAGTGGACCCCATACCTCACTGCCAGGAAAAGGACAGTGGGTCAGGGGAGCCTCGATCTAGGACTTCAGAGATCTGGGTCCTGGTGCCAGCAATGCAGTGTGTGTTAGTGACTTATGTGACATTAGGGAAAATTCTTTCATTTTGCTGGGACTCAGTTTCCTCATCTGTCTTGTGAGTGATTTGGACTAGGAATTCCTCTCCAGGGTGATCAGCTCAGCCTGTGTCTTGGGAAATTCCTCATTCCCAGGCAAACTAGGATAGTTGGGCACCCTGCCTTCATCAAGTACTCCAATATGACACCAGGTTTTCTAAAAACGTGCTGGATTAAATAGAACAAGGCTATTTACCTCTCCCCCACCCCCCAGGAAATATCAAAAGGGAATGCAGCAGCAGCAGTCAGGTTAGGACAAAATTCCAAAAGTGTAATTTTTAACAGGGCTTTTGGGAAAGGGTTGATTTCAGATCCTGTTAAGAAGTCATCCCTCACAAATGTTCTGGTTCGGGAGGTTTGTGTGTTAACGATTAGACAAGAGCTGTTAAAATCTCAGCTGAGCAGCTTGAAATATTTTCCACTTTTAATAAGTAGCTTGGCTTCTCATGGAAGCAACGGTAAAGCAGGTAGTATTTTTTTCCATTAAAGTGCACCCTTCTATGCCATGAAGGAAAAATAAACTAAACAATAACAGCAAAGGAACAAAATTAAACTAAGACATGCTCCTTGTCTGATCTGCAACTAAAAGGAAAGTTGAGCCTGGCATATGTTGAAATTACCCCTCCCTTATATAGGAATGTGCTGATGTGCCTGCCTCAAATCCCAGATGAGCCCCCTTCACTGGGAGGGTAATTCAGCCAGATTCCAACTACCATAGGCAAACAGGCAGGGCTAATGTGAATGAAGTCAGCGAAGATTTGAGGACGGTTAACTTCCAGGAGTGAAATGGATTCCTGGTTGATTTGGGCAAAAGAAGCATTTTAGCTCAATCTATTGATTGCATGTTTTAGATTATTTGTGGTTTCAATCCTAGGTCCATGGGCAGTTGTAGTGCATTATTGATTTGAGTGGGTCTTAACATAGGGCCTAAATGACAACCTTGGACCCATACAACCTTCTCTCTACAAGTACATAGAAATGAAAAGACAATTGCCCATATCCGTTATTATTCCCTATAGAAAATGGTTTAGTGACACTTTTTTTCTAGTTGGTCATGATAGAGTCTGTATTTATAGATCACATTATATTTTATGAAACATGTCTTATAAAAAAGTTATTTATGTTTTATAAAACAAATAGGTCATTCAAATTTCATATATTAAGAGAATACATGTAAGGTAAGACATCATTATCCCCATTTTGTAAATGCAGAAATGGAAGCCCAGAGAAGTTAGGAACTTTGCCCACAGATATAAAACTGGTAAATGACAGAGCTGGACTCAAACCTAAGTCTTCTCAATCAAAATCAGGGCTCATTAAAACGCAAAGCAAAATGTGTTTTGCTTTTTAAAAATATTCCTTCTAGCACTTTTGCTAATCTTTCTCATTCATTGATATCATCTAAAGATAATGATTAACAGGAGTTTACAAGAGTGTTAAAAGAGAAGAAGGTCAAAAGCAATGTTGGGTAACACCTCCACTTAAAGGACCAGCAGGAGGAAGAGGAGACAGAGAAGGGGTTGGTGGGGTGATCTGAGAAGGGGCATGGGACCCAGCCAGCTCCCTACTGCCTCCTAAGCCAAGGGAGTAGAGAGGAAGCTTTGTTTATAACGATAATAATTGACAACGACTTGGGGTTTGGTGTTCAGGGAGGTACTGATGACCTCAGGGAGCACAATTTCATGTGGCCAGCGTCTTGGGTTCAGTTAACCCAAATATTCACCCTTAGCCCGACAAACCCTCAGATGCTGGCTGCTTTCCCATTCCACCCCAGTGACACTGGTGAACCACTCTCCAAGCAGCCACTGCACTTTTGAATAACTTTCACTCCTTGGGAGTTTGTTCCTAAACAGAGTGCCTACTGCGTACCGGGCACTCTTTTAAGGACTAGGGATGAGAGCCAGAAACAAAACGTTCAAACTCTGTGCACTCATAATCTTACCTTCTAGTGGGGAGAAATACCTTGAACAAAAAGAAGGGTGCTGTCAGGTGGTAAGGAGCGCTATGAAGAAAAATGAAGCGTGAAGTGATTGTGGGGAGGAAGAGGGCCTTATATCTTGCATTAGATAGTCACGGAAGTTCTCTCTGTATGATTCCATTTGAGGAAAGGGCCCAATGAGATGAAGGAGCAAGCCATGTGGATGGAAAATGAGGCAGAAGAGCATCTCAGGCAGAGAATACAAAGGCCCTGGCGCAAGGACCAGCAGGAGGAGGATAGGAGGTGAGATCAGGGAGGACTAGGAGGAGGGGAATATGGGCGCACTATGCAAGGACTTGAGAGCCATGGCAAACTGTGTCACCAAGGATTTTGTCCAGAGCAGCTAAAAAATGAAGTTGACATGTACTGAGATGAGAAAGTCTTGGGGAGGTGCAGGCTTAGGGGTAAAGATCAGGAGGTCAGGTTTTGAAATATTAGGTTTTACATGCTCATTAGACATCCAGGAGATTAAGTTGGCAAGCTGAAGTCTTCAGTGGGGAGGCCCAGGCTATCAGCAAACAGACGGTATGTAAAGCCACAGACCAAATAGGGTGTAGATGGAGCTAGCATGAGGTCTTCCATTTACAGCTCAGGAAGCTGTGGCATCCAGCAAAGATTGAGAAAGAGTAGCCAGTGAGGCTGAAGCACTGGAGAGAATGATGCCTTAGAAACTAATGAAGCAAGTGTTTGAAGAAGGAGGGTGGCATCAGATTTGTACAATGCTAATAGGTCAAGCAAAAGGAGGACCAAGAACTGGCCATTGGATTTGGCAACATGGAACTCACTGGTTATCTTGAGGTTGGTGTGAAGGGGAAGTGGAGTAATGGGGAGAAGAACCTGGCTGGAGTATGTTGAAGAGAAAATGAGGGAAGAAGAGGTGGAGACAGCAAGTATGACAACTTTTTCAAGGAATTTTGTCATAATGAGAATCAGGGAAATGAGGCAGTAGCTGGAAGGGGATATGGGGTTAGAGGAGCGTGTTTGTTTGCTTGTTTAAGATGGGAGATATTATGGCACATTTGCATATTTATCCAAATAAGCCAGTAGAGAGAGGGAAACTGATGATGCAGGAGAGGAGACAATGGCAAGAGCAAGGTGCCTGCATGTGAGTGTTGGCCTTGGAGAGCAACATGGACAGTTCCAGAAGGAGCTTTGCAACAGGAGGGACACAGAATGCAAGGATGCAGATGGAGACACTTGATAGACTTAGTGGTACATCTGTGGAAGCTCTTCAATTATGCCTTTATTTTCTAAGCAAATAAGAGGTAAGCCCAACAGTTGAAAGTGAGAAGGCTTGATGAGAGAGAGAATCAGTGAAAACCTGTCTTTGGAGAATGGGAGAGTCAGCTGACTGAGGAAATAGGTGAGGGTTGCCAGGCAGCAAAGGTTTGAGGTCACTTAAGAAGATGTTATTGTTGGGTCACTAAGTTTAAACCACTAGACTCTAGGCCTCCCTCTGCCCCCATCCCTCAAACATGGTCTCCATTAAAGCATATAGCATCTATTATTTTATTTGATCTACAAACATTCATGACACACTTAAGCAAGTCTCATGTGTAAGTAGGTGTAATCAGGGCTCGTTCTCTCCAGGGTCAGGCTCAGAGGTGGGTAGGGAGGAGAGATGGGGGGAGGGAAGATTGACCCCATTAGGGTCGTTAGCTCCCATGCCCTATGAACAGAGGGAATCAATATTCTTTGAAGGTAGCAAGCTCCCTTCAGGAGGGAGGAAAGAAGCAGTTGGAGAATGTGGCTTTGATTTGAGAACTAAATGAAGTTCGATACACTGAACCCCAGAATTACACAGGCCCACCCATCCAGGCCTAAGCTTCGAAGGACCATCGCAGGCCTCCCCAAGGGCCCTGTGTGAAACTTACAGCACGGAGGAGAAAGGGCAGAAAACTGGTGACCCTTGTAGGCAGCTCACCGCCAAGAGAAGAGAGACAGGAAGGTGTGTTCACACATCATCCAGGTCCAATTTCTCTTTCCAAAGTCACCAATGAGGTACATCATGCTATCTGGTGGAGATACAGTCGGGGAGAGCAAGTGGGAGAGGAGACCAGGAGTGCGATACTAATTCATGTCCCTCACATGGAAGAAAACAGCAGATATGGGGAAGGAGGTTTCCCTCCTAACAGTCATGAGTTGAAAGAAAGATCTTGGGCCATAAGAAGCTGTCCAGTCCCATCCCCGGGCCTTGAGCCTCCCTTCAGCCCTGAAATGAGCACTGGATAGGTGAAAGGGAGTGAGAAATTTGAAAGCATAAACAAGGAAGTGATTACCATGTTGGCCTATGTACTCTGAGCTCGCCAACAAGGGAAGTGAGATAGTGAAAAGGCAGGAGGGCCAATCAAGTGAGTCAAAGAATGGTTGGCTCTGAGGTTTCAGAGGGAATGTACGGAAAAGGTCACAATCTTTCACATACTGAAAAATCACTACTGTGGTCCTCTGAAGTCTTTTTGCTGCAATGAAACACACCCAGTTCCTTCAATGGTCCGCATGTGAGAATGTTTCAGGACATTTATGAATAGACTGGTTGCTTTCTACTGCACATGCTCCAGCTTGTTCATCCAAAGGGTGGCACCTGGAGACCACTACAAGACTCCACCCAGCAGAAGTAGACAGGACTCCATCTCCCCTGGCCATAGACACCCTCCCTCAGTGGGTACAGGAAGCCAGGATCTCATTCCCCTTTCAGTGTTTCCATCCCCCAGCTAACTCACCTTGAGCTCTCTGGCTACCTCAACTCCCACGTTTTTTGGTTCAAGCACTGCTGCCAGGCAAGGGCTCTACCACCCCATACCTAGCCAGTTGGATTTTTTGGACCTTGTGTGTATATTTACCCATATTAAATAGCAAAGTTTGGAGGAGTGACTCATTTATGGGTTATTTCAACTCTTACTAAAATTCTTACTTCATGACATATTTTTATCCATTTCCTGGTGAATTAGTATTAGTCTATGATGTTTTTGGTGGTGAAGGGAAATTTATAATTTATTTATATCTATTTATTCAGCCACCACACATATTTACTGAGAGTTTTCTAAAAGGTCAGCACTGGGATACAGCAGTAGACAAAGCAGACACATGGCCTCTGCCTTCGTGGAGTCTGCAGTGCCGGATCAGAAGGCCCTTTCCTTTTGGTTTGTATTTTTAATAAGACAGATCTCAACTCACCTAGAGACCTGAACTTATCTATTGGAATTTCTTCTTTTCCCCTCCAGTTAGAAGAATTGACCCTTAACCCTTCAAAAACCAGTCTCTTTACTTCTATTTTGGGATTCATCCCTTCTTACCTACTTCCTCTCTCTCCTGCATCATCCAACTCTTTCTCTCTACCAGGGGATTCTGCTCAGCATAGGTATCTGCTCAAATATTTCTCACCTTCAAAAACCCTTTCCTTGATCCACCATTCCCCTCTCCAGCTACTGTTCTATTCCTTTGTGTTCCTTCATAACAAAACTTCTTGAAAAAAAAATCCTCTATGCATGATGTATCTGAGGCTGGAAACAGCATGGATGTATTTGGAACAGTGTAAGTATCATGGCAGAGAGCTGATAAACGGGGAAGAGCACTTTCCAGAGTGGTAGGCACTGAGATCAAAGCGTTCTGCAAACATTTTGGTGGTAGATGGCTGTGTCATAGCTAAGCAGGAACTGATCTCCCCCCAGAAGACCTATGCTGAATCCTGGTTCTATCATTCTGTAGCTGATATGACCCTAATCAAGCCACTTAACCTCTTTGAGCCTCAGTTTCCTCATCTACCAAATGGAAGTAGAGATGTGCTTCTCGTAAGTTTGTTGTGACAATGAAAAGGAATATCTGGAAGTATGAAACAAATGCTAGGATGTATTATCATACAGTAACATTTAAAAGAAGGAGGTTCACCCCAGTCTGGGCTGGGTTCATACCAAATCAGAGCCTGAGCCAAAGGCTTGCATGCACGACACCCCTGTTGTACACTTGGGAATGTGATTCTGGGGAGCAGGACTGGGAAGAGGAGGAGTGAAAGAGGGAAGGAGGGAGGAAAGGCCAGTACAAGTATGTGTTGGTCAGGGCTGCGGGTGACTGGTGCTTGATCTCACACAACCTTCTGAGGAGCCTTATGAAATGCATCTCTGAACAGTCCCCAGAAGAACTGAAAGGGGAGCATTTATCTAAAGTGGTCCATCTCTGTTGATCAAGGGTGGCCTGCTGGGCATTGACCCCCCATCTCTTCAGGGCTGCACACATGTGAGTGCCAAGCAGACCCCAGGGGAGGAAGTGAAAGCAAAAGGTGCAGGATGAGGAAAGGCCTTATCAGGCTGTACCTTTGACACAATCAAAATGGGTTCCTGCAACAGCGGCTAGAGTAAGGAATGGGATCAGGAGGACTTGAAATGGAGCAGAAGATACAATCCCATCTGACAGACATGAAAACTAAGAAGATGATGACATATATGACTTGGTTTTACTATTTACAGCAGATAATATATACCATCTCTTTGTAGAAAAAGAGGGTAGATCTTAGACATTATTTTTCCATCCTAGTTTTTGAGGAACTATGTATTTCTGTAGAACTAATAAATACAATCTCAAATGCCCCACCTGACTTTTTGTACCAAATTATAATTACAGACAGCATAACCTAATTGAAAGAGACCCAGACCAAGACCTTAGAGAAATGGCTTAATTTCTAGGGTGAAGTAGGGGAAGAGGCTGTGGGGTAAATTGACTATCTTTTTACCTATATTCTAGTGGGGTTTTTTTGTGAAGGGGAGGAAGAGAAATTCTTCAAATAACCTATGTAAAAATATTTTCTAAACTAGGAAGGGTTATTATCATTTGGGCATTATTAAGCATTAATTACTAAAGTCTATTTTTCTAAGATATTTTATCTTAATCAAAATAATTCACATTCAATCAAATCAAATCAACAGACCTAGCGCATAAACTTTGTGCCAGGCCTCGTGGAATCCACTATGGATTCAAAGGTGCATAAAGAGGAATGACAAAGAGTTATGTTCAGGTGTGAGAACTACTCATGGGCACTACCATCATAGCAAGAAAAAGTAAAAGCATCAATGCTTTGCCAGATGGAAATGTTCAGAAACAAATGTCTTACAAATGTTGAAAATATATATATGTTGCCCAGTAGGCAAGACAATTGAAATCATTAGACAACTTATTGTGTCATTTTCTAATTTACCAAACCTAGCATTTGTTTAATGGGGGTAAAGGTTGGCAATGAGCTCTTGCCTGAGAGAATTATTTAAAATTACACTCCTAAACTCAAGGGCACTTTTCCTTTCAAAGTGATTTTAAAAACAATTAAATACAAACATACAAAATTCATGGCAGCAAGAACTACTGAATATGATCAGGACTCAGGAGACCCTTGGTCATCTATTCATTCAGTCAAAGATTATTCATTAAGCACCCACTGTAAGCCAGGTACTGTGTTAAGTGCTGGGTGGGTGTAGTGTGGGGAACAACACTGTTACAGTCCTCATGAGAATGGTTGGGATTTCTTAGGGAGGGAGTAGAGAATGAGGAGGGAAAAGGGTGCAGGACCAGCCCCAAAGGATGCTAACATTACAGAGTCAAGTGGCCCACAAATGAGAAGCCACCCAAGGAGAAAAAGTAGGCAAAGAGGCAGAAAGAAAAGCAGGAGACAGTGCATTCTCACAGAAGCCAAGAGAAGAGAATGTATGAGGAAGGAAGGAGTAGCATATCCTTAGTGTAGACTATTGCTGAGACATCAAAGAAGGTGAGGGGCTGTGAATGATCTCTCCACAGAAAGGTTATTGATGGCAGAACCAGAGCAGGTGTGTTGAGAAGTGGCTGGGATGATGTGCATCTTTAAATGCAGACCACTCATTCACAAACCTCAGTCAACAAGGCAAGAGCTTGATGGACATGTGAAGCTCAGGGAGAATTTTCAGAGATGGAAGAAGGTAGATTATGTTTGAAAGCTGATGAAAATAATTCATGAGAGCAATATTACCTAAATCACTTTTTAAAATGCAACTCGCAGTCAGAAATATATCTTACACTGGGACTCAGTATGTGCTGTACACACATACAATTGAGACAAATATTTCAGGAAAACAATAACTTAATGAAACAATGTTCGCCTTTATTGTGTGCAATGGGCTCTGATAATTTCTATTTTCTTCTATTTCATTTTTAAGTTTTAAAAGTATAATTGATTACATGCTCTATGTAATAAATTCAAACAAAACAGAAGCAGTACAGTAAAAGCTAAAATTTCTCCTTCATACCTGCCATCCTTCCGAATCCCATTTCCCAGCTCAGAGGAGGACTGGGAATTAACAATTTGATATGTATCCTTTGAAAGCACTTTCTATGCATTCACCTAAGCACACACACACACACACACATACATACACAAAGTTGTTTCCTTTTGTTTTTGTTTTTTGTGAATGTGATCATACACACTCTTGTTCTGAAACTTGACTTTTTTTTTCTCTCTCTCTCTCTGTTGAAGGTATTTTTATGTCAGTACATTATTATCCATCTCATTGCTTAGAAAGGTTTGTAGCTTTCTAGTGTATGAATGTGGTGTCATTTATTTGAAGCATCCCTCTATTGTAGGACAGTGAAATCGCTTCCAATTTTTTACTGTTTCTCGCAGTGCTGCAATGAACATCTGTGTACAGATGTGCACATTTTTAAGGAAGCGAATCTTGGAAATAAATAGGAACATTTTGATACCAGATGGGCTTCTTTAAAGGCCAATGTCAGTGTGCACGATGACATACGATAATGGTAATCAGTAGTCTGATTGCCTGTTTCTTGGTTTTGTCTTGCTTTGTAAGGACTTTCCCAATATGAAAATCATAAACACTCTCCTACAGTTCTGTTTATTAATTTTACAGTTTTATTTTGTATTTAATGTACAGCTTTTTAAATCTATCCAGTTTTTTAAATTGGTGAGAAGTGGAGATAAAACTTTTTTTTTTCCACATGGACAGCCAATTTTTCCAACACCATTTTGTTAAATATACTGATCTTTACCACTGGTTTGAAATCTACCTCTATCATACCTGTATTCTTATCCTTGGTCTCTGGTCTGTGCCATTGATGTATTATCTACTGCAGCAACAATTCCACATGATTTGATGACAGCACCTTTACGGTTTATTTGATAACTGGGAGGGCAATATTGCCCCATTGCTTTTGTTTTTCTCGTTTTCTTGGTTATTCTCGTGTACTTAAACTTTTAAGGACAACCTTTACAATCACTTTATGTTCCATTACAGAATCCCTTCAGGGTGTCGGTCGTGAATTGCTTATATTTTCTGTGAAAAGTTACTCAAAGCCATCCATTTACAGTAAGGCGTGGAGGATGAAATGTTTGAGGAAAGCGAGGGTTTGAGAGCAGAGCTAGCTTAACAGAGTGTCCTACAGAGGAGGAGGCAGCCAGGAATTTATGATACGTCTATCTGCAGTTTGGGTGATTTTTTTCATCCATGCTCAGCTGCTCATGAGCAGGCATGATGAAGGACTTGGTCGGGTTCACACTGGGATGGGGTGCGGCTAAGACAAGCATAACGGAGGGAGAGAAGCACAAAAGAAGGTATTTTTATCTCTTTGTCTTCCTTTTGGTAAAGATAGAATACAATAATTTTGTTTTCTATTCATCAAATGAGAATATGTGTGAATAAATGAAGAGAGATGCAATTTTTTTGTTTTGTTGTTGCTTTAAACATCTTAGTAAAATAAAAATGTTACCTTGTGGGCAAGAAAGCTAAACTACAAATGATCTTAGTATTGTATAAATAATTTATCATACATATATAACCATGTTATACTTGAGATACTTCACTTGTAACAGGAGAGTACTTTTGGTGTGATCTCCTACTTTTTGAGTCAGTATATATTTCCCTAACATTTTCTTTGATACCAAGCATTCTCACATGTGTTCCCAAGGGGATCTGGAAATGTTGGTACGTATCCATTTTGGCAGTTTAAGGATTTGTTAGAGTGTGGGAAAATTCCGAGGTTATTTTCACGTTACAATATCTGAATACTTCTTTGCAGGTCCAAAGAATACTTTATTTTTGAAACTGTAAGGGTACCTTCGTCTTGGTCCTCACTGAGGGGAGAAATTGCTTCTATCTTTGTAGAAATATCATTCAAAAGAAAATCCTGTGTTAGAAAATTGAAGGCCTAAAGCCAGAGGAAATAAAAATATCTACTAATATTTCAGATTGCTTAGTGGTTTATTATATTTTCCTTACTTGGATGAGTAACGTTAAAGCACTACTAAAGAAGGTAGTCATAGGGATATGATCACGGATAGGATGGATTCACCACGGATGTGATTGATATCAGCTTGGATATAAAAAACCAACCTTTTTACATTTTCCCTCTTTGTGAACCCAGACTTCAGCAGGGTGATTCTCTGTTCCACCCTAGGGAAATAACTCAGAGTCACTCTTTAGGGCCTTCCCAAACTCTTGAGATGCTCTCCATTCTCATCATGGCTCTTTCAGCCGGACTGCCTTGTAGGTAGGGAAAGATCCAAAACAGCTGTAGCAATCCCACTGATACCCAGGACTCAACTACTGCAAAGAAGAGGACATGATGTCTTATAAGTTGATTAGGAAATGGTCTCATCCGAAGGTATCTGGCTGTTGCGTCCATGGTTTCCATTAGACTTCAGAACATTCTCCGTATCTCCTTCAGTCACAGCAAGCCTGGACTCATGCACATTTAAATGAGTTGCTGTTCTAGTCTAGACTCTCACTGAACCAAAATGTGGTCAGATGGGGTGACCACATTTTTCAAGAGCTGCCAGAAACCTCACATTCAACGGCTCTACTCATGTATCCTGTGTATGATCAACCATAATTTATTCCCTGAAATTTGAGGGAAGATGTGAAAATAAACATGAAACATCAGTGTATTTTTGGCATGTACCACCAATTTGAAAATTCACATTTCAGATTCTGACTCCTCTTGAAACTATCTCCATCCAATTATAAACCCAGTCGATTTAACCCCCAAAGTATATCGCTTACATCATCCCCTCCTCTCCACTGGCACTGCCAAGCCCTTGGTTCAAGTCTTCATCATTGCTCATCTGGTCCACTATAAAGCCAGTCTCTCTCATTTTTTGAAAAGGTACATCTAACTCATAGTACTCTCCTAACAATTCTCTGTGGCTTATCTGCCCAAATGGTTGATCTGAATTCTTTCAAGTTCTGGTCCTTACCTATGTTTCCTGCCTCATCTTCTATCATTCTCTCATTGATGTTCTGTGCTCCTACCACATAGTCTGCACTTCCAGTGCTGTTCCCCTTACCCAGAGGTGAAATTCAAAATGTTTAAATAAAACAGGAACAAGTCAATCAGAACAAACCATATGACCACTCAGAACTACTTATTAGGGCATTCTGCTGAACATCCGCTTTGACTGCTGTTTCCAGAAACTTAACCGTGATTCTCTTTCTGGGGAACTGCTGTAGGTCCTTTATATGGTCCACAGAAGATCAGCCATAAAGCAGTGGCTGGAGGTAAAGGATAGCATCATTTAGAAAGGTTTATGGACATGAAGACACCATGATTAACATTTCCAGCACCTGTGTAGAGACTGAAGTGTTTGCACAGTGAGCACTATTTGCAGAACCTGAAATGACCTTTTACATTTTTTGAGATGTGCTCAGAAAAACCACTGCCTCGTCTCTGGTTGCTTTGTAAATAGTTTTACCTGCTTATGTTTTTCAGAATTTAATCAGCAAGAGACATCTACCTCTCACACAGGCCCACCAGCAGATCAGTTTTTTTTTTTTTTTAAACAAGGCTTAATCTTTTTATTTCCATGCTGACTAGGAAACATGTCCTGAACTAACCTAAAAGCAAAAGGAAAAGTTCCAGGATCTTCTCTAACAAGAAAGAAAATAATACACATTTTTCTTCAATCAAAATAATGATTGTGCTAACTAGTCATCATTAATCATATTTCCTACATCAGCATTGTTAAGAAGTTACTGAATTGCAGTCATCAAGTCACTGCTCAATACAAAACACTAAACTAGCATCGAGAGGAATTTAAAGAAGTAACCGACACAATCCATGCTCTCTGTGAGCTGACAGTCTGCTGTGGAGATAAGACACGAACTACTGAAGTTATGATTTTTACAGAAGCAGTACATGGTGTGTTGCTCTCAAATAATAAACACTGTGGCAGCTGAGGGGAAGAAGTGACTCTGCCTCTTTTTCTGTTAGGTGAAGCTTCCTGGAGGAGTTGGGTCTTGAGCTGAGCATTGAAAGGTGGGTAGAGTTTCAGTACTGTCCCCGCGGGAGAACCAGTATGTACTATGGACACAGATGACACGGGGCAGGGTAAAACAGGGCCTAGACTGTGAGATGAGGCTAGAAAAGTCAGTGGGGTCAGACTGCAAGGAAAACTGTGCCAGGAGGAGGCATTTGGGGTTTAGACCAGGAGTAGACCTGTTAAACAGGAGCTTGACATAAATAGCATTTAAAATGTGAATCAGGCCGTAGTAGTCAGCAAGTAGTGTGCTGGGAAGAAGCGTGGGATAGTGGAAAACAGCAAGGGCTCTGGGGTCAAGAGTTGGGTTTGAGTCTGGCTTGGATGCTCTCTAACTAGGTGGGCTTGGACCACCTACTTAACTTCCAAGTATCCATTTAATCAGTGATAAAAATAGAGATTATACCTCATTCTAAGGATTATTATGAGAATAATATTTCATATTTATGTCTGTTGTCTCATTTAACCCTTACGTCACTGTTCTATTATGGTAAATTATACATAACATGAAATTTACCATTTTAACCAATTTTAAGTGTACAGTTCAGTACCATTAAGTACGTTCACATTGTTGTGCAACCATCACCACCATCCATCTCCAGAACTTTTTTCAGCTTCTCAAAGTGAAACTCCATATCCACGAAAAAATAACTCCCTGTTGCCAGCTTCCAGGCCCTGGCAACCACTCTTCCATTTTTTGTCTCTATGACTTTGCCTACTCTACGTGCTTTATACAAGTGGAATCACACAGTATTTGTACTCTCGTGTCTAGCTCATCTTACTTAGCACGATGTCTTCAAGGCTCATTCACGTTGTAGCACGTGCCAGAATTTTCTTCCCTTTCAATTTTTTTTATTCTTTATTTTATTTTTTATTTTTCCCTTTTAAGGCTGAATACTATTCCCTTGAATGTCTTACATCACTGTTTTATCACAAGAAAATTGGACTTAGCGAGATTAACTTGTCCAAAATAGGACAGCTAGTAAAAGAAAGAGGTAGGATATGGACTGAAGCGATCCGACTCCATAGCACATCCTCATTTCCCCTGTATATCCTGCCTCCTGTAGGTAAAGTCTCCCACTGCACCTGGCACAGGGTGGCTATTTCAAAAAGATATTCAGTTGTTCTTGATTACCTAGCACTGCTTCCTTAGCTCATGCCGGTAACACAATTCCTCTTTTCCCTGAGGAGTGCTTTCTGTGATTGTATCACAAGGTCCACAAGGTTAAGCATGTTACCCAGACCAGGCTAATCGAAGTCTTACCCCCTTCCCCCAACAGGGACTTTTTCAGGAAGGGTCACATGGGTGCAATCAGAGTCCTCTCTGGTGCTATGAGGAGGGTGTGAGCTAGGTGTCATGGTGGTCATCAACTTCCCAGATACATGATCCAATATATTCCTGGTTTTTGCTTTTAAGCTAATTAGAATTGAATTTCTGTAACTTGCAAGAGAAAGAAACCTGACTAAGGTACTGGATCAAATGGCCCTCATGGGAATGGAAAGGAAAAAACTAACAAGAAGCATTGTGAAGTTGTACGGTGTGAGGAAAAGAGTCCTTCTGAAGCTTGGATACCTGGTGACCAAGAATAATTACTGAAGAAGTAGAAGTTGCTACTTGGGGTATGGAAGAGAAAATTACTGGTACTCCCAGGAGTCGAGTGCTATCTAGCTTCCAAAGGTAAAATGCACATTACTTACGATTACTAACCATCTCATCCCCTTCCAGAATCTCAGACTCATACAGTGTTCATGGTCTGATTGGGGTAGGGCTTTTGGACTCTCACCTTTATCCTCCATCCCCACTTAGTAACCTATTATAAATTCTCCTTCCAAATATAATCCATTCACTAATATGCTCATTCATTCACGTAGCATGTACCTGCTGAGTGCTTACTGTGTGTCAGATACTGTGCTAGGTGCTGAGAATATAGTGTTGAGAAAATAAACATGGTCTCCTCTCTTTAAGGAGTGTGTAATCTAGTGGAGAAAACAGGCATAGAATGGATTATACCACAATTTAATATAATTAGAAATTGTGTTAAGTGCTATGAAGAAAATGGAGATTCATAGAAGTATGTTGGAAGGATCTAATTTAGAGGGAGGAGAGTGAGGGCATTAAGGGATGGTTTCTCTGGGGAAATAGCATTTATGCTAAGGCCAGGGCAGGGTGAGAGGTCAACACTGAAATGAAAAGGAGAGGTGGGAACCAGAGGAGTTATTCTCACCTCCCCAGAAGAAACAAGTGATTCACCCACCAGGAATGTGAAGCAGGAGGGCTTGAAACTGGTTTCTTTGAAGTGGTGCTACACAGGGCCTTAGAGAGGGCCTGGCAAACAAATTAGCTATTGTAGGGACCCCACTGCCTGCTGCCCAGTCACCTCTCAGTGACTCTGCTCATTCATTCATTCACTGATTTACTCATTCAAGAAATATTTATGGAATACCCACAGGTGGGGGACATGGTGCTAAGTGGTGAGGATTCAGGAGAAGGAAGACAGTCTCTAGTCTAGTTCCCAGCAGGAAGGCAGATGCACAGGAGGGCCCTCTCTCAAAAGGCTCCAAGAGACACCCAGCTCTTTCCCTTAGGGAACCATTAGACACAGGCTTATGTGCGTGTTTGCCAAGCCTTCTTTCTTTAGGCGCTCACCCCTAGCAGACTTGTACACTTTTGTTTTTTCTCAGAGATTTAAATCTAGTCCTTCCAGCAGAAGCAAAGCTCCTTTACCCACATAAAGCTAAGATAGAGATCACACGGGGCAACATGGCAGAAAGACACCAACACGCGGGGCTGCCCAGTCCCTCCAGATAAACAAAAGAAAAGGTCATCCAAACACAGGAAGACAGCCGTCCCCTTCCCTTTTCCTTTACCCCCTCCCCTTCCTCCCTCTGGCTCCCTTATCCCCAGAGGGTGGACCCAGCCTTTCCCAAAGTTTATTCTGAGAGCTCCAGGCTCCCACAGTGGAACGTGCTGCGGACATGGGAATACAGCAGCCTAGCCAACAGGGAAAACCAAAAATATAAACGGAGAGATTTAATAGATTCCTTTCTCTCTCTCCCTCAAAGTAAGAGCAGAAATGTCTGCTATTACTGCTTTTACTATTCTTGATATGTCAGTCCTTCCAGGGAGGAGACCTTCTAATGTTTATTGCATTTGTCAGCAAACACTTTGCCCAGAAAAAAGTTAAGGTCTTTCTTAGGATCTCAGTGCCACTGACTTGGTCCATTAAACAAATGTAATAAAATGTTAGGAAGCAAAGTACAGAAAGCCTTGCATCTCAAACCCTGGTGATGCGTTTAACAAGAGTATGAATAACACTAAAACTGCAGGAAAAAATTTATAAGGCTAAATTTCCTTTAAACCCACTATTGGAATTTTGTAAATAGGAACCCCGAACCCATAAATAAGTCGTTCTATCTTTTACTGACATATTCTGATCAAAACAGTGGTGAGAATATAAGTTTTGGTTTTTATTCTCCACTTAGGAGAAAAAAGGTTAATGCTCAGGATTGTGTACCTCAATGTTATAAACCAGCATTTGTGAAAAAATGTTCAGTACTAATTTCAAAACAAACACAGTGTTTGAAAGCAAAGCATAATGGTGACCTTTCTCATTAGCTGTTGCTCAAACAAAGATATGTTCCAGCAATATCCGATGCTTCCTTCCTGCTAGGGCCTCCACCCTGTGCAATTTGAAACACTTGTGTTACATCCGAACCAGAGCTGAGAATGTGGTGGAGCTGAGTTTCAGCAGCATTGTGTTTATGGTTTATTATTATTTTCTAAGGTTTTTAATGCTTTGTTTTCATAAATTTATTGTCATGAGTTGGATTTGCAAGATTAAGTATGTGAAACCATACAAATGAACTCATTATTTACTTATTTACTCTTCTACTTCTTCATCTCTCTCTTTCTCTCTCTCTCTTTTTTTTTTTTTTTTGTAGTAAATAGCATCATAGGCTCTTGACCATAAGGGCAGATAATTATCTCATTGCTCTCTGGTAAATGTTTTTATGAATACATTGTAGGCAACAAACAAACTAAAAGAAAAACAGTTTTTAAGGACTGTGCTTAGCTTGTTTTGTGTAAAATGCTCTAGATCTAAATAAACACATTTCTAAGAAGAGAATGAGGGAAAGAAACAGAAAGAAAGAGATTGAGAGACTGCTTTCATACAAGTAATCCTTGTGTTCATCATGACCAATGCTCCTAAATTAGGTGCTATAAGTTGAAAATCATGAAAAATCAAGGTGATTTTTCCATGGAACAGCAAATAATGAAGAAGTTTTCTTCTGGTTAAAGACCTAATGCTCAGTCTTTATAGAAATGACCGTAAACACTAGGTCCAACTATAAATGATATAAGCCATTTATATTTTTTACAATGGACGTAATTTTAAAATAGAAAAAATTGAATACATGCTTTTTGAAAAGTAATTTTACTTTTTTATACTTATGCAGTACAAATTGTTCTAAAGTATATGTACATTAATTAAAAAGAGCTACACACTAATAAATCCCATGAAAGACCAGGGAGGTGGGTGACTCATTAGCTTAAACCAGTCCACGACTCTCCCTGCATCTGAGAGTGGAATTTGTCATCCTTTAATAATTTTGCTAAGAATGGGAGAGCTCCTGTTTCCCCCCAGAAAATCTGGGCATTACTAGGAAAGGGTAAGGGGGAATGGATAGTGGAGAGGCAACAAATGACCATCCAATTCAGTAGTTCACAGGAATTGTCATGAAAATTAAATAGTTCTGTGGATATAAGAGAGTTTGCATAGTGCCCAGTAAATGTAAGTTCTCAAGGGATGCGCTGAGACCTAAGCAAGGTAAGCCTCAGTCCTTCCAGAAAGTTTGGTCTATGGACACTGGAAGAGTCTCTCTTCCTGAAGGACCATGAGGTGCTGTTAGGTGACCTTAGAGCTGCCAGTAGCCATATTTCCATATGAGGCCATATGGAGAAACTCTGTCTTTTGTAAGAGAGAATAAGGGATAGAACCCTCTAAGAAACCTTAGAAATGAAAAAAGAGAACCTTGATAGTGTCCTCCAAACCCATGGATCCAGATATGTCTCAGGCTACTTCTGCCCTTACCTTTGGACCCAGTTAAGTGAGCCAGTAACTTCCTTTTTATTTTAAGCTAGTTTGAGTTTAGCTTCCATTACTTATGACTGAAAGGGCACAGGCCAAAGCAACCTTCAAAATCATGATTCAAGCATCTTGTTTTTTCTACAACGTTTCTACAACTACAATCTTTCTGGCTAGTTTGTTCAATTACGCCTTATTAGAGAACCCAGTCCTCTATCAACACCTCTTTTTTTTGGGTATGGATTAGTCCCCACCTGCTTTTACTTTCTCCCTTTTGCAACCTAGATTTACAGTTCATCATTTCAAAAACTCCCTTGCCTCCATTTGGCAAAAATTCCATCCATGGAGCCTAACTACCTGCTTTCTCCATACTTGAACATGAGAAATTAAACAACACGAGAGAAAACTCACACAAAGAGTGGACTGATTTCGCCCTCAGTTTGTGATGATACCTCAAGTGACCCTCAGTGTGGTTCAGCAATCCCTGCTACGATTCTCTGGTTGGCTTTCTTTGTGTTCCCCAGTGATAACATCAAACCTCTCATCTTTTCCTCCAGTCATCTCAATTGATGACCTCTGCTTCATAGGCAAAATGGAAACCATAAAACAATCTGCTAAGAGAGCCCATCCTCTATTAATTCTCTCTTTATATAGCAAAGGAATTATCTTTCCTATTTAAGTCCCATTCTTCTATCTGAGACTGGGATCTCATCCCCCCCCCACCTTGTCAGGAATCCACACTGTCCATTTGCCCTTCTCTAGCCTGTATCTCTAAACTCACTAGGCTGATTAGCCATGTTTGCCTCTTGAGAGCCACTTTTATCTTGTCTACGCTGCTTGTGCTGGGGGAGGCTGGAGGCTGAATTCTGTATGAACTGTATCAGGAGGCTTCTTTGCCCTCTACTCCCTGGGGGTGTGGCCAATGGGAAGCCCCAGCAGGAGATCTGAGAGAGGGAGGACCAGGTGATAGGAGTATTTATTTCTCTGGCTTTTTCTCCTCAAAGCCTTCTTGGGTTTGCTGTTTCTTCTGACCAAAGTCACTGTTCTCTCAAAACAGTCCTCTCCCTCTGGTTTCTGGTAATTTTACTGTCTTCTCCCAACCCTTTAAATCTAAGGTAATTGTTTCACTGTTTTTTTTTTTTTGCCCCAGGGTACTCTACAATCTCCTGTTGGATCCCTGTATTGTAACTACACCACTGTAAATGGTCCCTCCCTCAAGTTAAACTATTGCGAATATGTCATCTGTTTCCTAACTGACTGACACACTCTTCCTCTCTAATGTAGTCTTCTCATCAACATATAAACATGTTCAAGTATCTCAGCCTCACAGATCCTTAATCTTTACCTGTTACCTACTTTTTCTATCCTACATACTTGATTACATCCCAGTTCTGTCATCGATTGGAATTGTTCCATCTCTGAGATCTTAAACTCCGTTATCTGAGCACCATCTCCTAACCTTAATGCATGTTTTTAAATTGTATCAGAAGTACTAAGCCCCTTGACTCCTCCGCAACACAGCCAATTTCTCAGTTTCAGCTTATCCTCATTTCCTTCTCCAGGCAGTTCAAAAGACAAAGATACATCCTTTCAATCTCCTTCTTGCCTAATTAATACTCACAATTCTATTTCTCCTCATTCTTTTACATACCCATCTGAAAAAAATCCCAATCCTGGGTCAATTCAACGAACCATTTTCTCCACCCAATACTTAATACTGGTGGAGAAGAACATGTATTTGTACATGTCAGAGTCACTATTCTTTTAAGATCTCCAGCCTCACCTCTGACCCTTCTAGGTATCCCTAGTCAACATCTTCCCTTTTTCCCCACAACAACATAATTTGAAACCTTCTTAAAGTGAAAACAGCAGTCCATGCTTGCCATTTTACCTTTCTCACTCCTTTTCTCTCCTTAACTGACTCGAATATCTTTCAGTCTCACAGTATCCACTGATTTTGCTTTTGCCATGGTCAGCAATGAATTCCTAATTTCTCAATACAATTGAATTTTCAGTCTTTGCCTCATTTGACCTCTTGAAGAAATTTCCACACTGTTGTCGATTTTCTTCTTGAAACTCTCTCCTGTCTTGTCTTCTAGGACAATATTATCTTCTGCCCTCCTCTTTTCCGTAAATGTTGACATTTTTCTGGGGTTCCTTTTCCCTCTTCTTATCTCCCCCTTCTCATTTAATGCTCTTCTCATCTCTCAAAGTGTTATCCACTGTCAATGCTCACTAGCATGAACAATATGTACCCTGATGGTCTCTAAGTCTAGAGGTCAAATTCTACTTCTAAATTCTAAATGTAATTGCTGAGAGTTTTGACTGTATATCTGACCAGTACCCAGAACTCAATATATTTCAAAGTAAATGATTAACATTGCTCTCCATGTTACAGTCTGCTCAAGCCCTCCTCCTTTACTGAATGGCACACTTTGCATTTTCCCAGTCACTGGAACTCAACTTTCTGCAATCATCTTTGACTCATAATGCACCAGTTCTTACTCCTTCATTTGATCACCAAGGCCTTGTTGATCCTATTTCTTTCTCAATAGTTCTGAAATTCATTCATCCTCTCTATTCCTTCTGACCTCATCATTTCTTGCTTAGAATGTTACAGCAACCTTCTAGCCAATCTCTTCCATACCACCAAAAGAATGGTCATTCCAAAACAAGTCTTATTATGTTACTTCCCTTCTCAGAACCCTTTGGTGATTCTCCGTTGTCTTGAGGGTAAAATCCAGACACATTATTGTGATATGAAGGTGAGTCAAAAATTATCAGCACTCTGGCTATAGAATTTATTTTAATTAACTTTTAGAAAAGACAAGTACACCATTTTTCGACATAATCTCCTTGCTTTTCAATACACTTTGTCCATCTGTCAACAAGCTTTTGTATTCTCTCATTAAAAAATGTTTTAGGCTGAGCTACGAGACATGAAGGCACTACTGTCTTCACGTCTTCACGTGGACAGGTGTTTGGCTCCTTCTTGGTGGCTAACACTTATGCAACTTTCCTTGAACTTCTTTATCCATTCATACACATTTCTTCACGACAAAACACTTTCTCCATACTGCACACAAAGTCTTTGATAAATAACAGCAATAAATAATGGTACCAGGTACACCCTCAGATCACAAAAAATGAATCACTGCACACTGCTCTTCTTTCGTGCAAATCACAAGTGAGGCATCCATTTTTGCTCACACCGCAGTTACAAATGAACTGATGTAACACGTTGCAGTTACAAATGAACTGGTGTAACATGTTCACACCTGTACAGCAGTGACTGAGGAGACGGTAGACTTGAACGGAAAGTTGATAAGACAATGCGGCCAACAGAAGTTTTAAAATAACTGGGGTGCAGATAATTTTTGACTCACCCTCGGATAATAATCTCTAATAGTACAAATTTCTTGGGTTGCAATGAATTTTTTTTTTAAACTTCTGGCTAAGTCAAGAAAAAAGAGGCTAGTTGATTGAAATGATATTGGAGAAGCTTGTGGAATTGGAGGAATTGAACAACCAAGTGCCACGAAGAACCTGAACCAGGACTGCTCTGAGGATGTCAGCAGGAGAAGTCTGAAAACCTTAACCAGGGCTACCACTCATAATTGTGCCCTGTTTGTGGCAGTCCTTCTTTTTATGGAATTGTCATTAGTATGATTCAGCTTAAAGATTCACAGGCTCTGTGTCCCTCACTTCTAGTTTCAAAATTCCCAGGAATAATATTCTGGTTAGCCCAGCATGGGTAAATCAATTAATCTGTATACTCTCGGAAGGAGCACATGGCACAGGTGTGACCACTGGGGGCTCTTTCTGTGCATAAGGCATTCACAAAGAGCTGAGAATCACTGTGAGCTGAGAGAATATGTTATGGGGGTCTGCTATACTCTGCACTTCTTACCTCTCAATTTTGTTTCTCCACTATTCTTCAAATTCTACCTTATTTTTCCAGCCATGGTATGTGTTATGGACTGAATGTTAGTGATCTCTCAAATCTCATATGTTGAAGCCCTAAACCCAATGAGATTGTTAGAAAATAAATCACTGGTGTATAAGCCGCCTGGTATATGCTATTTTGTTATGGCAGCCTGAGCTAAGACAGTGTGCTGCTTGTTGTCTCCTGGAACAAATCATGTTCATTCAGACTATCTTGTCTTTGTGATCTTCCTGGCTTTTTCACCCATTGTTCACTGGGGTATGAATTAATTTCTCCTTCTCTCCACTAGTACATTCCCTTTCCTTCTTCATCTTGCAATACTGACTCATTTGTTAGGAATTAAGTTAAGGATCACTTCCTCCAGAAAGTCTTCCTTGATTCTTCCAGGCTGACTTCATATTCCACCTCTACATACCATACAACTTCCTGAGCTTAACTTTATCACAGCTTTTATTGTAACTCCCTGTTATCAAATCTGTCTCTCCCACTAGCCTGTGAGATCCTTCAGATCAGGAGCTGTATTTCCTAAATTTGAATCTGCAGAGGCAAACACAGGACCCAACTCATTGTTGATACTCAAAATATATTTGCAGAATGATGAAACGCATGGCTTCCTAGTTCTGCACTCAGTCTACATTCAACAACACACTCCCTCCAACCCTCTATTCATTGCCTTGTGACCCAGTTGATTGTGAATATGTGACACTCACTCATGAAATTATGAATAGCTAGGAACCAACTATTTCTACCTTTAATTTTTGTGTCACCCATGACATCTAACTTTGTACATGTTAGATAGACAACACATTTTCGTTAAAAAAAAAAAAAAAAGTATGATTGACCCCAAAACAACTAATGCACTCTAAGCCTTATCAACAGATGTTCAGCATCAAAAGAGTATTTGTATTCCTAATGATTCTTATGTGGATCAGATCACATCTCAAGTACTGTGTTCAGTTCTGGGCAATAAATATGCATTCCTTCCTTCAACAAATGTTTATGGAGTGCCGAGTTTGTGCCAAGCACCTTTCTGCTATGCTCAGGGATTGAAAATTAAACAGACTTAGGTATGGGAATCCTAGTTTTGCCATTTGCTACATATATCGATCAAGATAGGTTAGGTTTTGATGCAGAAACCAGTAATTCCCAAATATTAATTGCTTCCCACTTCCCAGTTTTGTTTGTCATTCATGCCACGTATCCATCATGGACTGAGTGTGGCTCTATTCCACATAATCTTCACTCCAGGACCCAGACTCCCTCCATCTGCAACACTGCTGTTTTCATGGCAGAGACAGAAAGCATGATGAACCATGAAAGCTTCTGCCAGAAGTGACACACATCATTTCCCGTCACACTTCATTAGCTGAAGCAAGTCATATGACCACATGTGGATTCACCAGATAAGGGCATAGAAGGGTGAAACATACCCTTATTTGTATGCATGGTACCCACATACCATCCTATGTGTCCTAACTTGTTCAAGTCCCTGTTTTATCATTTGTAAAACAATAATAATAATGATAATGATAGTAATAATAAACTCTTCATTGAAGACTGAGGTGAAGATGCAAAATAATGTATGTAAAGTGTATGATACATTGAAGTCTTCTGTCAGGAAATGGTAGCTATTTCAGTTTAAAGGTTTAAAGATCCTGATATACAGCTGAAGAAATTACTATAAATACAGTTCTCCAAGCACTTCTTCCTTTTTATTTTTTTTTTTGAAGACCCCACTGAAACTGGTTGAATCATGTTTCCAGCACTGGCTTGATGTTTTTTCCATTAAGGCGATTCTTGCCAGAATCAAGATGATCTGTGAAGAACTAGGATGGATAAAATTTCTATGCTTTATTTTTCATTTTTTCATGCTTGAGCTCTGTTTTCCAAACAGGATTGTAAGCAAATGGGACAGGGCCACGTTCCATACCTTTCTACATCTCTAGAAACTCACACAATCCCCCACACAGAGGATTTCTTGGCGCTGATAAGGATGTTTGGAAATAGAATTGGGATCTTATGTTGTCATTTCACAACATCCACAGATTTTCTATCTTTATAGTTACAATTTGAAGGTATTTCTTTTTAAAAGCATCTTATTGACTTCTTAAATTTATACACTGTTTTCTACCAAATAATGTCAGAGCAAAGAACATGGTTTTCTGATTTGGCATATAGGTTGAGTTACACAAATCCTGGTAAGATTGCTTCTGGATATGCCCATTAAAAACTAAGTAAAACAGTAACTTACCATCTTTCCATTACTATTCCTAGAGTAATTGATTCTAGTTCTCTTAAATATTTGGTAACCAGGTGAGTTATAAACTGTGTTTTTTTAAAAATTGTGCAATTGGGGCATTCGAAAGTGAGACTTTGAACTATATTATGTATCTTCCACTTCAAGCTCCTGAGAAATCTCATTTGAAGCAAGGGACAAGAGTGATGCTCAGAAGTGTCAAGGGTGGTGCCTTTGCAGTCTTCTCTAAACCATGCAGCCCTGTGAACCATGTGTGCCTGGCACCAGGCTAGCCCTCAGCAACGTCATCTTGTGCAGAATGTTCTTCGTGACCATGCATTGCTTTCAATACAGAAGCAATGGGACACAGGCTGCCATTCCAATGGTCACCTATTTAGTACAAAACCAGGGCCCACTGTGTTTGTAATCTCTTTAAAATAAGCTCAATAATAAGAAGAATCTTATAAAGTTGGCATTGGAATTTAAAACAATGCCTTTATGCATTTTTCTTAAGCTTAGAAAAAGGTTCTGACCACTGTGTCTTTGCTAAACTTTTTAATGTGGTATTTATAGAGCTTTGAATATTAAGCCTATACTGTCAAGGGAGAGAAAAGTCAGGGAAGGACCATGTCCACAAAAATGGGATGGATATATTCTCTCTTATTCATAGAAGGAGAAATACTGATTTGAACTAAACTTGAGTAACTTAGATTTGGTCAGATGTTCAATCATAATTGTTGCCTGGGGACAAACCACACAGAGAGGAAAATCATCTTCATCACTTTACACAAAGCTCCATCTTTTTTTTTTCTTTAGCATGAAGCAGTTCACCGGTCTCTAGGTAGCAAGGCTTCCCCTCTCATCACCCAGTAAATACTTCACAGCCATGGACACTCACGCAGCAGAGAATAGCATTGAAGACCCTGAAGAGTGTTCAAATCCCATTCTGCCATCTTTCTCTTTCTCTTATCTTTCATTTTTTGACCAAGAATTAGCAAAAATGGACCATCACTGAAACCAGTGGTTCCCAAACCTATTGGATTACAGAAACCCCCAAGAACTTTTTTTTTCTTTTTTTTAAAATTTATTTATTTATTTTTTTGAGGTACACTAAGTTCAATCATCTGTATTTATACACATATTCCCTCCCTCCCTCAACTCCCCGTCCCAGTCCTCTAAGGCATCATCCATCCTCGAGTTGAACTCCCTTTGTTATACAACAACTTCCCACTGGCTATCTATTTTACAGTTGGTAGTGTATATATGTCTATGCCACTCTCTCACTTCATCTCAGCTTCCCCTTCACCCCCCGTCCCTCCAAACCTCGAGTTCTCCAGTCCATTCTCTGCATCTGCGTCCTTGTTCTTGTCTTGTCACTGAGTTCATCAGTACCATTTTTAGATTCCGTATATATGAGTTAGCATACAATATTTGTCTTTCTCTTTCTGACTTACTTCACCCTGTATGACAGACTCTAGTTCTATCCACCTCATAACATATAGCTCCATCTCATTCCTTTTTATAGCTGAGTAATATTCCATTGTATATATATGCCACATCTTCTTTATCCATTCATCTGTTGATGGGCATTTAGGTTGCTTCCATGTTCTGGCTATTGTAAATAGTGCTGCAATAAACATTATGGTACAAGTTTCTTTTGGGATTATGGTTTTCTCTGGGTATATGCCCAGTAGTGGGATGACTGGATCATATGGTAGTTCTATTTTTAGTTTCTTAAGGAACCTCCAAACTGTTTTGCATAGTGGCTGTACCAACTTACATTCCCACCAACAGCGCAGGACAGCCCCCAGGAACTTTTTTAAAAGGACAGTGTCCTGGGCTCCAGCACAAATCTTCTGATTCGGGTTTTTGGGCGGTAGAGCCTAGGAATCTGTGTTTTTAAAGAGTTTCTTGGTGATTGTGATTATCTGCCAACTTTAGGAAGCATGAAGAGGCTTGCCAGCCTGCAGGTTACTTTGGTCTCTGCCTTTGGTAAAACAGCGGTACCTGAAGCTTGGATCATTTCGGCAATAGAGACCTGGTCAGATCCATAGCCCTCCTCACCACACTTCTGCACCGCCCCCTCCCACACATATGCCACGCTGTCATAGATGCTGAGAAGTGCATACCTATGGACCAAAGGATATTCCATGCAGGGACCTCAGTAACTGCATGTCCATCAACATGGTAGTCCTAGGCCATGATATTCCCAGGGGGAACAAATCCCCCTGCAGTGCTGCCAACACTGCACACACAGCTCAGAATTGATTTTCACCAACCCTGGCTACTCTGTATAGCATTTGTTGAAGTGTAAGTAGCTAGTCACTAGTTGATTTTATCCAGAACCCCTTTTTCCTGGAGTGCTTGTAAGCTGTACCTGCTGCAGGAACTCATTTAAAAAGAGAAGTCTGCATGCACATAATTCAAATTCTACAGTTCCCAATGATAACACTTATGTGTGACTGCAATTCTCTAAATTCTTTCGGCTTCTTTCCTGCCACCAGAGTGACGAATGCTTTGATACATTCCTGAATTTCTGTGATGCGCTGCCATGAAGTCCTGTAACTCATCTCACTGATGGTGTTGATCTCAGGGTGAGCTTTAAGTGCTGGGCTGTCTCCAGAAGGAGCAGCCTCTAACCCACCTCCTGCCTTGTGCTTGCCCAGAGAGATATGATAGCACAGGGGCCCCAATTCCTTCCCTATCATGCTGTCATATTTGGCAAACATAAGGCTTTAGAGCAATCTTAGAAAATTATAAATCCTTGTTTCAGAAAGTAGGTCTAAATGTGTATGCACATATACCTACGTGAATATTTTGTGAATGCATGTGTTTGGATACATGTGTATCTGTGTACTGTACGATGCATGTGTATACTAATATACTATAAGATTTAAATTTTCTACTTTTTTTTTGTCTCTCAGAGAACAATATTATGGCTACCTCTATATCTAATAATCATAACAGGGCACAGTTATCACCTATGGAAATATGATTAACCCTTGAAGGGAGCTGAAATGTTTCTAAGTCACTGGAAGTCATTATTCAAAGCTGGGAAGTGATGCCTAGAAATTCAGGATTGATGCAGGCTGTGACACAGGACAATAGAAGGGAGGAGATCCAGTCTTCTCTGCTTATCCTGCCATTATTCCACCTTTTAGGTGATTTGACAAATCCATCCCATCCTCCTGGTTAGGGAAGAGGACTGGGTAATGCAACAGCTGGAGACTGGATTGCCGTTTACAGTAAAGAGTGAGGACAAGCTCTAGGCTTTCTTTCTCTCCTTCCCAAAACAACTTTCCTTCCTGCTAGTGCCCCCCAAGTCGTCTTCTTTTATTCTTTATTTCCCTAACTCCAGGGCAAAACATTTCTGGCCCTTAAATGGGATAAAACACAAATAACATAAGGTTTATCACTGTAACCATTGTAATCATTAAGTATATAAATTCACTGGCATTAAATTTCTGTATCTAATGGTGAATTGCACGAGTCGACTGTGTTCATTGTGACCAGCGTACGTGGCCTGTGGGAGAGGTTCACAAGGGTAAACATGCAAGAACTGTGGAAGCCTCCAATCTTCTAGTCTTTCTCTACAGGTTTCTAAATGGTTTGTTCACTTTTCAATTCAAGAGATTTTTTTTTACTGTGGGAAGATTATCTATAGAAGACTATGCCAGGTTGAGTGGGATATACAACTTTGCAGACCATTTTCTGTCCTCCAAGACCTCCTCATTTGCTGAAGAAAAAAAGCAAGACCAAAAAACTAATCATCAAACAAAATGCAATTAAAAACAAACAAACAATAAAAGACCTCCAGAAAACAAGTGCTGAGAGGGAGAAGGAGGAAGAATTAGGTCTGAGTAGGGGTGATTAGGGGGTGAACAGAATTCCTAAAGGAGGAAAAGGGTGGTCTTCGTAGAATACAGTAAGCAACAGCACTTGGCATAGGGTAAGTGCTCTTCTTGAATGAATAAATGAAATGTAAATATGTGTGAATGAATAATGTGAATTAATAAATGAATGAGGTCCAAATCTGAGCCAAGGCTGGGAACTGTGAAAGTGTAAGGGAACTTTGATGGATGGTGTGTAATAACTGGATGTGGTCAGGATGTATGGTGGAAGGTGGTATTAAGAGGCTATGAAGGACTTTCTAGGTGGCGCAGTGGTTAAGAATCCACCTGCCAATATAGGGGACACAGGTTCAATCCCTGGTCCAGGAAGATCCCAAATGCCGAGGAGCAAATAAGCCTGTACGCCACAACCACTGAGCCCGTGTGCCACAATTACTGAAGCCTTGTGCCTAGAGCCCATGCTCAGCAATGAGAAGCCACCACAGTGAGAAGCCCACAGCCACAAAGAGTAGCCTCCACTCATCGCAACTAGAGAAAGCCCCCATGCAGCCAATAGATAAATAAATTTATTAAAAATGGAAAGAAAGAAAAAGATGCCATGAGACAGATTCAGATTAGGGAAATGTTGCCCAAACAAGCAATTCTCATGAAATTTCTATCAGAATAAAGGGAAAGGAAGATCCTGAAGGAAAGACTTTAGATATAATGAAAGTTCAAGTCAACACTACCCTTTAGTGTGCTCTCAGGACACTGGAGTGGGAATGAGGGAGGAGGTGGGGCCTAAGAATTAAGACAGAAATTTAGACCAGAGAAGAGATTCCATGAACACATCTATTGAGTGAATCATAAACAGTGAAGCTATGGCATGCATTCGACAAGCATGGACTAAAGGTCTACACAGGCCATTCCTGTGGCCGCAGAGCTAAGGAAGACATTCACTGTCTCCAAGGCCTCCATTCTACTTTTAAAGATAGGAAGGTAAGTTAGTGATTTTGATAAGATCTGAAAGGTGCTATAACAGAGCGTATGTGCTAAAAGAAATGACGTAGAGTAGAAGGAGAGATTTTTACCACCTCTCAAGATCAGGCAAACCTTCTAGACAGATGACATTTAACCCCAGTCTTTGAAGTATAGTGTAGAACTCATGAGTCAGAGAAGAGGGGCAGGGCTCTCCAGACAGAGGTTACAGCACAGACAAAAAGGGGTATGAAATTGCATGGCAAGCAAAGCATTGCTTCATACCATAAGCAGCTGCCTACTAATCTATGAAGAAATACTAAGACTGCTGGAGATTAACCATCTGGAGGACCTCACAGCTGCCCTTCGAGAGCCACGGTGTTAATGGACAAAAGGAAACCATGAGAAATACCAAACCTGGCCGAAACAATCAAAGAAGCTAGAAAGTAGGACACTCTTGTCTGACACGCATGCGAAGGTAGCTGGATTAATAACAAGTTGCTAGTCACCTTGATTTCTTACAAATGCACATTGTAATCAGTCTCCCTTGACTCCTTAACAGATGTAAGTTGGTCAATATCATTACCATCTTATTCTCCTACACATCAAAAGTTAGTATTTTTCCTAACGGTCACATTTGTGCATTTACCCAATAAGCCTGACTGCAGTCCTCATCACTCCGCTTCCTCTGCAGCCTTTGACAGACCGAAGCGGCCACAGGAGCTCTCCCGGGGGGCGGCCGCGTGCTGTGGAGCTGCTAAACATTTGCTCCTGTTTATTAACAGGTTGGTCCAAAACCCATTTTTCCAGGCTGGCATGTCTACTTAGTAATTAAAATGAGGCTTTTACATGGCTTAAAATATTTTAATATGACTGTGCCCTGAGGGTTCTCAGCAAAGGATTTGGTTTAATAAATTTAATAACTAATTAAGACACCCTCAATTTCAGCCTCCATTAGGCTGCCTTTTTTATGAGCTTCAGAATGTCTCTCAGAACATTTCTTCCCTGGATGTGGTGAGAAATGCATGCATGCGCACGTAAAAGGCATGGATTTTAGCCTTTGATGTGTCTGGTACTAGCTGTGTAAACTTGGGACGAATCACTGAACCTCTCTGGGCTGCTTTTTCATTATCTATAGAGAAAAAGGTCTGGACAAGGTATTCAAAATTCCTTCCAATTCTTACCTTTTATTTAGGCAACAGTTGAATGGCTGTTCTCAGTACTTCCCCTTTAGGGAGGCAGAGAGTCCTTAACTGTACACAATATTATGTGTGTGTGTGTGTGTGTGTGAGTGTGTTTGCACATGTGCACTTAAATGAATAGCAAACAATCTGATGGCTTTGTGCAAGTTGTAGAATTAGGATTGGGTGTATTATTGGTGTGCAGAAGGATTCCTTGAAAGATTGTATTAGCTGGCCATTGTACAGATAAAATTTGGAGACAATCTGCAGTTACCAAGATGTATTTATTTTCTACAAACTATTTAACCTTTCCACTCCTGAGGGCTTGAGTTGCTTTCCTTCCAGGAGCTACAACTTGGAGGAGGACGCACCAGCAGTTGATGGAGAAGAAAAACTCTAACCAACTTGCCTCCCTCCAGTAGGGATCTGAGGCTAAGAGCAAATCACCAGCTTATCCTTTTCCCTTCCTTTCCTCTATCACCATGTCAGGCAGATCGTACTGTGGAATATTTACCTTGATGGAGGAAGGAGGAGAGAATTTCAGAGAAAGAGGAAAAGGAAAATTAAAATATTAACTATTTCATTGCTACCATGGAATTGTCCTTCTTCCCAGGTTGGGGAGTATAATCTCTTATTTTTTCTTCTTCCACTCTAAGGCAAAACACACACACACACACACACACACACACACACACACGATAGAATCAAATTCGGAATGTGATCCATCTAGTGCCTACAAAAATATTAACTATCTTAAATAATTTGTTTAAAATCATAGTCAAAATGAGCATTTTCTTTCACTTGGAGCAGTAATTTAGAGGAGCATGATCTGAGGAAAAACAAGGTATGAACTGTCTCCTTCAGTACAGCCAGATCTTGATTAGCCAAATCCAGGACAAATCTGCCTTTCAGTTTCACTGTGACATTATTCCCTCCCCCTGCATATTTAACTCATCTTTAAGAATGAGAAGTTGGCTTGCTCTCCACTTTCTTCAGAGCTGGATCTTCCCAGAATGGGAAACATTATTTTATTTAAAGTCCATTGAATTCCCAGAATTCTAGAAATATCCCTATTCAAATGTTATAATAAAAACACATTCCAAAGCAAGATGAAAAACTGCACTCTGCTCCAAAGCATGGAAAATGAAGAGTTGACTGTTTGGGAAAGTTCCTGCTGTGTCAAAACCGGTTGAAAGCATGTCTGTTTTCATTTTTAGTATTCAAAAAGGCCTCAGTAACAATTTGGGGGACGTAGCTAAGACTCTTAACACATAATTATACGGTGCCCAGGAGCAGGGTGACAATATCACAAAAAAAAAGAAATTGAAAAACATACAGGTGGATTATTTTTCCAATATATCAATAATAGGAACTACAGTGACAATGGAGAATTGGGACTCATGAATTTCTGATACCTATGTCATATGTCTTAAAATCTCTAAAATCAGCTCTGTACATGAACAATTAGAGCTTAATGTGATTATTTGCTGCCTTTATAGGATTGTCCCTATGAGATCATCTTCTTCATATTTCTACAGTCTAACAAGATACTCCCTGCCCTATACCCTCGGAAAAGACAAATGCAATCATTTAATATCCAGGATGGCTTCCAGAAATTTTTTTAGGTTGAAAACCTTCTTGCTGGGCTTGTGGCTTTGCTTCTACCCAAACGCTCTAATTTAAAATAGAAGCTGAAAATTCCAGGTCTTTGGAGTACCAGAGAACCCCAAACTCAATCATCGGACGAATGCTTAAAGCAGAATCAGTAAATAGGAGACTTCCTGCCACTCCAACATTGCTTTTCTTTCTCACTGCCTTCTAACACTGCCTCTCTTGTACGTTCCTTCTCCTTTACCCTTTTCCTTCCTCTCCTTATAAATTTTGCCAACTGGCACGCAATGACCCTGTGGGACATGAAACCAATTTGGGTGCTAAGAAGACCTCCAGCCCCGGCCCGTAGAGAACCTGGAGGCAGGAAGAATCTTGCTTGTGCTTTACCAGCCTTGATTTATACACAGGTGCTACTCTTTTGCTATATAGAGCACGCCTGAAGTAAGCATGCAGGCATGATCCAGCCAAGATTCACATTTTTGTTCTGTTACCTAACGAGGAGGAACTCCTGACCATTTTTCAGCATATTAGGGCAACAAAGTTGACTCCCCCACCACAGCCTATCACACAAATCATTGTCCCTATATGGCAGTGATGGGAAGGTAGAAACGGTGGTAAACATCCCAAAAACCAGTTAGATTTTTCCTTCCTTCTTGGTAGGATGTTTGTAAATGTAGTCATGGCAATAAGCACAGAGTAGCTGGCTGGAAAGGTTAAAAGCAACTTTAGAAATCCTCCTGACCAGCCGTTTCCAAACATAGCTCACATCAGAATCACTTGTGGCGCTTGTTAAAAGATTGCATTCTCAGACACTAAACCAAGAACTTCTAAATCACAATCTGTAGGGTTAGGGCCCTAGAACTTTATTTCAAGTAAGTATCTCAGACAGTCAAGTTTCAGAACCACTGGCAGGCCAATCCATGCTTACCCATTTGCCCTACGTGCTGTTCTTTGGGGCAGTGAGCAACAACTGAGCGTGAACACGACGGCTTCTTAGAAAGGGTCAGGGTTCAGGGCAATGTTAGAGAAACTAAGATCCTTAAAACTTAACCAGTGATTTCTTTTACTTTCAGGTGACAGTATCAAGCCCTGATGCATGGGACATTTATACTCTGAAGAGCCTGAGACTACAGCAAGCTAAAGCCACACTCCAGCTGTTTTATTCAAATAACCTTTGCTCCTGGAGAGTGGAGCTGAGTGGTAGGAGCATAGAGTTGGCCCTGGATCGTTGGCCCATTCTGCCAGAAGCCCCTGATTCCCTAGGCCAGGTTAGTTGCCCTTCCTCTATGTTCCCTTGAGGCCCTAATCACTGCCCCATCACACAGCACTTGTCACAGTCTATTAAAACAATAATTATCTATTTGCTTGCCTTTTTTTCCACTGTAAATTCCATCTAAGTTATCTGTTATCACTGCATTGCCAACATCCCAGAAGTAAGCACTCAGCTAGTATTTGCTGAATGAATGTGTTTGTATTTTAGATAGTTCCAACTTGGTTAGAATTTTCTCTGCAGGACTCCAAATACATTTATTTTGAAAAACAACCTATTTGCCTCACTGTTTCACCTGAGAACAGGAAACAATATTCACAGAGATTAGACCCACCTGTCAAATCCAGAGGGCCTGTTTTTGTAAATAAAGTCTTACTGAAACAGACATCCATTAATTTACATTATGGTTTATAACTGCTTTCATGATGCAACAACAGAGCTGAGTAGTTGCAATGGGGAGACAGAGACTGTATGGCCCACAAAGCCCAAAATATCTACCATCCGGCGCTTTGCAGAAGGGTTTGCCAACTCCTGCCCTAGAGTTGTATAGATTTGACTGTGTGACAGTGGGCATATTGCTTAGTCTCTCTAAATCTTGGTTTTCTCTTCTGGATACTGGGGATAATAATAACATTCTATCTTATAGGGTTCTTGTTTGAAATAAATGGGATAATCCTTGTAAATCTATACATAGTAGGTGTTCAGTAAATATTAGCTGTTATCTTTACAACTTAAAAAAACTCGCCGATATTCCTTCTTGCCCTTTTTCTGCTATTCCTCATCTGCTTTAAAAAGTTTTTTAATAAAAATAAAGCCAGAGCATTCTCTACATTTTTTGAAAGAACTTTGGTTTCAATCACATTTTTAGTAATTAACTGTTCAGCTCCTGAGAACAAAGACTAAAAAATGTATTAATTCTATGAAAAAATCCAAGGCAAAATCTTCGGGTGTTTGATAAACATGTTTTGATATAAAGAGGTTTATTTTGCATAACTTTCTATGATAATAGACAGAAATGGGGCTTGGCTTTTCACATGTTTATCCCCTAATTTAGGACCTGTCCAACATAGGACTCCGTTGTCTCTAAAAGTAAACACCCACAACACTTCTATTAAATTTCTTGAAAAAGTGTGGAGGCAGAGGTGGAGCACTAAGTATATGAAAGTTTTTTTTTTTCCCAGCAAGAAATGTCTGAATGATAAATAAAAGACCAAGCCAAAAATTCCCAAAGGCATCTTTTATTTAACTCGTAACCCTCATTGCTGGAAAGCCTGCGGACCACTCTTGTCAAAATAAATTGCTTGAGTCCTTTAATCAGACAAATGTCCTGCACAGTGGATTGTAGCTCATGCAAAGGGGGACAGCTCTCTGACTCATCTAACATCTTATTTATTAGTTTCTCTTTCTGATCATGAAGCTTGAATGGAATTTCAGTTTTTCCTTTAGCATTCGAGATTTCCAAAGTCTTGGCGTTGACCAAGACTCTGCCCTATGGGAACTGACAGCAGTTGGCCACTCCTACCTTGACTCCAGTCAGTACTCATCTACCCATCTGATGAGTTACCTGCTTGGGTGTTGTGTCTAATTGCCTGAGGCAACAGGAATTGTAAAGTTTTTGTTAATGTACAAATCTATGCTCTGAAAGTTGGACTGCGGTGTGGATTTGTATTTGGGGTACTCGTGCATTGGATTAAAATCTATCTAGATTAAGAAATCTATTTTGGAATTTTACCCTGAACTCCAAGGGATAAGCTCACTGCTTCGTGTCAGTTCTGGTGAGGACATAGAAGAAGCAGTCATTGAGAGGGAATTAGACATGCCCAAGATCTGCTGGGGGCAAAGCCCATGAAGGATACCAGGGGCAGGAATGCAGGAATAGGCAGGAAGAGCCTTCAGACTGTCACGCAGGTCTAGCACAAGTGAAAGAAGAAATGAGGAAGGAGAATTGGGTAGAAGGAACCTTGAACTACAACTCAACTCCGAGGAAGTCTCAGCCAGGCCAATGGAGAGCTCCAGAGCCATCAGAGGAATCTCACGTTGGGCAGAAATAGCCCAGCTCCAGTCCCCCCTCATCTCAGTCATTGGCTGGGGAACTGTAGCCTCAGAGTGAACACTGGAGTCCATCCAGAGGTTGGAGGCTGCCTACACTCCTTGCACCTGGTTCTCTTGAAGGGAAATCTGACAACCCACTTCCATGGTCACCACAGTCACCCTTTGTGCCTCACAGACCCACTTCTCCATACCAGGTCAAAGAGCAGCTCCTCTGTGGTTCCCACAGTCCTCTCTTCCTCAGGAAAAACTTAGACAAGGAGGTTCGTGGGACAAACTATAGTCCCATCTCTGCAGTTACTGAGTCAAAACTGGTACGCATCCTTTCCCACCTCTACTATCCATTCTAAGTCTCCCTCATCCTCAGCCTTCACTTTGGCAGATATTGGTGGCTCTCCTGGTGGTTGAATCCAAACCTCCACCCTTGAGTGGTCTTCATATTCTTCCTGTGCCAGGGCTGCTACGTGTGACTGTTCACAGCTACAACTGGGTAACAGATTACCAAGAGGTGCCCAACAGATTACCCAGGGATAATCTACACGTGTTCATCCCTGTCCCCATTGTGTAAAAGCAGCCCTATTCCTCCTGCTGTTCAGGGTCAATTATTTCTGATTTTACTTTTTGTCTCCTGGTCTCCGGATACAAAGTTTCCAAAGTGTCAAGGTGGGAACTATATACCTTGTAATTCCATGGAACTCCTTGCTCTGTCCGCTGGCAAGAGGGCACTTCCTTTGAGAACCAGTACTTCTAAACTTGCAGAGCCCAGAATTAGCAGGATAAGTCATTGGGAGCAACGGTAAGTAAGTCTATGCTTGCTTCTACTCTTTGTAGAATATAGTCTCATGAAGAGGTCTCTAAAAGCTGCTGTGTCCTAAAGAATGGCACTCCATCCATCCTGTAGGGTATTGCCACCAAATTGGCACTGCAGCTGTACGTTCAGTATGCCAGTCTAATGCTCTAATGGGCAGTCGCTACTGGCCATTGCCCAGGAATCTACTGTGGAAAGCAGTTCCTCAGATGGCTTCTGATGATCTCCACCTATGGTATTCATGCCCTTATACAATCCCCTTCTGAGTGTGGGCAGAACCTAGTGACTTACTTTTAACAAACAGAACACAGCAAAAGTAATGGGATATCATTTCTAGGATTAGTTTCAAAAATGTTGACTTCCATCTTGCTTGCCTTCTCTTATTCTCTTACTTGCTCACTCTTATAGAAGCCAGATGCCATGTAGTGAGTCATCCCATAAAGAGGCCCACGTGGCAAGGAACTGAGGGAGTCTTCTGGCCAACAGGTGTCCAGGACCCAAGGCTCTCTGTCTAACATCCTGTGAGAAACTGAGTCCTGTGAACAACCACATGAGAGAGCTTGGTTGCAGATCCTTCCTCAGTTCAGCTTGGCTGAAATATTGGTTGCAGCCTTGTGAGACATCCTAAGTGAGAGGATCCAGGCAAGCCGCACCTGATTTCTAATCCACAGAGACAATGAGATGTGTGTTGTTTTAAGCTGCTAAATTTTAAGGTAATTTGTAATGTAGCAATAGATAACAAATATACATTCTTATCTTGGGCCACTTCTTCTTCACAAAGTAGATGTTTAGGTGTGCTACTTGTAGCTCTGCCTGTTGGGAAGATTTTCTTTCTTCATTCACTTTCAAGTCCATCCACGAGGGTGGCTGTAATGTAGCTGCTGTCCGTTTGTGGCTTGCTCCCATAAGCAAAGTCAACTCATCCATAACTCTAGCTCAAGCTTTTCCACTCTGTTTAAACTAGTCATACAGGGATCCCCTCCCCGCTTAAGGCATAGGTAGGTGCAAGTTGAAGGAGAGATACTGGTGTAACTGTGGTGGGTAACATGGAACTCTAGACTCTAGACTATCTGCTCAGGAAGCTTACTTGTACCCTGCAGTGCTGCTTGGCCTCAATCCTGGATGTACCAGCGCCTTCTTTTAATGGACTGAATCTGTCTGACTTGATGACTTGGTGAGTCCCAAAGAACCCAACTAACGGATAGTTCTGAGTACTTGGTGTTCCAGGGTCAAGCATTCTGTCTATCAGAGCTCAGTAACAAATCAAGAACTATTTTTCAAAAGGTGCATCATGTTTAGCTACGGACGGCATGGCCATCTCCAGAACTCCAGGGGTCTATATTGTGATTCTCCCACTGGGAACTTACCATAAACTCCACTTTTCCACCACCGATAACTTGACCAGCGTAGGTTTGCTGGAGCTTATGGCCCAGCTGCTTGCATTGGACCCGCTGCAGAGCCCTTTCTGCTTTGGGCTCCACTGACAGCGGGCAATCTTTTGTGACATGGATATACAGCCTGACACAATATTCCTAGGTGTAGAATATGTTGCTTCCAGAACCCAAAAGGCTTATCAGTACTTCCTTCTTTATAGTAGAGGATGTAAGATGCAGCAATGTGTCTCTTACTTTAGAGGCATATTCCAGCGTACCCTTGACCACTGGACCCTGAAAACCTCATTGATCTTCATTGAGAAACCCTGAATCTTCATAGGGTTTATTTCCCACCCCTTGGTGTGCGTGTATCTCTAAGCAAGGTCTCCAGCATGCTAACAATCTCTTGTTTTTTTTGCCTGATCAGAATGATGTTATCAAGGTAATTATGTTCTGAGGGAAGTCCAGCTGTCTTTTTCAGATCATATTGTGATAAGCAGGGTCCTTAACAAAGCCCTGGAGCAAAACTGTAACATTGTTGTTCATCACCTTGACTTTATCTCCAGCTTCCATGTTTGTCAATCTCAATTATACATTTGAGGACAAGAGAAGTGACCCCATTTGGATCCATGGGCCCAATGGACTCATCGTAAACTGGGCTTCAGCTGCCTGTTATTTTTTCTTTTGTTTATTTCTTTGCTGTATCTCTTGTTGTTTATCCTCAAAAGAATATAAGCTCTTTGAGAGCCATGAGTTTGTAGGCTTTAGTCTCTGCTCTATTTCCAGCATCTTCAATAGGCCTGACACACAGTAGGTGCTCAATAATTGAATAAATCTATTGCATTATTTTAATTAGTATTGCTTTAATTATGAGTAAGACTGTAGTTCTTGTTTCGTAAACAGCCTTTTTTTCACAATCATCATTGTCATTAAGATGTAACCTAGAGGGCTGGGACAGGGAGGGCGGGAGGGAGGCTCAAGAGGGAGGGGGTATAAGGATAGATGTATAAATACAGCAGATTCACTTTGTTGTACAGTGGAAACTGGCACAACATTGTAAAGCAATTATATTCCAATAAAGATCTGAAAAAAAGTTAATAGTCAAAGAAAAAAATGTAATATTACTAGTAATAATAATAATAATAATAATAAAGTTTGCTTCCTCTATCCCTGGCCACAAACAGTTGCCATTTTGGAGCAGACAAAAGGGTTGATCCAATCTCAAAAATTTAATTGTCTAAAGGTGAACTTGGCAGTGGTCTGAGTTACTTAGAGATTGTGATATATCCTAGCCTCTTGTGTTCCTTTAGCATCCTGTTGTCAGCTGTACAGAGCTGTACTTATACTGCATTATAATTGCCTTTTTACTTGTCTATTACTTCTCCTACATTGTATTCCTTAAAGGAATGAACTTTGTCCTTTCATCATATGTTACATCATGTATAGCCAGGACTCAGCACAATGCCTGACAAATAGCAGGAATGAATAAGTTAATTAAATGAATGTTCATGAATAAATGAATCAAGTCAGTCTGCCAAGGCTAAGCAGTAAGAAATTTATTTTAGATAAAAACAGATTCTTTCTGAGCTTCGCTCTAAAATGATGCTCCTTATTCAAGCACCAACATGGTAAGTGATCCAGTTGTCTAACTGGATCTTGGTCAAAACTGGGTTCAACTCTGAGAGTTTTGAAAAGGAACTTTTTCTGGACTTTCACCCCAGGGCATTCATTGCTCTGTGGGATATGTGAAGAAATATTTATGTCTTTAGAAATAAACATTGCCTCAAAATAGAAAAAAAGAAAAAACAATTATACTCTGTTGACAGACTTAAAAGTTACTTCAACAATCATCTGGAAAGTTTTTTTGCTTTTTTGGTTTTTTTTTAACTATATGAATACAAATCACTTTATCCACCAAAGAAAAATGCCATTGATGTTTTGTATATATCTTTCACAAAAGTTTCCTATCAGCTTGTACACAAAATGGATAATATTGTTATAACTGTATTTTCATTTAAAAATAGCTATTTGTTTCCATTAAAATAAATATACACAACATTTAAAAAAAAAGTTACTGCAACAAAAGTTATCTTCTTACATATCTGGATATATGTGTACTTACATGTGTATTATACATGTATATGTGTGTACATGTATATATATACATGCGTATACATGTAAATAGTCAATACGAAAGTCTAGTTTGGTTTAGTAGGAAAATATGAAAAGACAAATAGAATTTAATGGCTCAGGGATTTATCTATATTTCTACTATAGAAGATAATCATTTGGTAGTTTAAGTAGACCTCCTTTAATTAAATATGCCAGTACATTTACTTAGCAAACATTCAACTGATATTTACTGTATTTACTGAACATCTACTATATCTCAGGCACTATTCTAGGCACTTGGGATATCTTAATGAAACAGAGGGAGAGAGAGAGGGAAACCCCTGTCCATGTGGAAACATACAATAAACATAATAAAATTACATGGTATGTTAGATGGTGATAAGTGCGATGGGAAAATAATTGAGCAAGATAAGATGGTTCAGGGGTGCCAATGTATGTGTTGGTGGGGGAGTGGCAGGAGTGAGTGAAGGTGAAAGCTTGCAGAATTAAATGGGATGATCAGAGTACACCCCATTAATAAGGTGAGATTTGACCAAAAACTTAAAGAAGGGGAGGGAATTAGTAAAGTGGATATCTTTGAAATTAACATATCAAATGTTGCCTATAGGTCTTGCCACTTAATGCAAATATTTTAATTAAACTAAGAGTTTCAATGGCTATATTCAAAATGGATATCTGAACTGACAGACATAATTTAAAAATCAAAGTATTAGAACTATAGTGAAATTTACTAATCATTCTTTTCTGTTTGTCAGAAGAAGCCTATGTTTAATTAAAGCTTATACAGTATAAAAATAATTGAGAGGTAGAGAAAGAGGGACAAGGTAACAGAACAGATGTTAGCATTGCCAATATGCCAAAGAAATGCAATTATTTCATCTAGTAGCTTGAGTATTCAGACTCTTATTATATAGTGAAGACTGAGGTAGTTCAAAGGAATGCAATAATAAACCATTATTTGGGGGGCATTTGCTATTGGCCACACCCAGGGTTAATCCCTTTTCATGGATTATTTTTATAATTATTTCAAATAACACTTATTCTATGAATAAGAAAATCAGGTCCTGGAGAGGTTATATAATTTACCCAGGGTCACACAGTTAGCAAGTGGCCAAGTCAGGATAAGATCCCAGATTTGTTCGACCACAGAATCTACCAAATTACTCTTTATGCTGGACTACCTCTCTACTACATTTTACTATTACATTCACATCTCTGATGGGAGATAAAATGTAGGTGAGTTAAATCTTTACAAGAATAGAGCAGAAATGCACACAGGATTTGATAATCATATTGTACTTTTACTTGGTCCCAGAATTTTAAAAAGGGTTACTCAAGGACATTATAGCTGTAATCCACATTCAAGTACTGTGACACTACAGCCTTTGGAAACCAAGGCTGTAGAACTACGTCTTAAGTGAGAACACACCAACAAGCACTTTCCAGTTGTAGGATTATGAACACACCTGTTCAGGATCTAAAAAATCCCTTGATGCTTCAGTCCCATACTTTAGTAGAACATATTATTTTAAGGCTCCACTGCAGAAAGCCAGAAAGAAAATGCTGAACTGGCCTATTTCTAAGCTATGGAAGTAATTGCAATTCAAGTGAGTGTTGCATAAGCCAAAGATAAACAAAGCTCTGAGGAAGGCAAGATAGGGTAATGAAAAGATGCCTGGACTGAAGACAGGAGATCTGAGTTCTTGTCCCAGCTCTACCATTAACTCATGTCACCTTGGGCAAGTCACATCACCTCATACATTTGATGCCCAGTGCTGTAAAGCTTAAAGAATGCCAATGAGTGTACTTCCTCCAAGAGTTGATGATTGGTTGTCACAAATAATTTATTTGTATATGTGTCTTTGGAACCACAAAGTTTGATTCAAAAAGCTTAGAATGGGAAACTCCAGGGCAGGGGAAGCTATGAATACTAAGCGATAAGCTTTTATGAATTTAGGAACTAATTGGCTAACAGGTACTCCATTGATCCCAAAGAGTCCTCTTTAGAACCAGAGTATTTAATGGGAATGAATTGTTCTCCCAGACTCTCTCTGTGTTCTACACCCTGAACCCCACCATGATGCAGATGAAAAGAAGCAAAGTCCACAGCACTGAGGGGCCCAGTCTATGAAGTGAGGAGGAGAGAAGAATGGAGGGGAAAAGAGAAGAGAGGCAAGGAGATATTGTTTGCTCTTAAGCAAGCACACTATTCAGGAAGGGAGAGAGACTTGATCCTGTTAGAAGCTCTGATAATTCCTCAACATAGTTTGGCAGGGAGAGAATATGGACTCTGTTGAGAGCAGTTTCTGGAGTGGCATGGTCTTCAGGAGCTCCTAGCTTTTGTGTAGGCAGGAGGGAGCACAGAAATAAGTATGCTGCAGAGGGAGAGGAATGACAGTGACCAGTGTCCATTTAGTGCCTGCCATTCGAGCCTGGCTGACTCACTCCCCTGGACATGTCAGTCAATTTGCCTGTCAACCCCACAGCCCTGCTAGTTTGCCTTAGAAGGGCCAGCCTCTCCTCTCATTCCATTTGCCTGAACTCTGAGTAGGTTTCGGTTTCTTTTAATCAAAAGCAGCTTGACCAAAAAGAATGTCACCGTGCGCCTTGCCTGCTGGCTCATAAAATAGGCCAGAAGCAAGAACACTGATTCTCCCCAATATCCCTACATCCACATTCCCTGTTCTCTGCCAAAACTATAACAGCTGCTAGAGTGGATGGAGAGGACCAGACTCTCCCCTTGGATTTGGACTTTGCCTTCACAAATCAAGAAGGGATTTGGTATTAGTTGGTTTTGGTATTCACCATTACCTCTGGTAAAACAGACCCTGGCCGTGTTGCACTTACTAAGGCAACCGGCCATCCCAGCCCTTGAAGCAGTGAGGTTCAGAGACTCAGCAGCAGGTCTAAGGAAAAAGTCACTGGAATTTGGGGAACAGGCAGCAATAGCAAGGAGAGGAGATCCCAACTATGTGGTGAAAACACCATGGTAGCTCCCAGTAATTGATGATGTGAACTTGGGTAAGACTATCCCATCAGGGCATGATAGGGGCATTCTAGGCAATGATTGATGCTTTGTTTTCTTAGAGTTTCTTAAGATCTGAGTGGCTGTCCCTATTTTCCACATTCCTTCCCAAGGCATGTCCCTGGAAAGGGTTTGCTGGAAAAGAATGGTCTGAGTCTGAGCTGCCCATGTTCAAGTACTAAGCCTTAACTTTTCATGAGAAAACTGAACTTGGAGGGGTTAAAATATCCTATCCACACAGCTTCTGGAGCAGGGCCAAGCCTGGAAGGAGGCAGGGCCCTAAAGAATGCCAGGTCATCCCTGCCGGAGCAGCTTATGGAAACAGCTCACAGGGAACCAGGCCAGTAATGCCAAGGCAGGAGGGGAGAGCCAAGTAAAGAACAAGGATATCATATGGTGGGCCAGGGGCCAGAGGGAAGGTCAACCAAGATGCTGATGCCAGAGACGGACCTTAAACAAATCGGAGGTAGGAATGACCAAATAGAAGTTGAACAGGGAGGGGCTAAGTCTGGGGAGTGAAATAGGGCTTATTAAGATGAAACTGGCAAACTGCCACAGCCCTTTGGTGCACATTTAGTACACTCCCTTAACATCCTGAAACAAGGCCTTGAAGTGTCAGTTTCTTACTGGGCTTGCAGTGCAAAGACCAGAGCCTGCTGGAAACAGAGAAGAAGCCCTGAGCCAAACTGTCAGGAACTTGCCAGAGTCAGGGGCAAAAGTAGGGCAGAGGTGGCAACCCAGAGGAGAAAATGCCATTAAGCAACCAGGAAGTTATAGAAAATACTGCCCCATTTCATAGATGTTAAAGTCAAAGGGACAACTAACACAGAGGAGCAGCCTACGGGAGTGGCCTTACGGGCCTCTGGCTGAGACCAGGAGTCGGGTGGGCTAGAGGATTGTTGGGATGGAGGATTGTGAGATGTAAAGCTAAATCCTCTAGGGAAGTCTATTCAATAGAGATAGAGAAGAGGGAGAGTGGTCCAACCCCAGGAAAAGGGGCAGGCAAGGGTAATGCAAGGGAAGCAGATACCAGCTTGATAGTAGGATATAGGGTAAGACTTCCCTGAGTGAACTCAAAAGCCCAAGTGAAGCAGGTGGAAGGAGCTACAGAGGGGCATCCAGGGGCATTCAGGGGGAATCATTGCCAAAGGACCGTGAAGCCCCTGGGTCTTATGTTTCAGTCAGTAAAGCAAAAACCATTCCAGACCTCCATTGACTAGTCCAGCAAGGGCCATTACTGTTTTTCCCAAATGGAGCCTTCTCAATCTTGAGATGGAAGGGGCAGCTTTGGATGTCTGGGTACCAGTTATGACTGGTGGACATGAGATGAGGGTTAGTTTAGAACAAAGAAAGACTCAGAGAGGAGCCAGCAAGAACTCCTGAGGCTCAATGGGACTGATGCAAACATATGGGAGAAAGAAATCAAGGGCTGCTCTGGTGATCTGGCAATTCTGATATGCTACTGCCAAGATTATGAAAAGATATTTTCTTTCTAGAGACCAATTTGGCAATATGTAGAAAGAGACATAAAAATATGCCCACCCTTTGACCAAAAACTCCACTCCTAGGGATTTAATCCAAGGAAATAAGGAAATACCACTCAGGCTCGCGTACAAGGATGCTCACCATTGTGTTATTCATACTCAAGGAAAATTGGAAGCAATACAAACATTCAAAAGTAGAGAACTGACCTAGCAAAAGTAAGGAACTTCTGGAAAATGAACTATCATGTAGCCACATTAAATCATGCTTTTGAAGAATCCTAAATGGCGCGGGAAAATACGTGTATTGTAAAATGCTAAGCGGAAAAAAGCAAGAACAAAACAAAACAAGCAAACAGAAGCAGAAAGTGGCATATATAGAATAATTTCAATTTTGCTAAAACATTTAAATATTATATATCAACATAGAAAAAAGGGCTGAAAAGGGGAATACTAAGGCATTAATAATCACTGTGTTGGGTAGTGATATTATAGATTATTTTAAAATTCTCACCAATTTTCTAAAATGAACTTGTGCTACTATAAACAGAAAACATAAACATATTGTGTAACACCTAAGGGGAATTAGAGGATGGGGTAAAATTCATTACATTGAGGGGTTCTGCCTCCCTATGTGACACTTCATAATTATACCTCAAAATTACACATGTACGCAGGGTCTGCAAATCCTCTAACATCTTTAGACATTACCATTTCTCATTGCAGATAAACCAGACACACAACACCACAAATCTTTTACTTCTAAATTACTGAAATTCTAAATTCCATTGAGATGTAGTTATACTTGACCTACACTATAAAGACAAATGAGACCCAACCTTGTTGGAACAAACACAAGTGTTTATTACTTCATTATTAAATGGGATCAGTGTTATAATCCATGTGCCTTGATTTATAAGGCATGTCAGAACTTTTGCAGCAAAAGAATTGGGAAAGGGGGAGCAGCAGAGCTGGGGGTAAGAAGGACTAGCCAAGCTAGAATAATGAACAGTCTAAGTGTCAGTGTCTAACAGGAGACTGGATACTCAGGATCACCGGGCTGGTATCCAAGAATTCTAATCTAATGGAATTCAGCAGTGGCAGTTGGTGGTTTCATAGCCTGGTTTTTTAGCATTTCAAGAATAGAGACCCATTTACCTCAGTTCATGGTGGGGGAGAGGATGATGAGAAGATGGTGTCTTAGGGGTGTAGAATGTAAGAAAGCCAGGGAACACGCTTAGCTGCACAGCTGTGCTTCAGAGGCCAGACCATCATTTAAGAACTAGAAGGCACTTTAGAATACAATGCAGTTTGGGTTACCCTGTGTACCCTTGGGCACGCGTCAGCCTGCCTAATGGCTCCGCAGGTTTTACAATGATGCAGCTACTCTTGGTCTTTGTTTCTACTGCTCCTGCCACTTACTTCCAACTTCCTGTTTTCTTCTTTTTGTCTCTTGGTTTCTGCTCACTAATGACATGTGCTACCTCATGGTTTCTGCTTTCCGTGTCTGCTTTTTATTGTGTCTTTTCAACTTCTGTCTGTATTACCAATAATCAGGGCCCTCCAAAGGCCTCTTATTTAAACTCTCCAACTTAGAAGGTCTTATTGATGCTATTTCTTATCTTTTCCCTCACTGAGTAGAGTTCACTTGCCAGATTGCTTCACAGGACACTGATAGGCCTACGGATGGTGGGCTGGCCTTGGATAAGACATCCAAATTTGGTTGAATCAGCTGAAGTCAGAATGTAGGAGCTGTGACTAGCTTTCCTCAGAAGGGGCAGGGACATTTCAGGAATTAAGAGTACAAAAGATTTCTCCCCCATGCAGAGAATCCATCCAATTTGAGGCAGACCCCAGCCAGAGTTTAGAGTAAGGTAGGGATTTGCCCTTAGAGAAATAAAAGCTGGTGACGTTGTCAGAATCATAGTCCCAGGAGAGAAACTGAGTCAGACACCAGTCACATAAATAAGGTAAACATGGCAGAGAATGGGAAGTGACTACTACATAAAGCACACTCCAATGCCTAAGACTCACCCCAGTCATATCAGATTTCAGGCTTAAGACGGGATGACTAATGGTGGTAGATTGGTAGAGGGATTCCCTATCACAACCAGTCATGGTCAGGATTAGCTCAGAATTGAGCCATATTGAATCAACATACTGGATGCTTCTCATCCTTTGTAGAAATTCCACAGATGCTTTTGTATTATATAGGGAGAGAATTTTACCTCTCTGATGAGTATGTTCTTTAACTAATAGTGGGTGATGAAACACTTCTTGAACTTTTGGCTTGTGAACTCTGAATTTAAATATTCAACACAAATTCCTCTGCTACATCCTGAAAGGGCATTACAGTATTCACATTTTTTTCTTTACATGTATTACTTTCTTGTGGCTGCTGTAACAAATTGCCACAAACAAACAGTTTGAAGCCATAGAAGTTTATTCTCTCACAGTTCTGGAGGCCAGAAGTCCAAATCAAAGCATTGGCAGGACCATGCTCCCTCTGAAGTCTCTAGAGAATAATCCTTCTTTACCTTTTCCAGTGTCTGATGATTGCCTGAAGTCCTTGGTATTTCTTAGCTTACAGCAGCATTGCTCTAATTTCTATTTATCTTTATAAGGCCATCTTCCCTCTGTGTAGGTCTCTGTGTCTCTATCTCTTCTTGTGAGGATTCCAGTCATCAGATTATGGTCCACCCTAATCCAGCATGACTTCATCTTAACTAATTACATCTGCAAAGAACTTATTTCCAAATAAGATCACATTCTGAAGTTCCAAGCAGAAATGAATTTGGCCTGTGGAGGGGTGGAGGGGTGAAGAGGGGTGTGAGTGGGAGGGGGTAGTGGAGGGGATTATTCGACCCAGTGTAACATGTTAAACATTTTCCAATCTTTGGTCAAATTAATAATGGGATGAAAATCATATACTTTTTCTTAGTCCCCATTCAATGGGGGCTATTCATTACTTGTGTCGCTAAAATTGATGTGGGATACAGAGATGACTTGCGTTATGAAACCTTAGATCTTTGACCAGCTGCCTGGCACCACTATAGATTCTCAAAATCTCTGAATAGAAGGGACACCTGGTAAATGAACACTGCTTATGACTAATGGAACTTTGGCTCTAAACTCCATTGGGTCCCCCATTCCTAGAGATTTAAGCTGAACCACTGGACCTCTGAATTAAAGCCCTGAATAAAAGAAAGAAAATGTCTTCTTGCAGCCCCAGAGTCAAGACTCGAATTTTGCACAGTGACACGACATCAAAAAGGATTTACTGAAATGAAAAATTTCCCAAGGGAAAGAGAAAGTTGATCTCTCTACCTTGGGAAGCAGCAGACACAGAGGAAAAAGTCATGGGCTTCATAGTTAAATTTGTCATGAGTTCAGGTCCTAATTTCCCCATTACTAGCTGAGTGATCTTGTTCAAACTAATTAGTCACTTAAGCCTCAGTTTCCTCATTAGAACAATGGAGATAATGATATCTTCCTCAAAGACCTATTGTGAGGAGTAAAGGAGATAATCTATGCAATGCATGCAGTACATGGGAAGTGCTAGCTACAATCATTATGAAGTCCTAGAACAACAGGCTTAAGCTGCTCACATCATACATCCTGACTCCACAATGATTTCTACTGGCATGTGGGAGGCATCCTAAGACCCTTTGTCACAAGCTACAAAGAGAAATGTTCTCCAAAAAGGCAAACTAAAGAGCACTCTCATATCAGGTAGAGGTTTTAACCTAGAGGTTATAAACTGGCAGCTCCCAGGACTGATCCTGAACCTTATGAGTTTTCTTTGGCCTGAATGAAATTTTTAAAAATTCAGAATTTGTTGGCCACATAAAAAAAAAAAATTCAAAGATGTTCTTTAAAACCCAAACTTCTGGCTTGAAAAACCAAAAGACCAGGCAATACTATGCCTAAATTTTCCTATAATTAGGGTGCCCATATCCTGTATTGTACAAATTGGCACACTTTTGAGAGTAAGAAGAGGCTCTATTAATAATTTTGCCTGAACAACAGGCATTAACTGAATCTGCCTGAGGCAAATCAGAATATGTGGTTGGTTACCCTACCTGTGACCTCAGTGATCTGGAGCTAAGTAAGCATGTATGCCTCCTGTAGGGGGTCTGGCTCTCTCAGTTTGCCCCTACTTCTAGGGTTTTGAGTTTTAAACCTCTATTTTAACTAACCTTTGTAAATCACACCTAATACTTTGGTCCTTATCAATCTAACATCTCTAACCTGGGCTTCTATCATCTTCCTTCTCTTAGAAGGAAAGAGTGTGGGGTGAGTCATCAATCAGTGCATATGCTGGACTTCATTCAGGTGTTATCATGGATTCTAATGGAATTTCCAATAGTGTAGCAACACCTATGTAACGTCATTAATGCTTTATCATCATCTGGTGTCTTATTAGTTAGTCCTTCTCTGCATCTACAAAGCGTTTATCACTTGGATATATCACATGTATCATAATAATCATTTGTAGACACTGCAAGATTCTTGAAATGCTTTCTGAATCATATAAGGATTGGTTTAAGAAGAATATAAACAAATACTCTAAAAATTCTTGATTTTCAAGGAGTTCCCATTGAATCAATGGATTGTATTCCAAAAGTTTGCTTGTAAGTTTAGCATAAAGAATCAAAAGGCATATTCCTATAGAAACAATGTCATTGCTTCCCCACCTCACACACATATACACACCCAAAATAAAATACACTATAGAAGTGTAAAAGATAGCGGCAAAGTAGAAGGACGTGGAATGCATCCCCCTCCACAGGTGCATCAGGAATACACCAAAAGACACAATAATTCCCAGAGAGAACCAGCTGAACACCAGCAAACAACCTCAGACACCAGAAAGGACTGCAAAGATCCTGACATAACTGGGTAGGACAGAGGGGGAATAAAAAGGAGAAAGAGGAGGAGAAGAAAGGAAAGGGACAGATCCCACACCTTAGGGTGGGGGGATCTGAAACAGAGGGGAGATTGCTGAATTTGCAGAAATGTCCCTTATCTGACGGAGAAACCCCGTCTCCAACAGGGGATTTCCCTGGGTCAGAAGTGAGGCATTTAGGACTGTCGAAAGAGGGTGAAGCAGCTGAGCTCAGCAAATGGGAAAGAGTGAGAAACACACAGAGCGTCCACACCACAACTCAGCATGTCCAGACTGAGATCGATTCACAGCTGTACAGGGGGTCTGGCAGCTGGAACATGAGAACTGGAGAACTGGTTCAGGATGAGAAACACTGTTGGCAGTGGGGAGATGGACTGAGAGGACAGGAGGGAAGAAATCTGCAGCAGAGAGTGCCTACCACGGAAAGCTGCATGGCCATAGTGGTGGCTGGATACTGCAGACTCACAAGCAGGGGGGAGGAACTGTGGGTGTAGCCTCTCTCTCGGCTCCTGCAATGAACAAAGGAAGGACCCCTGTAGGACTAGCTAACAAATTCAGGGATAACAAAGGCCCCTGGGCAGGGCTGGCCTAGAGTGCCTGCTGCAACTCCTAGAGAGCCAAAAGCCAGCAGAGTGGCCCAGCTCTGGAGACATTCTGTTCACACCTGAGCCACTGGCATCCCTCTGCAACAGGCACTGCCACGGTCTACTAAGCTGCTGTGACCCAGGCAGGGTGCCCCAGCGGAGTCGTAGCAGGGGGTGGAGCCGTGGTTGGACTTACTCTCTCGGCCTGAGCCACCCAAGCTACTGTGACCCAGGCAGGCCGCCACTGCTCACTCACTCCCAGGGGAAGGGGCCACTATTGTACCCTCTCTCTCCCCACACACCAGCACTTACAGATGAAAATAAAGGAAGCTCTGCTGGTTGCAGAATAATACAAAAAGCCCAAGGCAGGCAGAAGGACACTTACAGCTGAGACCCCAAGGAAACAGAAATATTAGTATAAATTCTATTGATCTGGTTCATTCTGGGGTCAGTTCTAGGTTTTTTTTTGTTTTTGTTTTTGTTTTTTTTATTATGATCTTAGTCCTAAGGGATCTACATGTTTTATAACATATTTTTTACTCTATTTTTTATTCTATTTTTATTTTTAGCCTTTTTATATATTTCTATTTCCAGCTAAGTTTTTTGTAGTGCTGACTATATCTCTCCTACCTTCTTTTCATCTCTATTTTTTATACGTTTCTGTCTCTTTCTTTTTCTTCTCATATTTCCAGTCACACTATGCTCTTCTGTTGCCTGGTCTTCTATTCTTCTTTAGTTTATTTTATCTTAATATACTTATACACAATATTATCAGTCTGCTGTGTTTCCTTGCTTTATTCTCCAGATTACACACTGCTTTGGTTTTTATTATTAGGTTTTGTCTTTATTTTAGTTCTAAGTATAATTGCCTGATTTCATTCTGAGAAACTTCAGTCTGTCTGGTGGTACTCTTGCTCTTTATTATATTTGATCCCAGCTTTCAAAATCTCCTTGGATTTGTGTTTGTGTGTGTGTGGTGTTTTTGTTTTGTTTGTCTGTCTGTTTGTTTTTGTTTTTGTTTTGTTCTGTTTTGGTTTTGAATTTCTGTTGGTTTTCTCTTTGATTGCCTGATAGCATACTGGGGTTCTTCTGTCAGGTTTTTCTAGTGCCTTATGTTCTATTGGATTCAATATTTGTGTGTCTTATACAGGTATGTGTTTCCTTCACTTAGTATTTGTTTGACTCAACACTCTGCCATTAGTCTGGGGCTTGGACAGTCTTCAAACTCCTTTATTGTCGGGACAAGCAACCTCTGAAGTTTGGACTACCATGAGAAGACAAAGAAACACTATGCAGGCAAAGGAGCAGGAAAAAAACCCCACAAGACCAAATAAGTGAAGAGGAAATAGGAAAATTGCCTGAAAAAGAATTCAGAGTGATGATAGTAAAGATGATACAAAATCTCGATAACAAAATACAGAAAATATAAGAAACAGTTAATAAGGACTCAGAAGAACTAAAGAGCAAGCAAACAGTAACGGGCAACAGAATAACTGAAATTAAAAATACTCTAGATGGTATAAACAGCAGAATAACTGAGGCAAAAGAATGAATAAGTGAGTTGGAAGATAGAATGGGGGAAATAACTGCCACAGAGCAGGAAAGAGAAAAAAGAATAAAAAGAATGGAACACAGTCTCCGCGAGCTTGGTGACAACATTAAGCACACCAACATTCGAATAATAGGCATCTCAGAAGAAGAAGAAAAAAAGAAAGGGTCTGAGAAAATATTTCAAGAGGTTATAGAGGAAAACTTCCCCAACATGGGAAAGGAAATAATTAATCAAGTCCAAGAAGCACAGAGAGTCCCATACAGAATAAACCTAAGGAGAAATACACCGAGGCACATATTAATCAAACGAACAACAATTAAACACAAAGAAAAAATATTAAAAGCAGCAAGAGAAAAGCAACAAATAACATATAAGGGAAACCCCATGAGGATAACAGCTGATCTTTCTGCAGAAACTCTGCAGGCCAGAAGGGATGGCAGGATATACTGAAAGTCCTGAAGAAGAAAAACCTACAGCCAAGAATACTCTACCCAGCAAGAATCTCATTCAGATTTGAGGGAGACATCAAAAGCTTTCCAGACAAGCAAAAGTTAAGAGAATTCAGCACCACCAAACCAGCCTTACAGCAGTGGCTAAAGGAACTTTTCTAAGTAGGAAACACAAGAGAAGCAAAACACCTACAAAAACAAACCCAAAACAATTAAGAAAATGTTAATAGGAACACACATGTCAATAATCACCTTAAATGTACGTGGATTAAATGCTCCAACCAAAAGACACAGACTGGCTGAATGGATACAAAAACAAGACCCTTCTATGTGCTGCCTACAAGAAACCCACTTCAGACCAAGGGACACATATAGACTGAAAGGAAAGGGATGGAAAAAGATATTCCATGCAAATGGAAGTCAAAAGAAAGCTGGAGTAGCAATACTCGTATCAGACAAATTAGACTTTAAAGTAAAGATTATTACAAGAGACAAGGAGGGACACTACATAATGATCAAGGGATCCATCCAAGAAGAACATATAACAATTGTAAATATCTATGCCCCCAATATAGGAGCACCTCAACACATAAGGGAAATGCTAACAGCCATAAAAGGGGACATCGACAGTAACACAATAATAGTAGGAGACTTTAACACCCCACTTACATCAATGGACAGATCATCCCAACAGAAAATAAATAAGGACACACAAGCTTTAAATGACACATTAGACCACCTCAACATAACTGATATTTATAGAACATTCCATCCAAAAACTACAGAATACACTTTCTTCTCAAGTGCACATGGAACATTTTCCAGGATAGATCACATCTTGGGTCACAAATCAAGCCTTGGTAAATTCAAGAAAATTGAAATCATATCAATCATCTTCCCTGACCACAGCGCCATGAGACTAGATATCAATTACAGGAAAAAAACTGTAAAAAATACAATCCCATGGAGGCTAAACAATTCACTCTTAAACAACCAAGGAATCACTAAAGAAATCAAAGAGGAAATCAAAAAATATCTAGAAACAAATGACAATGAAATCACAACAACCCAAAACCTATGGGACCCAGCAAAAGCAGTTCTAAGAGGGAAGTTTATAGCAATACAGTCCTACCTTAAGAAACAAGAAAATTATCAAATAAACAAGCTAAACTTACATCTAAAACAATTAGAGAAAGAAGAACGAAGACACCCCAAAGTGAGCCGAAGGAAAGAAGTCATAAAGATCAGATCAGAAATAAATGAATCATCAGAGAAATGCAAGTCAAAGCCACAATGAGGTATCACCTCACACTGGTCAGAATGGCCATCATCACAAAATCTAGAAACAACAAATGTTGGGGAGGGTGTGGAGAAAAGGGAACTCTCTTGCACTGTTGGTGGGACTGTAAGTTGGTACAGCCACTATGGAAAACAATCTGGAGGTTCCTTAAAAAACTACAAATAGAACTACCATATGATCCAGTCATCCCACTACTGGGCATATACCCAAAGAAAACCATAATCCCAAAAGAAACTTGTACCATAATGTTTATTGCAGCACTATTTACAATAGCCAGGATATGGAAGCAACCTAAATGCCCATCTACAAATGAATGGATAAAGAAGATGTGGCATATATATACAATGGAATATTACTCAGCTATAAAAAGGGATGAGATGGAGCTGTATGTCATGAGGTGGATAGAACTACAGTCTGTCATACAGAGTGAAGTAAGTCAGAAAAAGAAAGACAAATATTGTATGCTAACTCACATATATGGAATCTAAAAATGGTACTGATGAACTCAATGATAAGAACAAGGAAGCAGATACAGAGAATGGACTGGAGAACTCAAGGTTTGGGAGGGGGCGTGGGGTGAAGGGGAAGCTGAGACGAAGCGAGAGAGTAGCACAGACACATATATACTGCCAACTGTAAAATAGATAGTCAGTGGGAAGTTGTTGTATAACAAAGGGAGTCCAACTCGAGGACGGAAGATGCCTTAGAGGACTGGGGCGGGGAGGGTGGGGCGGACTCGAGGGGGGGGGAGTCAAGGAAGGGAGGGGATATGTGTATAAAAACAGTTGATTGAACTTGGTGTACCCCCAAAAAAATAATAAATAAATAAATAAAATTTAAAAAAAGAGAAATAAATGAAAAAGAAAGGAAGGAAACAATAGCAAAGATCAATGAAACTAAAAGCTGGTTCTTTGAGAAGATAAACAAAATGGATAAACTGTTAGCCAGACTCATCAGGAAATAAAGGGAGAAGACGCAAATCAACAGAATTAGAAATGAAAAAGGAGAAGTAACGACGGACACCACAGAAATACAAAAGATCATGAGAGACTATTACAAGCAACTATATGCCAATAAACTGGATAACCTGGAAGAAATGGATAAATTCTTAGAAAAATAGAATCTTCCAAGACTGAACCAGGAAGAAATAGAAAATATGAACAGACCAATCACAAGCACTGAAATTGAGACTGTGATTAAAAATCTCCCAACAAACAAAAGCCAAGGGCCAGATGGATTCAGAGGCGAATTCTACCAAACATTTTGAAAAGAGCTAACACCTATCCTTCTCAAACTCTTCCAAAATACAGCAGAAGGAGGAACACTCCCAAACTCATTCTACACAGCCACCATCACCCTGATACCAAAACCAGGCAAAGATGTCACAAAAAAAGAAAATTACAGGCCAATATCATTGATGAATATAGATGCAAAAATCCTCAACAAAATACTAGCTAACAGAATCCAACAGCACATTAAAAAGGTCATACACCATGATCAAGTGGGGTTTATCCCTGGGATGCAAGGATTCTTCAATACACGCAAATCAATCAACGTGATACATCATATCAACAAATTGAAGGATAAAAACTATATGATCATCTCAATAGATGCAGAAAAAGCTTTTGACAAAGTTCAACATCCATTTATGATAAAAGCTCTCCAGAAAATGGGCATAGAAGGAAATTACCTCAACATAATAAAAGCCATATGTGAGAAGCCAAAAGCCAACATCGTTCTCAATGGTGAAAAACTGAAAGCATTCCCTCTAAGAACAGGAACAAGACAAGGGTGCCCACTCTCACCATTATTATTCAACATAGTTTTGGAAGTTTTAGCCACAGCAAGCAGAGAAGAAAAAGAAATCAAAGGAATCCAAATTGGAAAAGAAGTAAAATTGTCACTCTTTGCAGATGACATGATATTATACATAGAAAACCCTAAAGACTCTACCAGAAAACTGCTGGCACTGATAGATGAATTTAGTAAAGTAGCAGGATACAAAATTAATGCACAGAAATCTCTTGCATTCCTATACACTAACAACAAAAAAGCAGAAAGAGAAATTAAGGAAACTCTCCTATCTGCCGTTGCAGCAAAAAGAATAAAATACCTAGGAATAAACCTGCCTAAGGAGGCAAAAGACCTGTATGCAGAAAATTATGACACTGATGAAAGAAATCAAAGATGATACAAACAGATGGAGGGACATACCATATTCTTGGATTGGAAGAAACAACATTGTGAAACTGACTGCCCTACCCAAAGCAATTTACAGATTCAACACAATCCCTATCATATTACCAATGGCATTTTTCACAGAACTAGAACAAGAAATCTTATGATTTGTATGGAAATGCAAAAGACCCTGAATAGCCAAAGCAATCTTGAGAAGGAAAGATGGAGTTGGTGGAATTAGGCTTCCTGACTTCAAACTATACTACAAGGCCACAGTGATCAAGACAGTATGGTACTGGCACAAAAATAGAAAGGAAGATCAATGGAAGAGAATAGAGAACTCAGAGGTAAACCCACGCACATATGGGCACCTTATCTTTGACAAAGGAGGCACGAATATACAATGGAAAAAAGACAGCCTCTTCAATAAGTGGTGCTGGGAAAACTGGACAGCAACATGTCAAAGAATGAAATTAGAACACTTCCTAACACCATACACAAAAAGAAACTCCAAATGGATTAAAGACCTACATGTAAGGCCAGACACTATAAAACTCCTAGAGGAAAACATAAGCAGAACACTCTATGACATACATCAAAGCAAGATCCTTTTTGACCCATCTCCTAGAATCATGGAAATAAAATTAAGAATAAACAAATTGGATCTAATGAAACTTAAAAGCTTTTGCACAGTGAAAGAAACCATAAACAAGACTAGAAGGCAACCCTCAGAATGGGAGAAAATACTTGCCAACGAAGCAACGGACAAAGGATAAATCTGCAAAATATGCAAGCAGCTCATGAAGCTTAATACCAAAAAAGCAAATAACCCAATCCACAAATGGGCGGAAGACCTAAATAGACATTTCTCCAAAGAAGACATACAGATGGCCAACAAACACATGAAAAGATGCTCAACATCACTAATCATTAGAGAAATGCAAGTCAAAGCCACAATGAGGTATCACCTCACACTGGTCAGAATGGCCATCATCACAAAATCTAGAAACAACAAATGTTGGAGAGGGTGTGGAGAAAAGGGAACTCCCTGCACTGTTGGTGGGAATGTAAATTGGTATAGCCACTATGGAAAACAGTTTGGAGGTTCCTTAAAAAACTGAAAATAGAACTACCATATGACCCAGTAATCCCATTGCTGGGCATATACCCAGAGAAAACCATGATTCAAAAAGAAACATGTACCATAATGTTCATTGCAGCACTGTTTACAATAGCCAGGACGTGGAAACAACCTAAATGCCCATCAACAAACGAATAGATAAAGAAGATGTGGCATATATATACAATGGAATATTACTCAGCTATAAAAAGGAATGAAATGGAGCTATATGCAATGAGGTGGATAGACCTAGAGCCTGTCATACAGAGTAAAGTAAACCAGAAAGAGAAAAACAAATATTGTATGCTAACTCATGTATACGGAATCTAAAAAAAAAAAAAATGATACTGAAGAACCCAGTGACAGGGCAAGAATAAGGATGCAGATGCAGAGAGTGGACTGGAGCACATGGGGTTGGGTGGGCGGGGGGCCAAGGGGAAGCTGGGACAAAGTGAGAGAGTAGCATAGACATATATATACTGCCAACTGTAAAATGGATAGCTAGTGGGAAGTTGCTGTATAACAAAGGGAGATCAACTCGATGATGGGTTATGCCTTAGAGGGCCAAGGTGGGGGGAGGGGGAGTCGCAGGAGGGAGGGGATATGCAGATATGTGTATAAATATAGCTCATTCACTTTGGTGTACTTCATAAGCTGGTACAAGAGTGTAAAGCAATTATATTCCAATAAAGAGCTTAAAAAAAAAATTCCATGTGAAAGTAAAATTATATGAAATAGAAGAAGAATACAGTTAATATGTATATGATCTCAGATTGAGGAATGACTCTTTGGCATAAAAACCAAGGAAGAAACCATAAAGTATGAGACCAATAGATTTCACAGCATGTAAATTTAAAACTTCTGTAACATAAACACTATAAATTAGCCAAATGACAAAAAAAAAAGACTTAGGGAAATATTTTCAATATCAAACAGAAAAGCAATTTTATACATAAAGAACTAATAAGGAAGAAAAAGAATACACCAATAGAACACCAAGAGAAGAATATAAACATATATTTTACAAAATTAAATATTCATACAGCTTATAAATATTTCAAAATGTGCTCAACCTTCTTAAAATCTAATAAAAATTAAAAAAATACACTATAAGTATTATAAAGTAAACATACTATAGAATATCTAAAGATTAGTACTGGATCTTAATAGATCCCTGGGTATTAGTCGATGGAACTCAGTATTTATATAAAAAAGAGTACCTTCCAAGTATTTTTTTTTTTTTTTTTTTAGTAAAAGGCGAAAGATTTATTCGATCTGAAGAGAAACCAGAGTATCCAAGTATTTTTTTTTAAAGTACTCATTCTTTAGGAATTCTAAACCAAGGCCAATGTTGTCAGAAGTAACTTACTAGGAGCTTTTGGGGACAGTCTCCTCTTCTGCCCATTTGTATGTGCAAAGTATTTATTCATGCAGTATTTGTAGGATAGGTACAATTTATATAATAAGTATTGAAGCTCTTTATTACTTAGAATACTTGATGAATACAGAATATGTCATTTTTTGATCAAAGTGGATTATTTGAAACTTACAATGTGGATAAGACTATTTAGAGCTGGTGGGGATATTGGAAAGTCCTGCTTGAGGAGACAGGTGAGCTTGCTTTGAGTTCAATCTCTGCTATTAGTTTATTGTGCAAATCTGGATAAATAGCTTACCCTCATTAAGATACAGCTTTCTTATGAGAAATCTGAATAAGAATGTTGACAATAACTCACACTTGATTGACTTATTTTAAAGATAAATTGAGATAATGTAGCTTTGTACACTGTAAAATGCTATAGAGCCAAAAATAATAGAAAAATAAATTAACACTTATCAAGCTCTTACTATCGACCAAGCACTGTGATAAAATTACCAGTAGTAACTAGCCAGTAATACTATCTACAGTGGTAGAAATAGTGTCTTTAAAATTGCCGCTCTCAAATCTTCCTCTACTGGATACAAATGAAGAGACCAGGGCATTCCTTCCACTCTGAGGGAAGCTAATCAGCCTCCTCCCACTGAAAATACTCACAGAACACCAGGCTTATAAACATCCTGCCTTCTGATTTTAATGATAATATTACAATGGATATGATGTTGCATCCTGGCCTACACCCCAGAGTAGGAGTGATATTGACTCATTGCGAGTATTATGAAGAAGAAATGGCCCACTTAAAGAGTTGGATAAGAGCAACTACCAGCTAGACTTGGACTTGATATTTCTATGGGGTACAGGAAGGAAATGGTCTTGGGTCCAACTAGAATATATTGTTATTATTTGATTCCCAGAACTTAAATTGTGTTGTCTTCTATGTTTGTTATGGCTGCCATAACAAAGTGCCACAGACTGGCTGGCTTAACAGAAATGTATTTTCTCACAATTCTGGAACCTAAAAGTCTGAGATCAAGGTGTTGGCATGGTTGATTTCTTCTGAGGTGTCTCTCAGCTTGTAGATAGCTGTCTTCTCTGATTTTTGCATGGTGTAGACCTGGTCTCCCTGTATTCGCATGGTCTGTGTGTGTCTGTGTCCTAATCTTCTCTTCCTACAAGGATACAAGTCATATTGGGTTAAGGCCTACACTAATGGCTTCATTTTAACTTAAATACCTCTTTGGAGACCCTGTCTCCAAATACAGTTATATTCTGAAGTACTAGAAGTTAGAACTCCAACCCATGAATTTTGAGGGGATAAAATACAGCCTACAACATTTTGTCTGGTGCATCAGTGATGTACTTTGTTCTCAGGAAATTTTCCCAGTAATTACTATCTCCTTTATTTTTTCCTTCCCCCCTATAGTCCTGCCCCACTCCCACTACCAAAGCCACCTACCACCTACAAAACTATGAAAAGCCCCTCCAGTTTTCATTGCACTTGAAGCACTGGTTCAAAAATACGGCATTGCCATTGGCATTGGCAGCTCCATTTCACTGACTTGGTGTTCAAGAAAAGCTTGTGTGAATTAAAATACCAGTTCTCTGTGAAACACGTTCAAAGAGTCCTTCTAGAATCCACTGTTCCTTGACCCACATCCTATGCTTCTAATTTTTTAGTCCCTAAGTAACTCCAAGGTTTATATCAAGACTCTTGTCTACTGGTCTATTCATTTCCTTAGATTCTGGTTTCTTGGTAAGCTTGTTTTACCTTTTAATAACTTTTCCAGAATGGAACCCTTTTTTTTCCCTCTTGGTTCTTAGTTATTATCCAGAAGGAAGATATTAGAGGTCAGCTTAATATTGTTCATTTTAACCAAGAGGATTGTCTTCATCTATGTACAGGAAAGATCTAAAGCAGGTTTCACCTTGCAGTCCAGCTTGGGCTAACTCTTAAGCAAGGCAGCTGACTGTCTTGATACCTTGTTTGCCATTCCATCTGTTTCCACCCTGTGTATACTAAGCTGATGGTTTCAGTGATATTACATAACAGGCATTTCATCAGCTTTTTGGTTAGTAGGATATATGCTATGCTTGTGACCTCATATAGTCTAATACCATGTAGCTCCCAGGAAAATATAATTACACTGATGAACATCCCAAACTGAAAATGTAATGAAGCATAATAAGTATGTCAAATCCATCAGTGACAAACGATGTCAATCCATCAATGATACTCAATCACTATTTTTCAAGGTCTTTGACACAAAAGTTTACAGACATTTTGAGATGCAAATATTACAGGATTAATAAGTCGTATAATATGATTTTTTTCCTGTATTTTATTTCTTCTAATTTAAGTCCTACATTGTCAACTGTTGAGACAGTTTCAAAATAAAATCATTTAACTCCAGATATCTAAATGATTGGGTAACAATAGTTCTTCTAATGCTATGGAATGTAATGTCCTCTTGAATGAGCTTAGAAGGAGATGTTGCTCAAACAGGCTCATATAACTAAATATTTTTCAACTTTTACAAGCAGTCCCTTCCCAGTCCTCTGGCAAGTGTGCCACAGGCGGCCACCCCTATATAAATATGCAGTTAGAAAGATAAACACTCATTAAAGTCCCTAGTGGTTGCATTGTTTCTCAGGGTTCAGCAATATTTGTTCAGTGTGTAGACAAAGAAAGAGATTAGCAATGTTTCCATTGGGCTCTACTCCTTCCTGAAGCCAGCCAGCCTTCTCCCTGGAAGAAAGGTGGTAATTTGTGCGTGTATTCCTAAATGCCTCAGGACAAATTTCTACTTCAACAGCAAACCAAGCTCCTCATTGGCTCCCTGTTAAGCCACCCATTTTTTAAGGGCCATCAGTTTTTAGTAACTTAATAAGTCAGACCTCCAAAATAATAGGAGTAAATTTGCAGAACAAATTTCATATTTAAACATGTTAGTATAGCTTAAATATTTACACATAAATTAAGAATGATTCAGGTAGGGGCTCTGATCTAATTTCATAGACTTATGGACATTTTAAAACTTTAGTTTGTCAATTAGTGTAGAAAGAGTCCTGGTCTTGGTTCCAGTCTAATCAGGTCAATGACTAAGCATGTGATCTCTGGGAAAACTAAGCTGGGCTTCTTCTTCTTTTTTTTTTTTTAATATAAAATGAAAGAGAATGTAGTAGAGGAGCTCTAACACCCTCTGACTCTGAAAATTATGATAGTCTTTTGGGGAAAACAGATCTCATCTTCCCATCTCATAAAGGTTTTTGTGAGGATCAGATGACATGATGTACTCCAAAGCATGGCGTCATCCACTGAATAGAACACATAGGTGAGGGGTAGCTGTATTTGTTTCCTTATCTAGTCAGTATTTGGTGGAATAGATGAAAGAAAAACAATAGCAGAAAATATTCACCCCTCCACTTTAAAGAAGGAAGGAAATAATTTAAGATTCTAGAGTTATTTATGGTTCTTTCAGATAAAGACTGGGTAAAGTAATTATACTTGGCATGTGTTGGTATGTTGGTTATAAGCAGCTAATGCAAAATCTTTGTCAAAAAAAGCAATATGGTTCTCTCTCTTATTTGATGAAAACTTTCAAAATGTTAAACTAATCTTTTTGAAAGATAAATCTAGTACTTGGGCTGTACTGTTCTTTTCTCTAAACTATTTTATTTATTGATTAATTCCAAGTACTTTTCCATGGGCTGGGGAGACAATGGTGAACAAGACAGGCAGAGTCCCTTTCATTGTGGTACTGACATTTCCATTCTAGTGAGAGGAAATGAAAAACATACAAATAAACTAATAACTATACCAAGTCAGTAAAGGGATACATGCTGTGGCACTTTATGGCATTTAAAGCAGGGTGCATGATGAGGTTGCCCAACTCAGGAAAAGTGCAGACACCCTGTGCGACATCCAGAAGGACCTAAGGGACCTGTGACTTCTGACTGCTAGGCTGTAGAAACTTAAAAACTACAGCGTGATTAACCACTAGCCTTTAATTTTCATCCACATACACAGAGCACAGTTTGCTTTTATCTTCCTAGGTATGTGAATCTGGGCTCCCAGAATCAAAGCCCATGTGTGGTTTAATGCTTGCAAGATGGGTCCTTGAACAAATAAAATATCGTAGTAAAAAAAAAAAAAAAAAGCAGGGTAAGGAAGATAGGGAGTATCAAAGATAGGAATGCTGTTTTCTACAGAGTGGTCAGGGAACATGTCAATGACATGGAACATTTGAGGGGACACTGGAAGGGAACAAAGAGCAAGTCACATATATGGGGCAGGGGAGCCCATTCCAGGCAGAAGGAACAGTAGCGGTAAGAGGGACCTTGGGTATCAGGGGAACAACAAAAAGATCAGAGAGGCAGAGGAAGAATAAGAGGAGTGATGCCCCACTACGTTTTTCTAAGAAAAGTATGGTTAAATTTATCTTCATCTTAACATTGACTTTCATAAAATCCAATAGAAATTCTTTATTGAACTTCTTTTGTTCTGTGCCTCAGTTTTTAATTTGTAAAATAGGGGTGCTAGTACCTCATAGGGTTGTTGTGAGGACTAAATGACTTACTAAATATAAAGATAATTAAGACAGTATTTAGCACAGAGTAAACCATGGAGGGCTACTTCTTATTACTATCATCACCATCATTATCTCCTTATTCACAACAATATCAATCATTCAATTTTTTAGGCCAATAGTATGATTTTGCACCAACCATTAATTTTCTGGAGAGTTTCCTTACACATGTTAGGACACTAGGTAGGGTCATGGTACGTGGTGAGTCAAGCACAGAGGTTTATGTCATCAAATGTCTTACAAAGTGCTTAAAATAACATAAACACATTGGGGCTTGAAATTTAATACCTTGATCTAGACATAAAATGAGGATGACATCATATTCATATACTCGAGTTTATTTTTTTCGGTCACTGTAACTCAGTTCCCTCTCCTCATGACAACACAGACTTCTTGGATGTTTGCAATGGATTTCACATTCATTTCCAGCATGTGGTCTGAATTGATTCCTTGTTTCTCAGTTACAACCATCACAGAATCAAGATTAATAACCTGCTTGGTGAGTTTTGCCCACTTTGGAATCTGGAGCCTTTGTACTCATTGTGGCCTGTCGGGCTCTCTGTGGTTCTTTCTAAGTGCTCCAGCAGTGAGGGGGTGAAGACAGATTCAGTAGCTGGGAACCTGCCTGCTTTTGGGCCATCCTGCCTGCTTCCATTATCTCTTTTCCTCTCCCAGGCCATTTGGCCATGGTTGAAGAGAGTCTGAAAGTGGACTGAAAGTTCATTAATGTAACCCCTGTGCTTAGAACAATGCCTGGCACAATGGAGGTACTCAATAAATATTGTCTGATGGATGATGTTGTGCTCTTCTAAACAGGCTGTCACTGAAGCATGACTGACAGGAGGAGCACCTGTCCACTGTACTCTCCTGTGGGACTGGGCTCCTACCTCCATCACTCACATGGAACATCCGCCTTCATTATCAACACCTTCACCTCTAGGCACAGGGTGCCTGTGACCATCTTTGCTTTAGACATGTGGTTTGTGTGGCCATTGCACTTGATTTCATTAGTTACAACAGGCTGAATAGTTTATGGTTTAAAAAAAAAAAAGCATACTAGAAGGATTTTTATTCCTGGGCACACTGGTCAGTCCCTCAATATTCCTCCAGAAAATACTTAGTAGGGACTCCTTGTGTACTGGACACAGACTTAGACAACTGTAGACCTCCACAATCTAATTAGTATAAATAAGCACTGGTATTAGTATAAAATAAAAGACTGCATCAGAATCACAAGTGTCATAAGAATAGGGTTCCATGTACCATATAATATTAAATAGGATGACTGATTTTCAGTGAGAACAGGCTTCAGAGCAGAGGTTGTATTCTCTCTGTCATAGAATGAAGAACGTTTCAATAGGTAGAGTAGTTATGTGTTATTAACAAACACTATAATCATAAAATAGCAGTGCTACAGCATCTGTCATGTGTTTCATTATTGATCCAGCATCCAGTTATGCCTCTGATTTTTGTTTCTTTGTCTCTGATTCCTCATCCTCCAAAGCCGTGACCCTGAGCCACTTTAACCAAGAAACATATATACGTAAAAAACAAGTTGGCTTCTAAGGGCAAGTGCTGTGACACTTTATAGGATTTGGTGGAGGTATTTATTTCTTCTTTTCTTTACCAAACACATGAGCCACCTGTTCCAGATAACAGATTCTTTTGTTTTTTTTTTAATTTTTTGTTGAAATATAGTCGATTTACAGCAAACAGATTTTTTATGTTCATTCTCAGTTAATTGTATTTATTTTATTGAAAAAATGAGTTACCATTTTTCTCTGAGAATTTTTTAAAATATATTTCTCCCAACTAATGAATAAGAGTAGAGAATATGACAGATGTTTAATATATTTTGAACAGGTTTAAGGGGAGGAAGAGGTTGAGGAACTTTTCCAAATTCCTTTTTCATAATTTTACTTATTTACTCAGCTAAGATTCACAGAGTGTCTGCTATGTCTCAGCATAGACGACAGGAAGGGTTTCTTGGTAGAGTTAAGTGTTACTGCCATGTATTCTATTCAACAGAAGCGCTGTACTTTTCTCATTATGATGTGTGATCTAAATCTAGTGTTGATGAGTCCCATTAATAAAGGAGCATTTAATGGTAAAAGCCAGGTAGCATGATTAGGGGGACATGCATTCGACTAATATTTGTTGAGCAACTCCCAAGAGCCTGCTACTGTACATAATAGTTGATGTTTTGGGTGATTCCGTTTTCTGAAAATGACAATCAGTCAAAGACAGAAAAGACTGTGGCGGTTTTAAAGTTAAGCACAAAATGTATTTTTGTCCCTAAAGGGAGAAGGAGGGTGTGGGAAGGGGTAGGACTAAAGTTGAAGACCAAATTCCTGACTGGGAGGAATTAAAAGTCTCCACCTGAGAAATGTCCACTAAAACAACAAGGACCTGCTCCCTACTGGAGGGTGCAAAAGGTGACCTATTCCTAAGGGTCCCCCGCCTGTCCTGCAGCAGGCCGCACGGGGCGGCCAACAAGTCCTGCAACGCTCGGGACAACTCGCCCCTGACAGCCCGCGCCCGGCGCGCGAGAGCCAGCGGCCACCCCCACCTGCCGCCAGCGCCCGGCCCCGCCCCCCAGGCGCGCGGGCCAATGGGCTGGGCCCCAGGGGGCGGGCCGCGGCCCGGCGGGAGGTGCGAGCCCGGGGGCGGGGCGGCCGGGGCTGGGGCGGTCGGCGGTAGCTGCAGGGGCAGCGGCGGCTTGGCCTGGCGTCCGCGGGCCGTGGGGGATGGGGGCGGCGAGCTCCAGCCCTCGGCGGCGGCGGCGGCCGTGAGCGTCGGGCGGGCGTCCGCGTCCGGGACGCGGGATGGAGCGCCGCGGTGAGTGCAGGGTGGCGGCGCTTGCTCCGGCCGCGGCGGCTGCGGCCGGGGGCTGGGGGTCACCCGCGGCGGCCACCCGCGGGTTGCCGTCCAGGGTCCGAGCGGCCCAGGCGGCGGCCGGGAGTGGAGGCGACTGAGGGCTGCGCTGGGGGCTGGCGGCGGCGGGGCGGGCCGGTGTCCCCGGGACTCCTGGTCCTCCGGGAGGGGTCCAACCGGACGAGGGACCGCCCCGGGCGCGGCAGGAGCGCAGGAACCGGGAGGGCAAGGGCGGGCGTTGCACGGACCGGCGGACCCTGGTGCCCCCAGTTAGGCGCCGCCGCCCCGGCCTCTGGGGGGAGGCTCTCGCGGCGGGCTTTCCTCCCTTTCCAGACGCCTCTGAACGTCCTGCAGCCCCTCTCCCTTTTCTAACCGCATGCCCTCATCTGCCTCTAAGCGGAGTTCAGGCCGGGGTTCCTTTACTCCCCACCTCCCCCCCCACCCCCCGCCCGCCTTTGGTTTCCTTAACCGGCCCTTCACATTCGTCTTCCTTACTTGGGATCTTTTTGGAAGTTTGGTGCCTTTTTCTGCAATTTTAGTGTGACAAGTGCAAAGGCTGAGGTAAAATAATAGACACCTCGTGTTCCCTATCTACCTTTTATCACACTTCGCCTCACCCAAGGCCGGCAGTTTGTTTGTTTGCTTTGGGGGGGGGGGGGATGAAAAGTAGAAAAACACTCCCCTTCCCTTTCAACCCAAGAGCCCCGCTCCGGTGTGCGTGTCTCTCTTCACACCCCTCTCTCCCACCGCCCCGACCCTTCTCTCTCACACCCCGGTAGCTCTTCCTTCACACACACGCGCACGCACGCACACACGCACAACCCCCGCTATCCCAGCCTAGTCCTGGGGCGAGCCCGGTGCTCTACGAAATAGAAAGTGACAGGCGGAGGATTGCAGCTACTGCGAGAGCGTATCCCTTTGAATTTGTTTCCCTGGCTGTCCCAGGACCCCACGATCAAACCTCGGCTCGCGGGAAGGCTTTCCTTTGGCCGGAACAAAGTAGCCAGGGACTCTCCTTGTCTTTGAGCCCCTCTGACATTTTCAGGGTCTACCTCGCTTTTTCATCACCACTCCTCTTTAGAGACGAGGGTGAGGTTTGTCCACCGACTACCCGCATTGGTTATTTTTTTGTTTTATTTGTTTGTTGATCTTTGACATCCTCTATCCGTCTCTAATGATGGATCTTTTAGGGGCTGTTAGCAAGTGTAAGTTCCAAGACCGTGGAGCCAAAAAACCAAAGAACTTTTTGTTCCACATTTACCTTTTCCTTTTCTCTTTTTTGGAAGTTAGCTTCGCCCCCTTGTTCAGTTTGAGGGAGGAGGGTTTCCTGTTCAAGAAAAAGAATTCATAATTAAATATGAAAGTGAATATTTAGAATGAGTAAAGAAATCACAACAGATTAGGAGTCTTGGAAATTTAAAGCCCTTTCTTTGGAGATTTCCTTAGGCAGTTTGCCAGGAATGCATACTTAGAAATGCTTCCTGATTGTAGGAACTGTGCAAGTGAGGAACCCGGACGTTTAAGCTTCATTAGCTTTACGGTACAAATAGCTTCAGTCTCCTGATTCTGAGAAAAGTTTTCAAGTGAATTTGAAGCGAAGTAAGATGGACCTGGGTTGAAAATGTTTCAGTCTCCAAAATGACAGGAAATAAAACTCTGGCTAAGATGAAGAAAGCACTGTTCAGCATATCTAGGGTGGCTGACCATTCCTGCTCTGCCCACCTCCCTAAAATAGAACATCCACCTAAATTATCAGTGCCTTCACTTCCCAGCTGTAAAAGCCCTTGACCTAGGAATGTGTGCTTCTACAACCACTGCTGTTGGTCCCAGTGGTTAGTACTGCATTAAACAAAGCTCATGCCCAGAAGGTACCCTGGAAAGATGTTCACTTCTGTACCATTGGTGATTCATTCAGCATTCACTTAGAAAATTTAGTGTGATCCCACTCTGTGTTAGGCGGGGTCCTGTGGAGCCTTTCAGTCTGTTGGGTAGAAGTAGACAATTCCCAATAAATAGGGCCCAAGGCATAACATCTTGGGTTACTGGAAAAAAGTATGTTGAATGTCCTATGGGAAAGTAAAGGGATGATTTATTTTCAGTGGAGGGAATGAAAAGGCTTCTTGGAAGAAGTAATGTTTTGTGTGAGATTAATTAAGAGAATGATTTTAATAAGCACAGAAGGCAGAAGGGTCCTTCTGGGCAGAATTGCTGGTTATCTCTAATGCATATAGGATGCCACTGATTAGCTTCCATGATTCTGCTTGGAAGGCTGTTTTGTTTGTTTTTAATTTCTCACCTCGTTTCCAGTATCATGATGAGCCGCAGCACAGAAAGACAACATTCATGTGTAAAGAAACAAGGAGGTTTAAAAGGAAGGTTAGGAACACATTTCAATATGATGAGGATTTTTGTGGAGGGTTTGCACTTTCTTCTCTGTCTTTATCATTACTCTCATAAGCAAAAGAGCCATTTGACAATATTGCTTCCCTGGGATAGGTTTTTTCTTTTTCTTAAAAAATGTTCCAGTATTTGTCACTGAGAAAGTTTTCAAATACCATAGCCTTCCTTTCTAAGGAAGAAGATGGAAAATATTTTGAAAAATATTAAGGGAGAGAGGAAGTTGAATATGAGGGATTATTCAAATAGAACCTTCTATAACTTTATTTGTCTAATATTCATTGAACATTAAAATAACAGATATTTATACACTGAGAGTGAATTTTGACAGTTGTATACACTCGTGTAATCCCATAGTCAAGATACAGAAACATTTCCATTACTCCAAAAAAGTTCACTCATGCTCATTTGGAAGTCCCCCCACCTCCCATACTACAACCCCTGTCACCAGGCAACCACTTGCACTTTTTGTTACTAAAGGTTAGGTTCATCTTTTCTAGAATTTCATGTAAAAGGAATCATACAGCATATATTCTTTTGTGTTTGACTTTCATTTAGCATAGTGTTTTTGAGATTCACCCGTGGTTTTTTCCTATGTCATAGATATTTACTGCTAAGTAGCATTCCATTGTAAGGCTGTATCACAATTTGTTTAACCATTTATCTGTTGATGAACATTTGGGTTGTTTCCAGTTTTTGACTACCATGAAAAAAGTTGCTATGTACATTTGTGTGCAAGTTTTTTGATGAACGTATTTTTCATTTTGGAGGGGGGTATATAAAAGGGTAGAATTGCTGGGTTGCATGGTAAATGTATGTTTAATTGTATAAGGAACTGCCAGGCTGTTTTCCAAAGTAGTGTGTACCTTGATAGCAGCAATGTGTGGGAGTTTTAATTGTTCTACATCCTTCCTACCCCTAAGATGGTATTTCAGTCTAGCTAAAATTGAGAATTCCAGTAGATATTTAGATATATCTCACTGTGGTTTAAATTTGTGTTTCCCTGATACTAATGATGTTGAACACTATTTCATGTGCTTATTGCCCAGTCTGTATCTTCGTTTTTCAAGTGTCTGTTCAGATCTTTTACTTATTACTTTATTGTGTCGTTTATTTTATTATTGAGTTGTAAGAGTTCTTGATGTAATTTGAATACAAATTTTTTGTCAGATATTTTCTCCCAATTTGTGGGCTTAACAGTTGTCTTTCAAAGAGCTTTAAATTTTGATGGCGTCCAGTTTACCAGTTCATGTTTTTTTTTTTTAATGGGTCTAGCTTTTTGTGTCTGAGAAATTGTTCCCTAGATTTTCTCCCAAGTTTTCTTTTAGAATAGGAATTCCCAAACATATTCTTAAAGGACCAGATAATAAATATTTTAGGCTTACGGGCTGCAGCACCTCAACCACTCAACTTTGCTGTTGTAGGGCAAAAACAGTTATTGACAGTACATAAACAATTGGGCATGGCTGTGTTCCCCCATAACTTTTATTTATAAAAGCAAGAAGCTGCCTCCTCCAACTCCAGTATTTAAAAGACTGATAGTTTTAGGTTATATGTTTAGCTCTGTGATACATGTTGAGTTAATTTTAGAGTATGCTCTGAAGAATGATCAAGGATCATTTTTTTTTCTTATATGGATATCAAGTTAATTCAGCACCATTTATTGAAAAGACCTTTTTCTCCCTAATGAACTACTTTAGCACCTTTTGAAAATCAACTGATTGTATATGTGGGTTTATTTCTAGACTCTATTCTATTCTGTTAACCTATGTCTATCTCTATGCCAATATCACACTGTCCTGACAGTTGTAGCTCTGTAGTAAATCAGGCATTGTGAATCTTCCAAGTTTGTTCTTTTTTCAAAGACTGTTTGGCTGTTTAGATTTTTTACATATTTATATACATTTTACACTCAGCCTATGAATTTCTGCAGAAAAGCCTGGAGGGATTTTGTTTGGGATTGCTTGAAACTATAGGTTAAGTTTGAGGGAAATTAAAGTCTTAATAGTATTGAGTCTTCCAGTCCATGAACATGGCATGCTTATTGGTTTATTCAGTTCTTTAATTTCTTGCCATTAGTATTTTATAATTTTAAATTTGGGATCTTGCACATGTTTTGTCTAATTTATTCATAAAAATATCTTGTTTTTTGATGTTGTTATAAATGGTATTAGTTTCTAAAGTGTCACTGTACAATTGTTTGTTGCTAGTATATGGAAATAAAATTGATTATGATATGTTGACCTTGTATTCTGTAGCCTTGCTATATTCATGTATTAGTTGTAGTAGCTTATTTATAGGTTCCTTAGGATTTTTGAGGTACACAAACATGTCAACTTGTAATAAAGTGTTTCACTTCTTTATTTCAATCTGAATGTGTTTTATTTCTTTCTCATTCTATTGTACTGGCTAAGACCTTCAGTAACAATATTGATCCTGATCTTAAGGGGAAAACGTAGTCTTTCATTATTGACTATGATATTAGCTGTAGATTTTTTGTAGATGCCTTTTATGTTTGAAGAAATTCTTTTCTATTCCTACTTTGCTGACTGTTTTAATCATGAAATTCTGCAGAATTTTGTCAGATGCTTTTTTGCAACTATTAAGATGATCACATGGTTCTTCTGTTGAATATTAAACTAAGCTTGATTCTTGGGATAAACGCTTCTTAGTTCTAATGTATTATTTTATATATTGTTGGATTTGACTTGCTAATACTGTTAGGAAATTTGAACTGTAGCTTTCTTGTAATATCTTTGTTAGCTTTTGGTATCAGAGTAATGTTTACTTCATAAAAATGAGCTGGGAAGTTTTCCTGCCTACTCTATTTTCTGAGAGTTTTTGTAGGACTGTTTTGTCTGGTTCAATTGATTTCATTAGTGAGGCCATCTGGGTCTGCAGTTTTCTTTGTAAGATATTTTAAATTATGAATCCAATTTCTTTAATATATATAAAGCTATCCAGATTTTCTGTTTTTTGTGTTCAATTTGTTATTTGTGTCTTTCAAGAAATTTTTTCCATTTTATCTTAGTTGTTGAGTTTTTGAGCAAAGTTGTTTATAACATTCCCCTATTGACCTTTTAATATCTGTAGGGTCTGTATTAATGTTTCTGTTTCATTCATGATATTAGTAATTTGTGTGTTCTCTCTTTACTTTTTGATCAGTTCAGCAAGATATTTATTTAATTGATCTTTTCAAAGAACCAACTTTTAGTTATATTGATTTTTCTGTGTTATCTGTCTTCTATATCATTGATTTCTACTCTACCATTATTTCCTTCCTTTTACTTACTTTCTGTTCAATTTGCTCTTTGCTTTTTAGCTTCTTAAAGTGGAAGCTTAATCATTGATTTTAGAATTGCCTTTCTTTTTAATAAAGCATCTAAAGCTGTATATTTCTCTAACCACTGCTTTTACTATGTAACTTAGCCATTTTGAAATGTTTTCATTTTTATTCAGTTCAGAATATTTTCAAATTTGCCTTGTGAAAATTTGACCTATGGGTTAATTAAAAATTTATATTTTATAATTCCCAAATGTTTGGGGATTTCCCAATTATCCTACTGTTATTTATTCTAAATTTAATTTGTTTGGGTCAGAGAACATACACTGTATGATTTCAGTTTTCTTAAATTTATTGGGACTTGTATGGTCCTACATATGGTCTGTCTTAGTGAATATTCTATATGTAATTGAAAAGACTGTGTATTCTGTCATTGGGTAGAATATTCTATAAATGTGTATGAGATCAAGTTGGTTGATAGTATTGTTTAAGTTTTCTATATCCTTACAGATTTTCTCTTACTTGTTCTATCAGTTAATGAGAGAGGATTGCTGAAATCTTAACTATCATTGAGATTTGTTTATTTTTTCCTTACATTTCTGTCAGGTTTTGCCTTATATATTCTGAAGCTCTATTTTTAGGTGCTTACACTTTTAGGATCATGAAATGTTAATCTTTATCCTTGGTAAAACTCCTTGTCTGATGTAACAGAGCTACTTCTGTTTTCTTAAGATTAGTATTTGTGTGGTGTATCTTAGTTTTACTTTCAACCTATGTGTCTTTATATTTCAGGTTGTTTCTTACAGGCAGTATGTAGTTGAGTCTTACGTTTTTATCCACTTTGACAATCTCTGCCTTTTTATAGGGGTGTTTAGAGTGTTTAATGTAATTATTGATATGGTTGGGTTTAAGCCTATCATCTTGCTATTTGCCTTTAATTTTTCGCACCTGTTCTTTGTTTTTTTTCTTCTTGTCCTGCCTTATTTTGGATTAATTTTTTGAAATTCCATTTATGTCCACTGTTGGCTTATTAACTGTTCCTCTGAAGATTTTAATATACATTTTTAACTTATTATAATATACCTTCAAATAATATTATGCTATTTCACATATAATGTAAGAACCTTGCTTTCATTTCCCTCCTCCCTTTTTGCTATTGTGATACTTTTTGCTATTCTGCATATGGTGTAAATGCCACACACATTGTTATCATTTTTTATTTAAATATCAGGTTTTTTAAAAAAAAGAAATTTACAAAATGAGGCTTGTTTTGAAGTTTCTTTGGGGTGACTTTAGAATACTATTTTATTAGGGCTGAGTTAGATGTACTACTAACACATGTCCTTCTGGGATCTCTCCTTGACTATTCAACAGGTCTCTCTACTCTGGCTGATGAACACTCAGAGGTCTCCCAGACCTGTGAAAACCCTGGGAATTGTTCAGCTACAGCTCCCTGGAAATTCTTTATCCATCCTTGTGGGGATTCACCCCATACATATAAAGCTTTGTATTCAGCAAGAAAATCAAAGAGTTGCCTATGCACGTTTCTGGAGCTCTTCCTTTGCCTACCTTCTTCCTCTCTAGTACTCTGACTTACAGATTCCAGCTGCCCCAGTCTTCTTGAACTATGATCCCTTTCTCCTCAACTTAACAAGAGTACCACACTCTGTTTGGCTTCTCCCTTCTGTGCCATGGTCTAGAATGTGCCTCCAGGCAGAAAGTTGGGGTGACTGTAGGGAATCACCTCATTTGTTTGTGATCCCATCTCTCCAGGATCACAGTCGTGTGCTGGCCATTATAGTCTAATGTCTGAAAACAGTATAGAGGAAGGGCAAGTCTGATCTCATTTATTCCTGCACTTGATGTATTTAAAACTTTAAGACTTTTTTTTTTTCTTAATCTGGAGATTTTCTTTTGTTTTCCTTGCAGTTTATTTAAAAAACTGTTTTTTGTCCTATAAAATGACCTACAGTCTAGATTTTACTGAGTGCATCCTGTGATGTAATTTAACATATTCCCGTCTTCTACATTGCTTATAAAGTGATAATTGGATCTAGAGCAAAGTTTCTCAACCTTGACACTATTGACCATTTGGGGTTGGGTAATTCTTTGTTAGGGTTGGAGGTAGGAGGGTTGAGGGGTGCCCTCTTTTGCAAGTAGGATGTTTAGCAGCATCCCTGGCCTCAATTCATTAGATGTCAGTACAGCTCCTTCCCAGTTGTGACAACTAAAGATGTCTCCAGACATTGTGAAATGTTTTTAAAACCATGTTCTGTTATGAAAAGGAGGATACCTAAACTACAGAATCAACTTCAGGAATATGAAGATCCTTACCCAGCAAAAATAGCAACACTGACTATGTTAACACTGAAGAGAACACATGAAAAAGATTTTAACAATATGCAAGTTGAGGCTTCACGGAATGACAGAAGAGCAACATCACAGAGGATGTGAATTTCTGTTTTAGAAAGGAAAAAAATACTACAGACCATAATAATGTAAAATGGTAAAAACACAATTTTAAGATATTGGACTTCTGCAATAGATATATAGATGGTTTTACTTTTTCTTTCAACCCTTTACAATTTTATAAACTAAGAATTTTGGAGTTGCAGAAAGGTATTGTTTCAATAGTGTACTTTTCATATTTGCAACTTACTTGTGTGACATAAAATTTCTTTAAACAAAATGCAAGTTGGGGGAATTAATAAAATAACCCTTTTAATTTAAAACTGAACTACCTTTTTTGCTAATGGTAGTTTCCAAATATTGTGTTCCTCCTTCATAAGGAAAGAGTAGAAAAGATAATGTATTTTTAAAAAAGATTTAAGAGGAAGATTGGGATTAAGAGACTTCTCAAAATTTCCCTCAGATAAGGTACTTATAATTGAATGGTCTAATATTCATTGACGATCCACTCTGTGTTGGTTCTATGCACAATCGTTGGTTGTTTTGAGAGGGTTTAGAGGTAGATCTGATGAGGGTCTTGAGATTAATGCAGAATAGATCCAAGGTGCAGACTTTCCTCCCTTGAGCTCCCTGAGGGTTACCCTGCCTCTGCCTTCCATGGCCTTCAGAATCCTTTCCTCTCCCCCATTGGTGTCCTTCAGTTTTGTCATCAGTGGTTTCCATGGTGAGTGTCCATGGTGCATCATTCTCCTCCAGTAGGATTTGAAGGAACATTTGGTTGTTAGGTGTCCCCAGAACTTTTAATGCTTTTGATCTTGGCACAGTTATGTTTAAAGTTTAATGGGTAAATTTTTAAAAATTAAGTCTGCAAAATGATAGTAGAGCCCAGGTAATCAAGGAGCCTGAGGTTCTCATATTTATCTTTTCCAGGTAACAACCTAGGGCCCTAATTGTGTTCACTTGCCCAGAATTGTTTGATTGTAAGAGGGTCTGTCTACCCTTTCTCTGTCAGTGGATAGTCCCCCTATTTCTTTTCTCTCTATCATTTCTGTTTCTCTTCCCTATTCTGTCTCCATCTTATTTTCTCTTTCTCTGCCTCCACTTGTCTCTGCATCTTTCTTGGTCTTCTTTCTCTCTTCTCCACAGTTGTTTCTCACATCTCTCTTTAACGGCTTTTCCCTTTCTTTCCCTCCCATGTGCTCCTTTCTGTCTCTGTCACACCACCACTTCTACCTCACACACCCTTTCTCCCCATGAGGATCTTGGGCAAGACACTGTCAGTTCAACTTTATTGAAGGAAATGGTGATAATGGAATAAGAGAGTACAAAATAATTAATATACAGGTATTTAAAAACAGATACAAAGGGGTGTTTAAGATCGAGTGACTTCATTATGTTTCTTCCCCAAACCTTCCTTATGATTTAATCAGGGTTGCGATGCTCCAGCCCCCTTTTGCCCTGGGACCCCTGACCTCTCATTAGTTTGTTTCAGTTCACGGCATCACCAGTTCCCATGGTGCGAGTCCATAGTGCATTGATCTTTTTAAGTGTGGTTAGAAGGAGAGTCTGGTTTGGAGGTTTCCTTGGTATCTGTGACATTTCCTTGGTGCTGTTGTGTTTGGGGTTTGAAGGGGTAAATTTGTGTAAGTTGAGTCTGAAAATTCCAGCGTGGAGCTAAAGTAACCACGAAGCTGAGCATTTTCGTTTTTATCTTTTCCAAGTAGCACCTGAAGGGCCAAATTTGCTGTATTTCCCCAACATTGCTTTTAGTATAAGGGTTCAAAGATCTGAGAGATGTTCCTCTTCTCTTTACCAATGAGTATTTTCTCCCTGTCTCACTACTTCATTTGTTGGCTCTATCATGCTTACTTCCTTTTTCTGTCTCTGTAAGTAGGTAGTCTCTCCTTTCTCTTTTATTTTTCATTATTTTCTCTTTCTGCCTTCACCTGTTTCTGCCTTCCCTGGTTTTGCTTCTCTCTCGCCCTTATGTCTGCAGCCCCTGTTTCTTCCTGCTTCTCCTCCTCACCCTTTCCTGTGTCTTTTAATGCTTTCTCCAGCGACTGATAATTTTTTCTCTGCCTCCACCGCTACCTCCAGCCACCCTCCCCAATGTGCCCTGTTTCTCCATCAGTTCTTTCTGAATGTACGAGAACTGAGATGATTAACTGACAAGGCTTGTTCTCGTGAATAGAATGATATGGAAGCTTATGTGCCTTCGGCCCCTGCTGCTTTCTTTAATTATTCCATCTTTCTCAGACATTTTTCTCATTCTGAGCGAGTTTGAGAGTGCAGTTGAAGTAATATAGGTCTAATTGGAAAATAGGACCCTGTACAGAGGGCACAGTAGTTGGCTGGTTTTGAGGAAGTACATTCGGAAAAAAGAGCCAGGCCTGTGTTACACTTTACCTGTGTGGGATCTTGTTTTTGTTTGTTTTCTTAAAGGAGTTGGAGAGAGAAGAACCAGGTGGTCAAAAGAAGCACCTCATAAAAAAATGCAGATTGCCAGATGTAGTCATCAGGTGACCTACTCCTAAGGTTCCCCCGCCTGTCCTGCAGCAGGCCGCACGGGGCGATCAACACGTCCTGCAATGCTCGGGACAAGTTGCGGCTGCGGCGCCGCTGCCAGCCAGCTCCCGGCGCGCGAGAGCCAGCGGCCGCCCCCACCTGCAGCCGGCGCCCGGCCCCGCCCCCCAGGCGCGCGGACCAATGGGCTGGGTCCTAGGGGGCGGGCCGCGGCCCGGCGGGAGGTGCGAGCCCGGGGGCGGGGCGGCCGGGGCTGGCGTGGTCGCGGCGGTAGCTGCAGGGGCGGCGGCGGCGGCTTGGCCTGGCGTCCGCGGGCCGTGGGGGATGGGGGCGGCGAGTTCCAGCCCTCGGCGGCGGCGGGGGCGGCGGCGGCGGCGGCGGCGGCCGTGAGCATCGGGCGGGCGTCCGCGTCCGGGACGCGGGATGGAGCGCCGCGGTGAGTGCAGGGCGGCGGCTGCGGCAGGGGGCTGAGGTCACCCGCTAGTTGCCTGCTGGCCGGGGTCCGGACGGCCCAGGCGGCGGCGGCGAGCGGAGGCGACTGCGGGCTGCGGTGGGGGCCGGCGTCCTCTGGACTCCTGGTCCTCCGGGAGGGGTCCGCCCGGACGGGGGACGCGGCGGGAGCGGAGGAACCTGGAGGGCGCGATTGGTGGCCCTAAACAGATGAAGAAAATAATAAATGCAAACAGCACGTCCCACGTTCGGCGTACTGTTTTCTGTGAGCGCTATACATTTAACCTCACGAGAGTTCCACGATTATTTAATTTTTCACACGGGGAAAACCTGTCGGAACACACAGACTAGTAATTGGCAGAGTGTGATTTTCAGCTGCAGAATCTGTGCTCCCTGCTGCTACAGAGTCTAGTCTTCTGATCCTGTCCCACCCCACCTGCCCTGATATCAGTCCCCTCTTCAACTGGGTCTCATTCCCGAGATATCTTAGGATTTCCGTGGTGCATTGTTCTCCTGTGTGTTTTGGGCTGAGGGAGGGCTGTTTCCTTCCGAGGCCTCCTCAGTCTCAATGGTTTTTCCCAATTCCGTTGTGGATGTGTTTGGGGCTTGACTTCTCCCCCCGCTTTTTGACGGGTGAGCTCAAGTCTGAGACGTTTCAAGCTGGATCCCTAGGGATTCACGAGCCTCGTGTCTCCATGCTCATCTTTTTTGACGCTCTTCCTCAAGAGGGAATTGGCCTCATAGCTTTTCGGAGAGCAGGACTGTTAGTTGCTAAAGGCGGAAGCTGAGCGCCCCTTCCCCTTTCTCCAGGTGTCTCGGAGAAGGTATCTCTTGTCCATCGCTATCAGTGCCTGCTGCCCTTTTTGGTTGTTCCATTTTCCCATCCTGTATTTAAATCCTGGCATGGGGAACGTGGTCTTTGGCATTGGATAGTTTTGGCTGGTGAAGGGAGAGCCCTGTCAGGAATGGTAGACTTTCTGGAGGCGTGGGATGTTGGGCAGCTTCATCTTCTTTAAACGTGCTGAGTTCTAACTGCACAGGAATGAAGCGTATGTGCGTTGCACGCCTTTCTTTACATATTAGTTATTTGCATATTATTGATAAAACTTTTGAATATGCCTCTATTCTGTTTTTGTGAGGAGTGACTTTAAAAAACATAATCGAAGACCTCCAGAATGAATGTTTTCTGATTTTTAAAAAACATCTCTAGGTAGATTCTTACCAATCAGAAATTGTGTTGAAATAGCAGATTTCTGAAATATGTAGCAATTTTTCCTGAGGTAGAAGTAGTAAGACTGGGAACTATTAAGTACAGATATTTAGGGTTGTTTTACTCTTCAATTAGGCAGCCTGGTGCCTAAAATGAAAATACTTCTGTAAGCTTACATTTGGGGTGGAGGAACAGCAAGAACACTTGATAAACACAGGCTACTGAAGTCTTGGGAGAGTCACATTCTAGGGTACCGTAAGTTAGTGTTCACATTTCTAATACACATATTCCTTAGAATTTAGAACGTATAGAGGAAGTAGTTTTGCACAGTAATTTTCGCTTTGCTACAAAGTTCTTTGCAAAGTGGATAAAATGTGGGTTTTTTTATGTTGATGGTTTGGTGTTGGAAGAGATGCAAGAGAGAGTTTCACAAATATTTTGCTCAACAATCTGTTTGCACAGTTCAAACTTCACTTGGAAGCCATTTAGTAGGCTTCCACGAAGTCAGTTAAGTTTCTGGAATTGTTTCCAGTCCTATATTTCTTGCTCACAATTTACAAATATATTGTAGTGAAGTCACATTTTGTTCATTACTTAGGTATGTTAATCTCCCACAGTAAAGTGAAAATGGCGAAGTTCTTGAGTCTTCATGATGAACCAAGCATTGTGCTAAATGCTTTCCATATTATTATCTCATTTAATTAAATTTACAGTTGCAATCTGTTAGTAACTACATTTTATGTTACCACCAACTAGAGGATGTTCATTTTGGGGCATGAGAAAGTAATGTGGGTGATCTTGGAAAGTGTATATCCTCCCAACTTTCTCATTATTATGGTTCAATTTTGTGAAAGCTTGGATTAACTTTGTTAACATTTTTTTCAACTGTAATGTTTCCTTTTTTCAGTTTGAAATATGAAAAGTAGTAAAGTATATATAATAAAAGTAGTATATTACTCACCATAATGCTGACTAGACGTAGAGTATAACCCCTTTTAGTTTCTCACTTCCCGATTGCTTTTGTTTACAGATATTCTTAGTCTGGACTAAAAATGTTCAAGCATTTTTGAAACACTTTTTACAACTTTGGGTTACTGATTTGACAGTTAAGTTCTTTTTACTGAGATAGGTGAATTGTTTTATTTGAAGCTTGTGTTATATGCTTTAAAATTTATAACCATCTTTTTTTTACCAGTGACAATGACCAATTTTCTCATTTACTAAACTAAAAGCCATCAAAATTAATCAGTGACTTTATTAAGTAAGCTGCAAATGTGATAAATTAGGCTAATAGTCTTCTCAATTAATGATTTGTAAAAGATCTGACCAAACAAGGCACTTGAGTGTTTTGTTTTTCTTGGAGGGGAGACTTAGATATAATAATAGTGCTCCCCAAATTGTCCTAAGTTCATTTTAGAAGTTATTTACACATTTAAGGATTAATGTTAGGTTTGAAACTAGATTAAATGTAGAAATTGCGTTTCCAGAAATACTTTGAGATATAAGAATATTTAATAAAGGAATTTGAAAAGCTATTAAAGAATTGTCAGGACACCTTATTTAATAATCAGAAGTAGAGAATAATAGAAATCCACCTTTGATTTCAGTTTTATGTATTCTTGCCTTTACTTAACTTCATATTCTTGGGGTTTTTTGAAAGATAATATTTTAGAGACATTTTTAAAACCGTTTCTATTTTCCATTCAAAACACTGCAACAATCCAGAGTTAACCATTTTTATTTCTATAAAAATCAATTGAAACTTTATAAATTTATAGTTTATAAATTCATTATAAACTACTTATTCATCATTATTCATTCTGCAAATTGATTACTCATTCTGCAGACAATTTTGAATTGTTCATCCCTCATATACCAAGCACTGTGCTGTAAGCAGAGAACATGTGGTTGGCAAACATTGGTCGTGATTTCCTTGATATTATAGTCTGGATAGGGAGACATGAGTGACCTATGGGAACTTCGATAAGTGCGGTGATGAAAAGTATCAGATACTATAAAGCATTTAACAGGAGATTCTGTTCTAGTTTGGTGGTGGTGGTGGTGGTTATGGGGGCAGGGGAGATCCAGGAAGGTTTCTTTGAGGAAGTGATCTTTGAGCTGACATCCGAATGAGTAAACAAAGAGGAAGGAGTAGTCCAGGCAAATGGAACTGCATATAGACAGGACCCTGAATCCAACAGTCAGTGAAATGAAATGGGATAGGAAAGAACATTGGAGTACATCACCTGGCTCCTTAGCCAGAATCTGTTTTATGTTTATGCATTCCTACACACACATCACACACAAATGTGTATACTGGATCATGATATAAAATCATTTCCCATGTGGGTCACGGTAAACAAATATTGTTGGAAAAATGAGAAAGGTGTGTGTGGCAGGAGTGTTGAGAGTGTTGAATAGGAGTTGTGACTCCACACGATATTGCAGAGGTAGGTAGGAGCTAGATCTCATGTTGAGCCTTGTCGTGCAGCCTTGATAACTTCTCACTTGTGCTCTGAAAGAGTTTTGAGCAGAGAAATGACGTGATGAGATTCATGTTTTGAAAATGTACTGATTACATTTGGAATGAGACAAGAATGGATATGGAGAGATCATTAGGAAATTAGTAACAGTAGCTCAGACAAGAAATCATAGTTATTCACGTAGTGTGGTAGTAGAGGTAGAATTGGATAGATTAAAGAGCTGTAGATTGCGGGGGGAAAAAAAAATCTATGGAGTTGGGCGACCTATAGGAAAGAGTAAATGATACAATTTTATATCTTACATGTAACCCAGAAATGAATACTACAGAAAACTTTCTGTTGTAAATTTCACAGAAGTCCTTAGTCCTTCTGCCATTTTGAAAGTATCTAAATATTCAAGACAAAACATTTGAAAAATGTTTTAATGATAATGCTTGTGCTAATTTAATTCATCTGGTCATTTCCATTTTGATTTCAAGAGATATAAACAAAATTAAGACTTTTAATTCCAGAAAGATATAATGTAAGGATGAAGTAGAAACAAACTAAGATTTTCTTGAGTTCCAACTATGTGCCAGGTTTAGGTGTTTTCACATATGACTTTTAATTTTGTGTTCCCTTTTAATCTTCACACAGCCTGTAAGCTAATTGTACAGGTCACACATTTAGAAAGTGTTTAGCAAGGATTCAAATCTCAATCCTTCTCATAACAAAGATTGTGTTTTTATTATACCATCCTGAAATTACCAAAAATACTGTTCCAATAACCATACATTTATTTGTTCAACCAGTCCAGGTGTGTCAGATTAGTGAACATCCTTAGAACTTGTTTTCGACAAAGAAATATTCCTGATGAAGGGTGATAATCCAGAATGTGTGTGTGTGTGTGTGTGTGTGTGTGTGTGTGTGTGTGTGAGAGTATGCATTACTGTTGAGAACAAAATGTACTTGAATTTCTTTTATGTGTTGGACACTTCTGTACCATTATCTCTTTTAATGCTTACAATAATCTCACGGGGTAGGTGTTGTCAGGATGTTATTCCCATTTTATAAATGAGTTTACCAAAGTGAAGAGATGATTAACAGCTTGTCAGGTCATGCATAGTAAGTGATGGAGGGGGATTTTGAAAACAGGTCTTTCTTTTTTCAAAGCTTATATTTCACCTTTATTTTTGAAGGTGCTGTCATGGAGGGAGAATATGTTCTTGTACTAAGTGACATTTCAGAACAGCTTTTACAGTTTAAAAAATTCTGTATACTAGGAGTGAAGAGGAAGTTTATTAAGAGCATGGATTTTGGTGACAAGGCACATGTGGGTTTAAGTACCAGTTCATCATTTATCAGCTGAGAGCTTAGACAAATTATTTAACCTCCAAACCTCAGGTTCCTATCTTGTGAAATGAAGCTTGCATATCATAGAGTTGTCAAGATTATTGGCACTTAATAAATGGAAGTTGCTATATTAGTAATGCAGGGTTTGTTGTTGTTGTTTTAAATAGAATATTGAGGTGGGCTTTGGGCTATTTGTGAAAATCTGGTATAATGTCCCCTGGTTAATGTAGTATTTGTGTTTCTCTCTCTCTGTCTCACCCCCTTAAGGATTTCCATCTTTTTGACTGTCATGTGAAAGGATGATTGCTCACAAACAGAAAAAGGCAAAGAAAAAACGTGTTTTGTCAACAGGCCAGCTCTCTGCTGAGGTTACAACTTCTGAAATGGGGCTCAAGTCCATAAATTCCAACTCCATTTTGGATCCTGATTACATCAAGGAGTTGGTGAATGATATCAGGAAGTTCTCCCATATGTTACTATATTTGAAAGAAGCTATTCTTTCAGGTTTGTCAACTCTTTGCTCTTAGCATTCTTACTGGATAGTTTGTAAAATTTTAAATGGCAGCCTAGCTACAAGATAAGTGTGTACACAGGAGTAGAAACAGGGTATTCTGCTTTGTTTGTTTGTTGCCAAATGTTTGATGCTTACAGTGTAAACTGTTTTATAGTCAGATACACTGCAATACATAGCAGAAACTTTGGAAGTGAAGGAAAAAGAATACAAAAAAAAAATCAATTTCTTAGAAGTTGGACCCATTTCACATGGGAGATTTTTAGATAATGGAATTTTAGCCTTCTTGTTAATGGTAACACAGTGCATTGATTGGTCTTTAATAAGCAGACTAATATTTTTAATTTACATTGTTGGTACTTCTGCCTGGATTCAGTTTTCTATATTGTTCCTAAAACAATCTGAAATCACTGATTTGAGTGAATTCTTTCCTCAAAAATCATACTTAATTCTGTTTTGCTATTCTTTCCTCAACTGAGAAATAATAACAGAATTTATTCTCTGTCTAGTTAGAAATGGATAATGGAGCATGAGACTTGATTCTCCAAAAGTAAAGAGCTATATATATCTGTACTCCCTGACTTGATCTTAGTACTTAAGTCTTTCAACTTTCTGTGCCTCTTTTAAATATAATTTTGATGGCAATGGTAATTAATAATCACACAGTTCCTATTCTTTTGTAATAAGTAGCAGTTCAGTCCATACTCGTAAAGGTATGTCTGGATGTAGAAAAATGAAGATTCCTAGTGTTACTTATATGAGACCTTCTGGGGCTTCAAAGATATTTATAAGATTTCTGTAAATATATTCTATGTATGTAAGTTTGATACTCATTTTCTGATATGTGTTCTGAAAAACTGAAACTAAAACCACATCTTTTATTTGTCCTAAATGCTACATTTAAGAGTTATTTCCAACCTAACTGTAATTTTCAAGTTGAAATGCCCAAAATACCTGAACTTGAATTGTAGCCTCAAAATTTTAGTATTTGAATTTTCCTTAAAATGCAATCACATAAGTCATTCTTTTGAGACTATATATATGTTTTTAGAAAAGAATTTACCTACAATTCTGTTTATTTTGATAGCTTGATTTTGAAGTCTAATTATGGATAATTAAATGGTAATAAAGTTATCTTGTTCTTGTGGAAAGATATTCTAGATACATTAAGCATTATGCTGGTAACAGATTCATTACTAAAATCACACATCTGCCATTTATTTAAAGAAGCATACCTTTGTAATAAAGACTTGTTCCTAACTGGGTTGTTTTAAATTTGTTTTTTAATTTACATACAGTAAAATGTATTCTTTCTGAGGTAACTGGTTAATTCTGAATTTGAAATTTAAAATGATGTATTAGTTAAATAATTTACTTCACTTTAGAGTAAAATCTGATTTTACTTGATGTATCAATTAAAATAGGTTTTCATTAATATAGATAAGATTTTTAGTTAGGATACCTATTTGTTTATCTGTTTTCCGTAAGAGATTTATATCATTTGAAATCTTCATCTCCCATATTTATCTCATTTCACAAATTTAAAATGATGGTAATTTAAAACAAGTTGGACCCACTCCTTATTTCCACAGTTTTTTAATGTGAATTTTAATTTGTGAGTAGACAGTTCATAGGTTAGGAAGGAAGAGGGTTGAAAGCTGATCCTAAGTGAGAGGAAAAGAGGAAATTGGTAATAAGTATAAGGTACCAAGAGGAGACTATCTTTTGAGATAAAAGTGACTCAGGGAAATATATTTTTTACAGAAATGTAATATTAAAAATCTGAAAGGTTGTTATTCTTTTAATAAGAAAACCAGTACTTCAAAATTTGACTTGATTGTATTGCTAATAATAAAAAAGCTTGCCATTTATGGTTGGTAAATTAAAAATGTAAAAACCGTCTTTTGGGTAACCAACTCTCATTAATAAGCAGTGGCCAGAGAATTTTCATTCATTTATCTTTGGATTGATTTTAATGCTTGATTCTTCAGTCAGAGTTATAAGGATTTATGTGTGCCATCTCAGAATAAATCTTGGATTTAACAAGAATTTGTTTTCTCTGTCTTTGTTATCAAAATCTAGAAATATATTTAGTTTATTTGAAGTAATAGAACCTTTTTTGTTTGTTTTCCTTAAGGGAGTATATATAAATTAACCTCATTATAAGTGACAAGAAATGCTATGTAATGATATGTTTCTTTAATTTTGCTCATGATTTTCAGCTTGTGAGAATCTCATGCTATTTATTTAATAGCATTATTACAACAATCATGAGATAATTTTCAGGAAAACAGGTAAAAAGTTTAAATTCTGTAACTGTTTAAGGTAGTGTTATTATATATGTTACTGAACATAGACATAAGCCATGTTTTTGTCTCTGGGTATTGAGAAATACAGTACTAGCATAGTTGTAAACTGTGGCCAGTGTTTTTCTTTTTCTTTTTTTTTTTTAGAACTTTTATTGAGATACAGTTAACATACAATAAACTGTATATATTTAGAGCGTACAATTTGGTATCCCAGTCTCCCAATTCATTCCCCCCAAACCCTCTCTGCTTTCCCCACTTGTCCATGTGTTTGTTCTCTACATCTGTGTCTCTATTTCCGCCTTGCAAACCGATTGATTTGTACCATTTTTCTATAGTCTGCATATATGTGTTAATATACAGTATTTGTTTTTCTCTTTCTGACTCACTTCATTCTGTATGACAGTCTCCAAGTCCATCCATGTCTCTAGAAATGTCCCAGTTTCCTTGCTTTTTACACCTGAGTGATATTCCATTGTATATATGTACCACATCTTTTTTATCCATTCATCTGTTGATGGACATTTAGGTTGCTTCCATGTCCTGGCTATTGTAAATAGCACTGCAGTGAACATTGGAGTGCATGTGTCTTTCTGAATTATGGTGTTCTCTGGGTATATGCCCAGCAGTGGGATTGCTGGGTCATATGGTAACTCTATTTTTAGTTTTGCAAGGACCCTCCATACTGTTCTCCATAGTGGCTGTATCAATTTACATTCCCACCAGCGGTGCAAGAGCGTTCCCTTTTCTCCACACCCTCTCCAGCATTTACTGTTTGTAGATTTTCTGATGATGCCCATTCTGACCGGTGTGAGGGGATACCTCATTGTCATTTTGATTTGCATTTCTCTAATAATTAGTGATGTTGAGCAGCTTTTCATGTGCCTCTTGGCCATCTGTATGTCTTCTTTGGAGAAATGCCTATTTAGGTCTTCTGCCCATTTTTTGATTGGGTTGTTTGTTTTTTTTGATATTGAGCTGGATGAACTGTTTATATATTTTGGAGATTAGTCCTTTGTCTGTTGATTCATTTGCAAATATTTTCTCCCACTCTAAGGGTTGTCTTTTCGTCTTGCTTATAGTTTCCTTTGCTGTGCAGAAGCTTGGAAGTTTCATTAGGTCCCACTTATTTATTTTTGTTTTTATTTCCATTACTCTAGGGAGTGGATCAAAGAAGATCTTGCTGTTATTTACGTTGAAGAGTGTTCTTCCTATGTTTTCTTCTAGCAGTTTTATAGTGTCTGGCCTTACATTTAGGTCTTTAATCCATTTGGAGTTTAGTTTTGTGTATGGTGTTAGGGAGTGTTCTAATCTCATTCTTTGACATGTAGCTGTCCAGTTTTCCCAGCACCACTAATTGAAGAGGCTTCCTTTTCTCCATTGTATATCCTTGGCTCCTTTGTCATAGATTAATTGACCATAGTTTATCTCTGGGCTTTCTATTCTGTTCCACTGATCTATATTTCTGTTTTTGTGCCAGTACCATACTGTCTTGATCACTGTAGCCTTGTAGTATAGCCTGAAGTCAGAAAGCCTGATTCCACCAACTCCATCTTTCCTTCTCAAGCTTGCTTTGGCTATTCGGGGTCTTTTGCGTTTCCATACAAATTGTAAAATTTCTTGTTCTAGTTCTGTGAAAAATGCCATTGGTAATTTGATGGGGATTGCATTGAATCTGTAAATTGCTTTGGGTAGCATAGTCATTTTCACAATGTTGATTCTTCCAATCCAGGAGCATGGTATGTCCCTCCATCTGTTTGTATCGTCTTTGATTTCTTTCATTAGTGTCTTATAGTTTTCTGAGTACAGGTCTTTTACCTCCTTGGTTAGGTTTATTCCTAGGTATTTTATTCTCTTTGTTGCAATGGTGAAAGGGATTGTTTCCTTAATTTCTCTTTCTGATCTTTCATTGTTAGTGTATAAAAATGCAACAGCTTTCTGTGTGTTAGTTTTGTATCCTGCAACTTTACCAAATTCATTGATTAGCTTGAGTAGTTTTCTGGTGGCATCTTTAGGATTTTCTATGTATAATATCATGTCATCTGCGAACAGTGATAGTTTGACTTCTTCTTTTCCAATTTGGATTCCTTTTATTTCTTTTTCTTCTTTGATTGCTGTGGCAAGGACTTCCAAAACTATGTTGAATAATAATGGTGAGAGTGGACACCCTTGTCTTGTTCCTGATCTTAGAGGGAATGCTTCCAGTTTTTCACCATTGAGAAGGATGTTTGCTGTGCGTTTGTCATATATGGCCTTTTTATGTTGAGGTAGGTTCCCTCTATGCCCACCTTCTGGAGAGTTTTTATCATAAATGGGTGTTGAATTTTGTCAAAAGCTTTTTCTGCATCTCTTGAGATGATCATGTGGTTTTTATCCTTCAGTTTATTAATATGGTGTATCACATTTATCGATTTGCATATATTGAAGAGTCCTTGCATTCCAGGGATAAACCCCACTTGATCATGGTGTGTGATCCTTTTAATGTGCTGATGGATTCTGTTAGCTAGTATTTTGTTGAGGATTTTTGCATCTAAATTCATCAGTGATATTGGTCTGTAGTTTTCTTTTTTTTGTAGTATCTTTGTCTGGTTTTGGTATCAGGGTGATGGTTGCCTCATAAAATGAGTTTGGGAGTGTTCCTTCCTCTGCAGTTTTTTGGAAGAGTTTGAGAAGGATGGGTGTTAGCTCTTCTCTAAATGTTTGATAAAATTCACCTGTGAATCCATCTGGTCCTGGACTTTTGTTTGTTGGGAGATTTTTAATCACAGTTTCAATTTCATTTCTTGTGATTGGTCTGTTCATATTTTCTATGTCTACCTGATTCAGTCTTGGAAGGTTATACCTTTGTAAGGATCTGTCCATTTCATCCAGGTTGTCCATTTTATTGGCATATAGTTGCTTGTAGTAGTCTCTTATGGTGCTTATTTCTGTGGTGTCTGTTGTAACTTCTCCTGTTTCCTTTCTAATTTTATTGATTTGAGTCTTCTCCCTCTTTTTCTTGATGTGTCTTGCTAGAGGTTTATCAATTTTATTTATCTTCTCAAAGAACCAGCTTTTAGTTTTATTGATTTTTGCTATTGTTTTCTTTGTTTCTGTTTCATTTATTTCTGCTCTGATCTTTATGATTTCTCTCTGTCTACTAACTTGGGGTTTTGTTTGCTCTTCTTTCTCTGGTTTCTTTAGGTGTAAGTTTAGATTGTTAATTTGGGATTTTTCTTGTTTCTTGAGGTAGGATTGTATTGCTATAAACTTCCCTCTTAGAACTGCCTTTGCTGCATCCCATAGGTTTTGGATCATTGTATTTTCATTGTCATTTGTCTCTAGGTATTTTTGGATTTCCTCTTTGATTTCTTCAGTGATCTGTTGGTTATTTAGTAGTGTACTGTTTAGCCTCCATGCGTTTGTGTTTTTTTACACTTTTTTTTCCTGTAATTGATTTCTAATCTCATAGCGTTGTGGTCAGAAAAGATGCTTGATACAATTTCAGTTTTCTTGAATTTACCAAGGCTTGATTTATGACTCCAAATGTGATCTCTCCTGGAGAATGTTCCATGTGCACTTGAGAAGAATGTGTAATCTGCTGTTTTTGGATGTAATGTCTTATAGATATCTATTAAATCAAGCTGATTTATTGCGTCATTTAAAGCTTGTGTTTCCTTATTAATTTTCTGTGTGGATGATCTGTCCATTGGTGTCAGTGGGGTGTTAAAGTCCCCCACTATGATTGTGTTACTGTTGATTTCCTCTTTCATAGTTGTTAGCATTTGCCTTATGTATGGAGGTGCTCCTATGTTGGGTGCATATATATTTATAATTGTTATCTCTTCTTCTTGGATTGATCCCTCGATCTTTATGTAGTGTCCTTTCTTGTCTCTTGTAACGTTTTTTATTCTAAAGTCTGTTTTATCTGATATGAGTATCGCTACTCCAGCTTTCTTTTGATTTCCATTTGCATGGAATATCTTTTTCCATCCCCTCACTTTCAGTCTGTATGTGTCCCTAGGTCTGAAGTGACTCTCTTGTAGACAGCATATACATGGGTCTTGTTTTTGTATCCATTCAGCCAGTCTGTGTCTTTTGGTTGGTGCATTTAGTCCATTTACATTCAAGGTAATTATTGATATATATGTTCCTATTACCATTTTCTTAATTGTTTTGTGTTTGTTTTTGTAGGTCCTTTTCATCTCTTATGTTTCCCGCTTAGAGAAGTTCCTTTAGCATTTGTTGTAAGGCTGGTTTGGTGGTGCTGAATTCTCTTAGCTGTTGCTTGCCTGTAAAGCTTTTGATTTCTCCATCGAATCTGAATGAGATCCTTGCTGGGTAGAGTATTCTTGGTTGTAGGTTCTTCTCTTTCATTACTTGAAATATATCATGCCACTCCCTTTTGGCTTGCAGAGTTTCTGCTGAGAAATCAGCTGTTAACCTGATGGGAATTCCCTTGTATGTTATTTGTCATTTTTCCCTTGTTGCTTTTAATAACTTTTCTCTGTCTTTAATTTTTGTCAGTTTGACTACTATATGTCTTGGTGTGTTTCTCCTTGGGTTGATCCTGCCTGGGACTCTCTGCACTTCCTGGACGTGGGTAGCTATTTCCTTTCCCATGTTAGGGAAGTTTTCAACTAGAATCTCTTCCAGTATCTTCTCGGCTCCTTTCTCTCTTCTCCTTCTGGGACCCCTATAATGCGAATGTTGGTGCGTTTAACATTGTCCCAGAGGTCTCTTATGCTGTCTTCAGTTCTTTTCATTCTTTTTTCTTTATTCTTTTCCGCATCAGTGATTATCACCATTCTGTCTTCCAGGTCACTTACTTGCTCTTCTGCCTCAGTTAACCTGCTATTGGTTCCTTCTAGTGTATTTTTCATTTCAGTTATTGTGTTGCATATCTCTGTTTGTTTGCTCTTTAATTCTTCTAGATCTGTGGTAAACTTTTCAATCTTTGCATCCAGTCTTTTTTCAAAGTCCTGGATAATCACTATCATTGTTCTGAATTCTTTTTCTGGAAGGGTGCTCATTTCCTCTTCATTTAGTTGTTTTTCTGGGGTTTTAGCTTATCCCTTCATCTGGTACAAAGTCCTCTGCTTTTTCATTTTCTCTCTCTTTCTGTGGCTGTGGTTTTCAGTTCCACAGAAGGAAATACTGCTGATACTGCTTGATACTGCAGTCTGCCCTCTTGTGGAGGGAGCTGTCTAGGAGGCTTGTGTGTGCTTCCGTCTCATTGTGGCTTCTCCTTTGTCTCTGGATGTGGGGTGTCTTATTTGGTGAGTTCCATTGTCTTTCTGTCGATGGTTGTTCAGCAGTTAGTTGTAATTCCGGTGCTCTTGCAAGAAAGAGTGAGCGCACATCCTCCTACTCCGCCATTTTGATCCAATCTCCTGTGGCCAGTGTTTTTCTTTTGGAATGAGAGGCCCTTGTCAATATTGTGTCAACGGCCTTGCCAGTATTTTGTCTTTTGCCTCCTTAAGAGGAAGGATGCCAAAGTTTTGTTTTATTACCTTTCAGTTCATGTCAGTTGGCTGTTAAAAAGCTAAAAAGTTAGCTTTTAAGAATATAAACTGTGGGTATACTAAGGACCTTTGGGTATTATCTGAATACCATTTTCTTTATGCACTTTACCTGTCATGAGGCAATGATGTGCAAAATCACTTGATTACTGCTTCAGGTGTTCAATCATACTGTTGTGACAGGCTTAGATTAATAGCTTTGTGATAGGTTTATAGCCACATTTCCCTTTCCTGAAGTAGTTACAGAGTTGATATAATTGTATCTGGTGCTGTACATTTTACAGAGTACTTTTACATACAAATAGTATTTAATCACACAATCCCCACAAAGGCAGGGGACTGTTTCACAGATGAGTTGTATGTATAATTTAGATTATGTGATTTCATTAACTTTTTTTTTTAATTATTTTTTTTAGGGGGGTACACCAAGTTCAGTCATCTGTTTTTATACACATATCCCCATATTCCCTCCCTCCCTCGACTCCCTCCCACCCTCCCTCGAGTCCCCCCCATCCTCTCCCTCCCAATCCTCTAAGGTATCTTCCATCCTCGAGTTGACCTCCCTTTGTTATACAACAACTTCCCACTGGCTATCTGTTTTACAATTGGTAGTATATATATGTCTGTGCTACTCTCTCACTTCGTCTCAGCTTCCCCTTCACCCCCGCCCCCTCCCAAACCTCGAGTTCTCCAGTCCATTCTCTATATCTGCATCCTTATTCTTGTCACTGAGTTCATCAGTACAATTTTTAGATTCTGTATGAGTTAGCATACAATATTTGTCTTTCTCTTTCTGACTTACTTCACTCTGTATGACAGACTCTAGGTCTATCCACCTCATGACATATAGCTCCATCTCATCCCTTTTTATAGCTGAGTAATATTCCATTGTATACATATGCCACATCTTCTTTATCCATTAGTTTGTTGATGGGCATTTAGGTGCTTCCACTTCCTGGCTAGTGTAAATAGTGCTGCAGTAAACATTATAGTACATGTTTCTTTTGGGATTATGGTTTTCTTTGGGTATATGCCCAGGAGTGGGATGACTGGATCATATGGTAGTTCTATTTGTAGTTTTTTAAGGAACCTCCAAATTGTTTTCCATAGTGGCTGTACCAACTTACAGTCCCACCAACAGTGCAAGAGAGTTCCCTTTTCTCCACACCCTCTCCAGCGTTTGTTGTTTCCAGACTTTGTGATGATGGCCATTCTGACCAGTGTGAGGTGATTCCTCATTGTGGCTTTGACTTGCATTTCTCTGATGATTAGTGATGTTGAGCATCTTTTCATATGTTTGTTGGCCATCTGTATGTCTTCTTTGGAGAAGTGTCTATTTAGGTCTTCTGCCCATTTGTGGATTGAGTTATTTGCTTTTTTGGTATGAAGCTGCATGAGCTGTTTGTATATTTTGGAGGTTAATCCTTTGTCCGTTGTTTCATAGGCAACTATTTTTTCCCATTCTGAGGGTTGCCTTCTAGTCTTGTTTATGGTTTCTTTCGCTGTGCAAAAGCTTTTAAGTTTCATGAGGTCCCATTTGTTTATTCTTGATTTTATTTCCATGATTCTAGGAGGTGGGTCCAAAAGGATCTTGCTTTGATGTATGTCATAGAGTGTTCTGCCTATGTTTTCCTCTAGGAGTTTGATAGTGTCTGGCCTTACGTGTAGGTCTTTAATCCATTTGGAGTTTCTTTTTGTGTATGGTGTTAGGAAGTGTTCTAATTTCATTCTTTGACATGTTGCTGTCCAGTTTTCCCAGCACCACTTCTTGAAGAGGCTGTCTTTTTTCCATTGTATATTCGTGCCTCCTTTGTCAAAGATAAGGTGCCCATATGTGTTTGGGCTTACTTCTGAGTTCTCTGTTCTATTCCATTGATTGTCCTTTCTCTTTTTGTGCCAGTACCATACTGTCTTGATCACTATGGCCTTGTAGTATAGTTTGAAGTCAGGAAGCCTGATTCCACCAACTCCATTTTTCCTTTTGAAGATTGCTTTGGCTATTCGGGGTCTTTTGCGTTTCCATACAAATCATAAAATTTCTTGTTCTACTTCTGTGAAAAATGCCATTGGTAATTTGATTGGGATTGCATTGAATCTGTAAATTGCTTTGGGTAGTACAGTCATTTTCACGATGTTGATTCTTCCAATCCAGGAACCTGGTATGTCCCTCCATCTGTTTGTGTCGTCTTTGATTTCTTTCATCAATGTCTTAAAGTTTTCTGCATACAGATCTTTTGCCTCCTTAGGCAGGTTTATTCCTAGGTATTTTATTCTTTTTGTTGCAATGGTGAATGGGAGAGTTTCCTTAATTTCTCTTTCTGCTCTTCCATTGTTAGTGTATAGGAATGCAAGAGATTTCTGTGCATTAATTTTGTATCCTGCTACTTTACTAAACTCATCCATTAGTGCTAGCAGTTTTCTGGTAGAGTCTTTAGGGTTTTCTATATATAACATCATGTCATTTGCAAAGAGTGACAATTTTACTTCTTGTTTTCCAGTTTGGATTCCTTTGATTTCTTTTTCTTCTCTGCTTGCTGTGGCTGAAACTTCCAAAACTATGTTGAATAATAATGGTGAGAGTGGACACCCTTGTCTTGTTCCTGTTCTTAGAGGGAATTCTTCCAGTTTTTCCCCACTGAGAACGATGTTGGCTTTTGGCTTGTCATATATGGCTTTTATTATGTTGAGGTAATTTCCTTCTATGCCCATTTTCTGGAGAGTTTTTATCATAAATGGATGTTGAACTTTGTCAAAAGCTTTTTCTGCATCTATTGAGATGATCATATGGTTTTTATCCTTCAATTTGTTGATATATCATGTTGATTGATTTGCGTATATTGAAGAATGCTTGCATCCGAGGGATAAACCCCACTTGATCATGGTGTATGATTTTTTTAATGTGCTGTTGGATTCTGTTAGCTAGTATTTTGTTGAGGATTTTTGCATCTATATTCATCAGTGATATTGGTCTGTAATTTTCTTTTTGTGTGACATCTTTGCCTGGTTTTGGTATCAGGGTGATGGTGGCCTCGTAGAATGAGTTTGGGAGTGTTCCGCCTTCTGCAATATTTTGGAAGAGTTTGAGAAGGATAGGTGTTAGCTCTTCTCTAAATGTTTGATAGAGTTCGCCCATGAATCCATCTGGTCCTGGGCTTTTGTTTGTTGGGAGATTTTTAATCACTGCCTCAATTTCCGTACTTGTGATTGGTCTGTTTATAGTTTCTATTTCTTCCTGGTTCAGTCTTGGAAGATTGTATTTTTCTAAGAATGTATCCATTTCTTCCAGGTTATCCAATTGATTGGCATATAGTTGCTTGTAGTAGTCTCTCATGATCTTTTGTATTTCTGAGGTGTCCGTTGTTACTTCTCCTTTTTCATTTCTAATTCTGTTGATTTGCATCTTCTCCCTTTTATTCTTGATGAGTCTGGCTAATGGTTTATCAATTTTGTTAATCTTCTCAAAGAACCAGCTTTTAGTTTTATTAATTTTTGCTATGGTTTCCTTCCTTTCTTTTTCATTTATTTCTGCTCTGATCTTTATGATTTCTTTCCTTCTGCTCACTTTGGGGTTTCTTTGTTCTTCTTTTTCTAATTGTTTTAGGTGTAAGGTTAGGTTGTTTATGGAGGTTCTTCTGCTTGGGGTGATCCATTAACTGACTGGGATGTGGTAGATGTGTCCTTCGCTTCGGGGCCTCCCTCTTTCGGGGCAATCCCCTCATCTATCAGCTGCCGGACTTTTTGGGAAGTCCCTTCTGGGGAGCAAACAACCGCACTCCAATTCTTTTCGATCCCCGCAGCAAACGCGGGCCCCTCACTGGGCGCCGCCATCTTCTCATTAACTTCTTATTGCAGATAAATAGTGGTTTCATTTGGAACCCAGAGGTCATAAATGCAGAATGGTGTGTTCTTTTCATGCTATCTCAGCTGCTTCACGTGGCAGGTTCTATAAAACCACTGCTCAGTTTTCATTATTTCATTAACCAGTTCTGTTTTCCATGGGGTTTATCTCATCCTGCACTATCCAGTATGGTAGCCTCCAGAGATATGGCTGTTTAAATTTAATTAAAATTTAAAATTCAGCTCCTCATTTTCAGTAGCCCTGTTTCAGGTGCTTATTTGCCACCTTTGGTTACTGGCTACCATTTTGGATGGTGAAGTTATAAAAATTACCATAATTACAGAGATTTCTATTGAATGGTGATGGTATTGACCTTTGGCTTTTATCAGTCTTAAGAATACTGAGATGAATTTTTGAGCTATAAGTATTTTTGATTTCTATAGCATGAAAAGAAAACCTAGAAAAAGTTGTTATTGGAGCAAGTTTAAGAAAATTTTACCTAGAAATCGGATCTCTTGGAATCTATTTGGAATCCCCTTCCTTAAATTGCCTTTGGAATCTGTAGCTTTCATGCAATTCTTTGATTTGCACTAGCAGATCACTTTCCAAACATTTTATGCAACTTGGTGAGAATTGGTAGTAAGGAATGGCAGAAAGAGCTCAGGAAAGAGAATCACACAATCTAGGTTCTAGACCTAGTCCTGCTATTAACTAGTTTTGGAATATGGCTTAAGTCATTTAATAATTTGTTAAAACTGAGGCGCTTACTGTAGATGCTCTTGATTTTATAATTCTGTGATTCAAAAATTGGAGTTGGAAATTCTACATTTTTTTGGAATATTAACAGTTCAGAGCTAAAGAAAACAGCATAGTATTTGTATTCAAACTGTATAATGTATTTTAGAGGATATCCGCCTCCCACCAATCTGTAGGATTTTTTAAATGTGAGTTTTATAATAACTTTTTTAAGTGTGGTATTTATGAAAATTTCCCAAGTGAGAATGTGAAGATCATATTGAAGCAGGTGTTGATGAACTAATTGAGAAAATCAGTGTCTGCCAAAGAACTCTGCCCCCTAACACAGTTAAGATATGTATGCACTTTGTTTCTACTGTTTTTATTTACAAAAAGGGGAGAGCTTAATGTGGGAGATCAGAGGACTATGAACACTCTTGCTTTGATAGGGTAAGTGATACTTGGTTGATTCTCTGTCCGCAACCTATTTCCAGGAGAAGGTTACCCTGTAGTCTTATATAAGTAGCAGATGTGGAATTTGAAGTTTTAGATCTCTATCCAATGTCATTAAGGTACATTATGAATAATTACAGGGAAAAATTTGCATCTTATGTTAAAATGCTGAAGGCACACAATTATGCATATGTCCCCTGTGTTTATAACACTGCAGATTAATGTATGGGCAGTCTAAGTATCAATTCAGGTTTATGATTGCCTCCCTGAGGAATAATGTGTTCTGAATTCCAAAGAACACATTCATAAGTGTTCTTCCAGTTTACACAGTAATCTTGAACTCTCTCTTTGTGACATACCTTCCCATTCCCAGGTGGAACACTATGTGTGGAGGTTCAAAATCTGGGAATTTGAAAAGTGCAAGGCTTTTAATTGGGCTAGAAAGAGTAGTGCAAATTGCTTAATTTGGTACTCAAATGGTTGCAGCTGTCCATTGCCATTGTAACATATTTGAAGAAAAATTGGCAGTCTAATACTTCTTGTAGCTTTTTTATTATATAACACTATTTTAAAAATGGATTTTAGTAAAAGTTTACTGTTGTGACAGTGGTGCCTGCCTTGTTTTTCTATTTTGTTTTTTAAATAGGCTAGAAAGGAAGATAAAACTATCATCAGTTTCAGATAAACTAGTTAAGTTCTCTAATTTTTAAAAATGATTTCTAATTTGAGTGTATCACTTTTAATTTGTAAAAATGTAACCGATCTCATAAGTGATAGCTTTTGATGAATTCTGGGTCCTACATTTGACAGAGCTATAGTAAGAAGTGGTATGTTAACTTTCTAAAGCAAATTTTATTGGAAGAAGGAACTAATAATATCATTAAATTCCATGTTCTGTTGTGTGAGGGAAGTTCTGTATAAATTTTCAAAGATTTAATTGAAATCTTGTCTTGTGGATTACCCCAATTTTTTTCCAGAGTAAATAAACATACAGGAAGATAAGTAAATTTACTTAGGCAAATTCCAATGAGTATTAATTTTACCATTGTTGACTATTATTTAACTTTCAGCCTCTATAGTGTGCAAGAAATTTTGTGAAATATTAGAAACATTGCTGCTAGTTTCAGATCTGTCCTCTTGCTGTGTTTTTTTAAGAAGTGAACCTCTCTGGAAGTGATTTCTAATGGCTGTCGTTTAGAAAAAGCTAATGTGAGTGTTGATAGGTTACAACTTAGTGCCTAGAAGGTACAAAATGAATCTTTGAGGAATGAAGTATGAAATACAGGTAGCTCATTTATTACACATGTGCCAGCTCTTAGGAGATTGCTTTCCTCTTCTGCACTTACCTAGAATGGCTTACATAATGTAACATCATTTATAATGTAACTGGCATATTCAGTTGGGAGTTAAAGCCTGTTAAATCACAGATTGCAGAGTATACCTGTTAATAAGCTATAACTTCTTTAGCCAGGTTAAAGAAGTATCATGGTGACTGAGAATATAAATTCTAGAGCCAGAACCCTGAGGTGTAATCCTCATTCTGCCACTGTTTGTATATAGCCCTGGGCAAGTTACTTATATACTCTGCCTCAGTTTCACATCTGCTAAAAGGAGATAGTAGTACCTACATAATTGGGTTCTCGTGGAAATTGAATGAATTCATAATTCATATATGTTAAGGCTCATAGAGTAAGTGTTTTAAAATGTCAGCTGTTATTATTTTTACAATCCCTGAGTGGCTGGATAATGAAAGCTGCTGTTTAGGCTTCATTTTTTCCTGTAAATTCAGAAGTCATCACAGAAAATAAATGTGACTTTTCCTAGTGATAAGTTCTGAAACTTTTTCCCTCCTTCTTGTTTTCATTGCTTTCCCAGAAGGGTTAAGCTGAATTAACAAGACTGATTTTAAAAATTATTGTCAGTTTTTTTTTTTTTTTAATCAAGGAACACACCATGGTTTTTTCATTTATTTACATAAGCATTTCCATGAAGTGTTTGTAATATAAACACTGCCGTATTGTGTTAATGCATGAGAACCAAAAACTGAAACTGGCTGATCTGTTCTCACTTGATAAGCTGAATGAAGCAGAAGAGAAGTGGCACAAATGAATGAAACAGTAAATTAAAATTCAGATTACCATATAGGGATGGTAGATAAACAAGCAAACATTGGGATACAGGAGTTTTACTCTTCTATGTAACTAGTGTTAAGACTGGTTGAACATTATAATATTTGCATATATAATACCTTTGTAGTAGAAATTAAATTTTATTGCATTTACAATGTGACCACTATAAAACTTAAAAAATTATCTTGTAATTATATGGCTAAATTAAATACCATAATTTAATTTGATATGTATGGAAATATTTTTATAAAAATATATTCTTAATTATAATTTTATTTCTAAATAATCTGCTAATTTAGATTTTACATATAAAATTAAATTGAAATTTAACTTTAATGTCTCTTTTTCATTAGCCAAAATATTGTGGGACCATACTGTAATTTGTTACTGAGTGTAATTCTGTGTGAGACAAATCTATTTTCAAAGGTTTTTCATTTGAATGGCTTACAGATTTAATAGTAATAGTAGTTTACATATATTAATTCATTTCTGTTAATTTATTTGATATTCACAACAACCTTAGAAGGTAGCTTGAACAGGTATTCTTATTAATTCTATTTTACTGATGATGAATCTGAGGTCAGAGAAACTGAGAGTTTTATATTTGGTCATTTCAAGCAAGTGGCAGATCAAGCATTGGAATCCAGGTTTCTTGATTTAAATCTATTGTTTTCTACCACATTGGTCAGCCACTTACCTTTCTTCTGTATTAGGGAAGAACAATTTCTGTCTCTTTTGCTTTGCTCATTGCTGCTCCTGTTGGTGGTGTGTGGGGGTGTTTAGTGTTCGTGAAGGAGCCTTCTAAACTCCTTAAAACTTTTTGAAAAAAAGTTCAAGACGCTTTTGCTTCATAAAGATATTTGAGGTAGCTTTATTCTACTATAAGGAAAAAAGAACATTGGAACATTTTTACCACTTATGAAACATTTTAAGGGCTTGCTATTTTATAAAGTCCCAGCTGCAAGTGTTATCAGACTATACTGATGTCCTAGTAGTTGACTCATCTACTCAAATACATAGGAGAGTTTATGAATGTTTGTAACTAATGCTTTTTAAATTTAGCTCTCATGTTCACTTCTGCTGAGATATGTTCAATCATAGAAAACTGGAATTTAGGGTAATTTGAGATACTTCTGAAATTTCTTAACTAAATAACCCAGTTACTGTTTTTCAGTATTTTGCTTTGAAACAACTTCAGTATCTGTTTATAAGGGCTTCCTTGTAGGAAAAACAAAAGAATTTCAAATTAGAAAAACATTTATGTTGACAATTATTGGAATGTTCTGCGGTGATTTTTAAGAAAAATAATAGCAGCAATTCTCAGGACCCCTTATGCTATTAAAAATTATTGAGACTCCAGAAGAGTTTTTGTTTTTGTGGGCTGTATGTGTTACTATTTACTGTTAGAAATTAAAACTAGAAACATTGAAAATGTATAATAATATGTTTTTAAAACATACAAAACCACTATAATAATTTTGAAATATGTTTGTTTCCACATAGTTAATTTCCTTGATTCTGAGAAGACCGGAATTTATTATCTTGGTTTATTTAGGCATTTAAACCATTAGTGTTTTGTAATTCTTGCTTAATATCCAGCCCTAATTTTAATATTGATGATTGTTGTTGACATACAAAAATCAAGCTCTTTTGTCCTGAGACCTCAAAATAAGACAAAGTATTTTTTACTTAGTATTTCCTAAGTATATTAATATCTGTAGATTTTATTGTGAAACAGAGTAGGGGATAGAAATGACTGGCTTTCCTTTCTCTCTCTCTCTCTCTCTTTTTTTTTTTGCCATACTGTGTGGGATCTTAATCCCCTGACCAGGGATTGAACCTGTGTTCTTGTCAGTGAAAGTGCAGAGTCCTAACCACTGGACAACCTTACTGTTTTTTTAAGACAAACATAGGTTTGGCTTCAGAAAGAGTACAGCACAACTCTTTATAATACTAAATAATCGTTCAGCCTTGGTTTTGACAAGTAGGCAGAAGTGTTACCATAAAATAGCTTTATATGTATATATAAAACAAAGAATAGACTTTGCAATGCAAAACTGGGAAAAAAATACAATTATTTTTTGCAGCTATTCAAATTATATTATTGTGTAGAAGTTTCTTTTATTTCGAAGCTACTTGATTCCATTTCAGACCTAGCCTGTGTTGTTAACTTATTTCTATTTCTGTATAAACTTAAAAAAAATAAATAACTGCCAGCATTTACAGAGGGCTTACTATGTTTCCAGCCAGTGTTCCAAGTACTTTATGTGTTTTAACTCATTTAGTCCAACAACTCTATTAAGTAGCTACCAATATCTTCCTTTTTTTTTTAATGGATGAGGAAACTGAGCACAGAGAGGTTAAGTAACTTGCCCGGGGTTTATCAGCCATGGAGTTGGAATTCAAATTCAGACAATATGATTCTAGAGATTATGCTTTTAGCCAGCCGCGAAGCTGTATTGCCTCATCTAAGTAAACCTACCAAACTAATATCCATGATGTTAAAATAGGCAAAATAGATAGTGATCACTTAATTAAGATAATTCTTGAAATTACATGCTTATATTTTCCCTAGGAATTAAAAAATTATAAATGAATTTTTAAATTATAAAAGTAACATGTTTATGGGAAAAATTTCAGCAGTACTTAAAATTTCTAAAATCTTTTGTTCATTTGTATTTCACTTTTTAAATAGACTGTTTTTAGAACAGTTTTACATTTGCAGAAACATTGAGAAGATAGTACAGAGAGTTCTCATATACTCCTATACCGAGTTTCCTCTATTTGTTAACATCTTACGCTAGTATGGTACATCTGTTAAGAGTTAATGAACCAATATTTGATAATAATGATACATTATTATGGAAGCCCATAGTTTATTCAGATTTCCATAAATTGTTCCTAATGTCCTTTTTCTCTTGCAGGATGCTTGTCATATTACATTTAATTGTCATGTCTCCTTAAGCTCCCCTTAGTTATGACAGTTTCTCAAACTTTCCTCATTTTTGAAGACCTTGATAATTTTAAGGAGTACTGGTCAGATATTTTGTAGGATGTGCCTTGATTAGAATGTCTGGTATTTTTCTCATGATTAGGGTTATGGGATATTGAGAGGAAGATGTAAAGTGCCATTTTTATTATGTCATTATCAAGAGTACATGATTTATCACTGTTAATGGTGACCTTGATCACCTGTCTTAAGGGGTAGTTGTGAAGTTTGTTTAGTGTAGTCTTTTTGTCCCCCTTTCCATATTGTCTCTTCGGAAGGAAGTCACTGTGCACATGTTTCACCTCCTTGAGGACAACATATCTATAGAAATTATTTGGAATTCTTTTATACAAGAGAGTTATCTCTTTCCTTCCATTTACTAATTTATTCAGTCATTTATATGTATCAGAATGGACTCATAGATATTTACTTTATACTTTGAATTACAATCCAGTACTACTTTTTAAATCTGCTGCTCAAAATTTCCCAGCTTTGGCCATTGGGAGCTCTTTTTTTTTTTTAATTTTTTTTTATTTTTATAGGGAGCTCTTTTAGTTGGTTCCTGTGCACCCTTGGCATACCCTCTTCAATGTGAGGGTGTTTTGTGGGGTTTTATTTTTTCTTTTTTAGCTCTTACTTTCTGGGATTACAAGATGCTCCTAACTCATCTTGTATATTTCCTGACACAGTCCTAGAACCAGCCGCTTCTCTAAGGAACCCTGGTTCCTTTTATTGGAGAATGGTATTAGAAACCAAGATCAGGGTGCTAGGTGTGTTTTTGCTACTGGGGCATGATTTCTTTCAGGCCCTCTCACCTGACGGAGCAAAGAAGTACATGTATGTGTCTAACCTGTGTATACACGCACATCTATAAGTATTTCTAGCCACCTGTATCTATATTAAGCTAAATGTGAATTTTACTGAAATATCCAACTCTAAGCTATCACCACATGGAGCATTATAGCCTCCTCTCCCTGCTTATTTGTAAATTTCCATTCGAACAGTGAGATTCCTGGCTCTCAGCATCCACCATCCAGTTACCTAGTTGTTCACTTCCAGGATACATGTTTAGCAGTATCAACATTGTGAACCTGAACTCTCATTGAAAACACTATCAACTAGAGTATAGTGCTTATGTGCATTTCCTTTGCCTTTAATCTTATAGATTCCACTCATTTCCAAAGCTACTTAAGCCGGCACCTAACTTCCTGTGTTTCTTTTTCTGTTATTAAAATTTTTGGATGAATGAGTTGGATTTTTTCCTGAAGTCACTCTGTTCTCTCTCCTCCCTGAAGTATTCTTTCTTTACCTCTTCCTGGGATACTCTTTGCCCTAATATACCTAGCTCCCCACCTTGCCTGCTCCTCTTATACTACTTATTTCTCTCTCTTGATAATACCATTAATGAATGGAATATTTGGTAGATGATGGTAGAATGGTTTTTGTTTTTTATTCTATAGACAGTTTTTCTTTCTAGTGATTCTCTTTTAACATTTCTGGAAAAAACTGCATAATTATAAAACACTTTTAAAAATGTTTTGGTTTGTTTTTTAAGCTATTTCAATAGGGAGACAGTATAATAGTAAGAGCTTAGCTTCTAGAATTATACTCCCTGGGTTCAAATTGTGACTTGGTGAACTTAGGTGTGCCTCAGTTTTCTTACCTGTACAATGGAGATTTTAAAAATTATCTACCTATTAGAATTTATGTGAAAATTAAATGAGATAATAGGCTTTAAGTGCTTTGAACAGTGTCTGGCACATAGGAAGTACTTAATAAATGTGCCATTGGTAAACACTGGTGCTATGTGTAAGATTATAGAAATGAACATTACATCAGAGTAGTGTATTTCAGGTGGTTGTCTTTTCAAACTTTTGAGGATTACTTCAGGGGTTTTAAAGGTTAGGGTGACTATGCTATCTGGTTTGCCCGGGATGGTGATCTAGGAATATTCCTGTTTGCTGGCATGATTATCAGTAGTACCCACCTTTTCACTTGCTAGAGTATTTTGGTTACAAAGATAAATTATATGGTCACCTTATTTCCAGGGGTTGTAAAACGTTGTCTGTGTCCCTCTGACCAGGGCTGGTGTAAATGAGTGGAGCAGGCAGGTAGGGACTGGGAAAGAAGGACATCTGAGAGAGCAGTATTGTTGTGTTTCAGTTGCTTGTGGCCAAGGAGAATGTGGGTCTGGTATAACCAGATTTTGATTTTTCAAGAGTAGGCATAACTGTGGAGCTTTTGTAATGATCCCCCAATTTTTCATCATTGGCAATTCAGTTTTTCTAAAAAGTACAAAATTTCATTTAACCATATAAAGATCTATGCATTTTATTGTATGTAAATTATATCACAGTTTTTAAAACGTGCAGGTCAAATGGTGGTCCTTATATATATACCTGTGAGTTGTAGAATTTCCAGTATCTGATAATAACTTAATGCGAAGTGTCCATTCTTATGTGGAAACTTAACATGTAAGTGCTATTTAATACTAGTTAATACATCAGCCGTTATAGGGCTTTAACTCTGTTACTATATATATTAAAAAGTATATTGTAGTAAAAACTGTAAGACAGGAAGAACTTACATTGTAAAGTTGCATCAAGGGAAGTCTGAGAGCACATTTAGACTGAGAAAACTGAAAAAGGTACTGCTAAGTTGACTATGACTGTGAGTACCTTTGAAATCTTTAGTGCATTAAAATGATTATGGATTTTTTGAAGGCCAGATAAATTACATGTAATTGCAATGGAAAATAAAAGTGAATATACAGCAGGCAAAAATTGTGGAGCCACTGCTTCTGCCTGAAATGTGCTTCAAAATGGTCTTTCATAGTTTATTTAGATTCCTGAAACTTGGTTTGGGAAACTAATTAAAAATTTTTTTTTCCTTAAGACTGTTTTAAAGAAGTCATTCATATACGTTTGGAAGAACTTCTTCATGTTTTAAAGTCTGTAATGAATAAACATCAGAACCTCAATTCTGTTGATCTTCAGAATGCTGCAGAAATGCTTGCTGCAAAAGTGAAAGGTAAGAAAGATAATATTAACAGTGGGTTGGCATGGGCAAAAAAGGATCCACGTGATACATTTTGTTTATAATGAGTATAGAGCCATCTCTCATGGCATCTATGGGATGTATATCAGTAGGAGTTTTATATGCTTTGATATTTAAATATCCCCACTAAGTCACACCTAAAACTCTCTTTCTTTTAAAAATTAAAATATATTTGGCAGGAAACACTCTAAAAATGCTAACTGAAATAAACTAAACAACTGACATTTAAAATTTTTTGAGTTTTTGAAAGAATGTATGCTCTTTTGAAGTAGGTTATTAGTGTACACATAGTCTTTATTATCTGAGGACAATTGGTGCTGGAAAACGGCCGTTTGTAGTGACTCCACCTGAAGGAGGAAACCAAATGGAGAAAAAGAAGACTTAATTGGGACCTTATTTTAAAAAGTGGAAAAATGAAGCTAAAATTGAAAAATAATTTTTCATATATGTGTATGTATGTGTGTATATATATGTGTGTGTATATATATATATTACATGTGCTAAAATAAGAATTGGGACATTATCCTTTGATGAAATGATTTGCCACCAAAAATTGTTAGAATCTATTATTCTAGGCTGCATTATATAGAGATTGAGGGTAAAGATTAACGATTGAGGAGAATGAGACTGGAACCAGGGAGTTCGATTAAGAGATTGTTAGAAATAATGAGCTAGAAGAGGGTTGACAGTCAGATCTAAGGCAGAAGCTGGGGTGTGGTAGAGGTGGAATGTGGTTGTCATAGAAGAGGGGATGGCTGTTGATTTTTTGAAATATAGAACAGGTTGAATGTTAGGGATTAAGTTGAAGTTTGGAGTTGAAGATGTGGACTTGGGTATTGTCGACCTATGGGTGGTGATGGAAGAGGATGACACCAACTTAGAGTGTGCAGAGTAAGTAGAGGACTGAGTGTGAAATCCCAGGGACAGAGAGAAGATAGAGGAAGCTGAGAAACCCCTACAAGGTAGGGAGATGATCTGGAGAAAGATGTTATGGAATTTTAAAAGTGTCAGGTTCTAAGAAGTGATTGTCAGTGTTAAATGTCAGTCTGGTAGGTAGTATGAATTTGAATGTTTAACAATTAAAAAATGAGTCACCATGGGTTGATAAGGAAATGAAAGGCTTCTTTGGGGAGAGGGATTATCTGTCCTGAGTCTCAAAGGTCAGGTGGGCATTAGCCTGGATAGAGCAGGGATTGGGACTGTGATATAAGGTGCTTGCATGAGAACTCTGATGTGAAGAACAGGATGTGATTGATGGACATACTCATATGTAGAGAGGGCAAAGGGCAAGTGTCAAAGGGATGAGGCAGGAAGAGAAAATAAAAACCTTGTCAGTAAAATATTGTCCATATACTTAAGAACTGCCTTCCCTACTTTTTTATGTAGATTAATCATGTTTGTATGGTTCTTTTTTTTTTTCTGTATTTCAAGCACTGGAAAAAATGTAGATGGCTTCAAAATAGATAGCTTCTTAAAAATGCTTAGTAACCAAATTTGTTTTAAAATAGATTGTTTATAAGTGCAGTTTAACTTAAGTTAGGGAAATTTGTGTCTATAGATAGTAAAATTTCCATGCTTGGAAATAGCGACCACACTTCAATTGTTGTCAGTAGCTATTGTGCAGTCAGGATGTCCTGGGGAAGGAGTGTGTCTGTGTATAGTTGATGTCCACATTCCAGAGACAGACTTGAAGAAAGTGGCTTCTCAGCTGCCTTATAGATCTTTTTATCTTTGCGGTAAAGCAATCTTTTGAGTATTATTTCCCACTAAGACTGTCTACTCTTGGGATTATTGTTATGATTTTACTTTTGTGTTGGATGAAATTTAAAAGATTGCTTTGTTGTTGGGGAACTTATTCTGTTTCAGTAGGACTCCATGACACTTAATAGAAAACTTTAACAATTGTGTTTTCTTTGGAGTAAAGTTTTTAGATAACCACCCCCATCTTATTGTTGAAACCATCTAAAACTATTGATACCCCAAATGAAAAATGTTCAGTAATCTGGAAAATTGATGTCAAATTAGAGCTTAATTCTTTCATTTGATGGTAATTTAGTTTTCAAACTCTGGAAATGCACGGGGTAGGTAGAAACCATTTTTGATGTCTGTTTTGTGGCAGTCAAAATGTTTTGCAAATGCTGTCTACTTTCATATTTTCAAAAAATTTATAAGGTACATTTTTATTCCTGTGTTAAAGAGGAAGACTTAAAAACTATTGTATATTATGATCAGAAAGCTGTCAAGAATGTGGAGATCATTTTGTCTTAACCTCCTAATTATATTTAAAAAACAGTGGTAACTTGACTTGCTTTGGAGATCTTGCAACTGTCAGATACATTTTGCAGATATACCAAACCATTAAAAAATAACATATACAGAATAATAACTTTAGATCAGGGAGGTATAATCTTGTTTGTGCTAGCAGGCTTGAATGCATGAAATCTGTCCGCTTCCTATGAATAATAATAGTAAGCGCACTGGAATATAATTGGAATCTTTTAACTCCTCTTATTTTTTATTTTAAATGTGGAATTTACCTTTTAATAACTTTAAAAGAAGAATCCTTAGCGTTTCCCCATTCATTCTAATAGTGATGTGTATTTCCTGTGTCTTCCGCTTGTTTCCAAGCAGGAAGTTCAGTCTGACAAAATATTTGCAATATGGGTAAGAGAGATACAGCTTATTTGTGAAGTAGATGAAGACATCGTAGCACTCAGTAATTTATTGTGTACTTAGTATTTGTGTTTTCATCATTTACAAGTACTTTGGTAAATCTAATTTGTAATATAATTTAAAAGGACCATTTTTAAGATTTTTCATGATCTATATTTTGCCCTATATTTAAAAATTGGCAAACAAAAAAGAAAAATAAGCTTTAATTATGCATCCAAAATTGTAGACGCCTCATGTTTTCTTTCTGTTTTGAAACTTAATTTTTTAATAGGCAATTCATTCACATGATTCATAGTGCAAGTGGTATAAAAGAGTATTCAAACAGTGAAGTGTCTTTCTACCTCAGACCTTAGCCACCATTCCTTTCCCTGGATAAGCAACAACTATTACTGGTTTTTTTGTGTCTCTTTCCAGAGACATATTACGCATATAGAAGCAAATACAATATGTTCTCTTTTGTCCTCAAAGGGTAGCATTCTGCTCCTTGCTCAATGTTCTGAGTTATCTGTATATAAAAGGTCTTCTTTTGTTGTTGTTTATTTTGTTTTTTCAAAGCTGCATGATAATCCATTATATTGATGTACTATAATTAACCATTTCACTACTAATAGATGTTTGGATTATTTGCAGTTTTTCTTGTTACAAACAATGCTTCAGTGAATAACCGTAGCACATGTGCATTTATATTTTTTATATTGCGAAGTGCCCTCTGTAGAGGTTGTCCTTCTGATAGCCGTGCTGAAGAAGCTGATTTCTTACACCTTTGCCAACAAAGCTGCTTACCAGGCATTGTTATCTGATCTGATAGTAAAAGCTGGTACCTCAGTATAGATTTGATTTGCATTTGCCTCATTTTGAGTACAGTTGGGTATCTTTTCATATGTTGCAGTCATTTGCACATCCTTTTCTGTGAATTTGTGTATTCATTTTTTTATTGATAGTTGGTCTTTTTTTTAGTATTGATTTATAGAAACTCCATATAAGTGAAATTAGCGCTTAATCTGTGATATAAGTTCAGATTTTCTTTAGTTTGGTTTTTATCTTTTGATTTGCTTATGGTATTTTGTTTTATTTTACATTTCTATCTCAATCTTTTATATTCCTTTTGTATGCTTTTTGAGTAGTAGGGAAGGACTTCCCTGCTTGGAAATTATAAGTGTTCTCCATTGTTTTTTCTTCTAATGTTTTCATGGTGTTATTTATTAAATTTAAATCCTCGATACATTTTAGAGTATCTTTGTTTCTAGCTAATTTATTGAATAATTCATATTTTCCCCATTGGTTTGAGATGCCATCTTTATCATAGACACACTAAATTGTCACATATATTTATATCTATTTTGGGACCTATTCTGTCCCCTTGATTTGTTTAGTTATGTGCCAGTACCATACTGTCTTCATTGTGGTTTTATAGTATGTTTTAGTATCTCGTAGGGGTAGCTTTTCTTTCTATTGCTCTTTTTGTTCAGGATTTTATTTTTCTATCAAGATTTTTTAATTGGCTTGTCTAGTTCCAAAAAATATCTGTTGGTATTTTGAGGGTGATTTAAGTTAAATTTATAAATGTATAAATTATAGTTAATTTATAATTAAATTTATGAATAAAATTAAGGAGAATTTATATACTTAGCATTTCTATCTGAGAATATAGTAAGCATTTAAGTTCTTCAAGTTGTCTTTTTTGTTTCTCAGAAGCATTGTGAAGTTTTCAGTTTATAAATCTTGTAGCTTTTGTTTTGTTTTTTCCCCTAAGGAATTTTCCCCATGCAGATGGTGAAAATTTTCTTCCATTATATCTTTTAATTCAGTAGTCTTCAAACTTTGGCCTTTGATTTATGACATCGAGTTAATGAATTATAACCAGCATTTTTAAAATATGAAAGAGAATAGAAAAGAAAAATCGGAGTGCAACACTCATTGTATAAGACTTAAGGATGTTTCAGAAACTTTATAGGTGTTATGTAACTGATTATTATGTATGTATGGTATACTTGGTCATGATGTTGTATGTATTTCTTGCTGAAGGTTGTGGTAAAACTGAAAGTTGCTATTCTGACAGGTTATGTGTATGAAAGCTATTCATGTGTTTTCTGAAAGAGATACTAAATGTGTCTTCATACTCATTGTTGTGACTTAATAGGGAACCCAAGGGAGACAGTTATTTAAACTTTGAGCAAAATCTTGATTTGATTTCAAGGGTCAGCTAATAGAGGGGAGAGAGACCAATTAGCAGGTTGTTAAATAGTCCAGACTAGAAGTGAAATATGGGCTTTGAACTAAGTCAGTGTCAGTGGGAATGGAAAGAAAGAAAAAAAAATTAGAGGCATTTTGAAAGCAAAACTAAAGAGCTAAGGAGTGTATGGAAAAGAGTAGGCTTGAGGAGCAGAGTAGATGGGAAGATGAGAGTTCAGTTCAGTACATGTTGAGATTGTAGTGCTAGTGGGTAAAGACTGGGAAACAGGAGGAGGAATATATCAAACGACCATTGGGAATATGGGTCTGGAGCTCAGAGGGTAAAACTAGATGGGTAATTTAGGGACTCATTCCCTTAAAGGTATTGAATGTGGATGAGATTCTGTGGGGATAATGTATAGAGAAGAAGGCCAAGATGAGAACTGCAGGCTGAGTGGAAACAACTGTATGAAGCACAAACTGTCTACAGGTAGATGTAGAACATGAGGGTGCTCACATTTACTAAATACCAAGCACTGTACCCTAGGTGTTTTACATTTGTTTTCTCAGTTGTTACTTTCAGTAACATGCCATTTACATACGGAGAAATTGAAGTTAGGTGACATATCCAGAGTAACACAAGAAGTGATAAGGGCCAGATTTAAACTCAGGTTTGAAACTCTGAAGCCTTGCTTCCTCTAATTAATATGATGTATTGCTTCTAAGTAAAATGCTTCAAGATAGAAGAAAATGGTTAATGTTTGTAGCAATAATAGCTGACACAATATGCTGAGGACGTACTTACTGTATGCCAGACACTGTTTAAGCTCTTTGCATGGATTACCCATTAATCTTCACAGCAAATTAATTGTTATATCCACTCCCATTTTGCAGATAAGAAAGCTGGGACATAGAGAGATTTGTCCAAGGTTGCATATGTATTAAATGGTAGAGTTGTTGAGAGTTGCAGAATGGTCAAGTAGGATGAAAACTTAGAAGGAAAAATACTTCCAGGTTTGACTAATACAGTTGGAGGTTATTGTTGACAGTGTTGTTCAGTGGTATTGAGTGAAAGCAGCTAACATTTATTGAGCATTTTCTATGTGCAAAGCTCTGTTCTAAGTTCATTCAGTCTTACAGTGTTTCTCAAAATACATATTATTATCCCCATTTTATAATGAGGAAAACGAGGAACAGAGCAGTTGTTATTTAACCTTGTATAAGAGACAGATTTAGGATTTAACCTAGGCAGACTGACTTTGGAATCCTTTTAACCAGGAGTGTACAAATTACTACCAGTTGGCCAAATCTGGCCTGCTGCCTGTTTTTGTACATAAAGTTTTATTGGAAACAACTATTCTTATTTATTTATGTTTGGCTACTTTATATAGAATTGAATAGTTGCAACAGATTGTATGGCCTGAAAAGTCTCAAATATTTACTATCTAGCCCTCTATAGAACCCCTGCTAAGTGTTAAACTGGGTGAAAATTCAAATCCTGGTGAATTCAGTCATTATTTATTTATAGAGGTTTAGCAGTAAAGAAATGCTGAATTAGATAGGATGGTAGCTTTAAGAATAAATGTGGTAAATTTAATTTTTTTTCCCATAGGAAAGATTTGGGTATGTTGTTAGTAGCGTAGGAAAAAATGTCAGTTGGTAGGAGACAGTGAAGCTATGAGGGAGGAGTAATGGTGGTATAGGGTTTTGGAGACTGTGGGAGAGAATCGGAAAATTTATTATTGGAAAGGAGCCAAAGACTTCTTTCAAACACTGGACAGGAGCAAAAAAGTGAAAGGATATTAGAAATATAGAGTTGTTTGAAGTGGAGGCAAGGGCAGTAATAGGAATTTTCATTAGACAGCTATAACCTCGTTCGAGTAGGGATGAAGATAAGGACTGAAGATGGTTCAAGTAATTTTCTTTTCACTACTTACAGCTACTTTTTCAAGTCTCCCAGTCATGTTTAGTCATGTTTAGTATACTTGGAAAAATATATTTATAGGAAAGGAAGAATAATTATAGAATTTTGCGAAGTGTTATAAAGTATTTTTTTCTTTAAAGTCGAACAGGTTAAAGTTAGGAAATAGGAGTATTGCTGGTATTATATTATAAATTACACTTAAAGTCTACTTTCCAGTGCAGTTATATTTTTTATTTATTTCTTTTTTAAAAACATTTATTTTCTTTCTTTCTTTCTTTTTCTTTCTTTCTTTCTTTCTTTCTTTCTTTCTTTCTTTCTTTCTTTCTTTCTTTTTCTTTCTTTCTTTCTTTCTCTATTTCTTTCTTTCTTTCTTTCTTTCTTTCTTTCTCTCTCTCTCTCTCTCTCTCTCTCTGTCTCTCTCTTTCCTTCCTCCCTTCCTTCCTTCCTTCCTTCCTTCCTTCCTTCCTTCCTTCCTTCTTTCTTTCTTTCCTGCATTGGGTCTAAATTGCTGCACATGGGCTTTCTCTAGTTGTGGCGAGGGGGCTACTCTTTGTTGCGATACATGGGCTTCTCAGTGCAGTGGCTTTTCTTGTTGCAGAGCACGGGCTCTAGGCGTGTGGGCTTCAGTATTTGCGGCACATGTGCTCAGTAGTTGTGGTTCGCAGGCTCTAGAGCACAGGCTCAGTAGTTTTGGCACACGGGCTTAGTTTCTCCACTGCATGTGGGGTCTTTCTGGCCCAGGGATCGAACCCGTGTTCCCTGCATTGGCAGGCAGATTCTTAACCACTGCACCACCAGGAAAGTCCCTCCAGTGCAGTTTTATTTTATTTTTTTTTAAGATTTATTTATTCATTTTTTTGGCTGCGTTGGGTCTTCGTTGCTGTGTGTGAGCTTTCTCTAGTTTGGTGAGCAGGGGCTACTCTGTTGCAGTGCATGGGCTTCTCAGTGCGGTGGCTTCTTGTTGAGGAGCACGGGCTCTAGGTGCGCAGGCTTCAGTAGTTGTGGCGCATGGACTCAGTAGTTGTGGCTCAAGAGCTCTAGAGTGCAGCCTCAGTAGTTGTGGCACACAGGCTTAGTTGCTCCTTAGCATGTGCGATCTTCCTGGATCAGGGATCGAAACTGTGTCCCCTGCATTGGCAGGTGGATTCTTAACCACTGCGCCACCAGGGAAGTCCCTCCAGTGCAGTTTTAAAAGCAGCATTATTGAGGTGTAATTGACTTACAATAAACTGCACTGTATTTAAATTAAGGGTACAATTTGATCAATTTTGATATGCATACTCTGTGAAACCATCACAATACAGGTAACGCATGCACCTTTGTAATCCCTCACCTTTACTAGTATCTATATGTCGTGTTTTCATTTTCATTGTGTTCAAAATACTTTCTCATTTCCTTTTTTCTTCTTTGAACCATGGGTTATTTAGAAGTATGTTAGTTTCCTAATATTTGAGGATTTTTCCAGAGATTTTTATAATTTAATTCCATCTAGTCACAGAACATATTTTGCCTGACTTGAATCCTTTTAAACCCATTGAGACTTGTTTTATGGCCCATAATATGGTCCATCTTGGTAAATATTCTCTGTGCACTTGGAAAGAACATATTTTGCTGTCATTGAGTAGAGTGTTTTTTTTTTTAATTTTTAAATTTTTTTAAATTAATTTTATTTATTTATTATTTTTGAGGGGGTACACCAAGTTCAATCATCTGTTTTTATACACATATCCCCATATTCCCTCCCTCCCTTGACTCCCCCCCCACCCTCCCCGTCCCAGTCCTCTAAGGCATCTTCCATCCTTGAGTTGGACTCCCTTTGTTATACAACAACTTCCCACTGGCTATCTACTTTACAGTTGATAGTATATATATGTCTGTGCTACTCTCTCACTTCGTCTCAGCTTCCCTTTCAGCCCGCGCCCCCTCCCAAACCTCGAGTTCTCCAGTCCATTCTCTGCACCTGCATCCTTGTTCTTGTCACTGAGTTCATCAGTACAATTTTTAGATTCCGTATATGTGAGCTAGCATACAATATTTGTCTTTCTCTTTCTGACTTACTTCACTCTGTATGACAGACTCTAGGTCTATCCACCTCATGACATATAGCTCCATCTCATCCCTTTTTATAGCTGAGTAATATTCCATTATATATATATACCACATCTTCTTTATCCATTCATTTGTTGATGGGCATTTAGGCTGCTTCCATGTCCCAGCTATTGTAAATAGTGCTGCAATAAACATTATGGTACATGTTTCTTTTGGGATTATGGTTTTCTTTGGGTATATGCCCAGGAGTGGGATGACTGGATCATATGGTAGTTCTATTTGTAGTTTTTTAAGGAACCTCCAAATTGTTTTCCATAGTGGCTGTACCAACTTACAGTCCCACCAACAGTGCAAGAGAGTTCCCTTTTCTCCACACCCTCTCCAACGTTTGTTGTTTCCAGATTTTGTGATGATGGCCATTCTGACCAGTGTGAGGTGATACCTCATTGTGGCTTTGACTTGCATTTCTCTAATGATTAGTGATGATGAGCATCTTTTCATGTGTTTGTTGGCCATCTGTATGTCTTCTTTGGAGAAGTGTCTATTTAGGTCTTCTGCCCATTTGTGGATTGAGTTATTTGCTTTTTTGGTATTAAGCTGCATGAGCTGTTTGTATATTTTGGAGGTTAATCCTTTGTCCATTGTTTCATAGGCAACTATTTTTTCCCATTCTGAGGGTTGCCTTCTAGTCTTGTTTATGGTTTCTTTCGCTGTGCAAAAGCTTTTAAGTTTCATGAGGTCCCATTCGTTTATTCTTGATTTTATTTCCATGATTCTAGGAGGTGGGTCCAAAAGGATCTTGCTTTGATGTATGTCATAGAGTGTTCTGCCTATGTTTTCCTCTAGGAGTTTGATAGTGTCTGGCCTTACGTGTAGGTCTTTAATCCATTTGGAGTTTCTTTTTGTGTATGGTGTTAGGAAGTGTTCTAATTTCATTCTTTGACATGTTGCTGTCCAGTTTTCCCAGCACCACTTATTGAAGAGGCTGTCTTTTTTCCATTGTATACTCGTGCCTCCTTTGTCAAAGATAAGGTGCCCATATGTGTTTGGGCTTACTTCTGAGTTCTCTATTCTATTCCATTGATCGTCCTTTCTCTTTTTGTGCCAGTACCATACTGTCTTGATCACTATGGCCTTGTAGTATAGTTTGAAGTCAGGAAGCCTGATTCCACCAACTCCATTTTTCCTTCTCAAGATTGCTTTGGCTATTCAGGGTCTTTTGCATTTCCATACAAATCGTAAGATTTCTTGCTCTAGTTCTGTGAAAAATGCCATTGGTAATTTGATTGGGATTGCATTGAATCTGTAAATTGCTTTGGGTAGTACAGACATTTTCACAATGTTGATTCTTCCAATCCAGGAACATGGTATGTCCCTCCATCTGTTTGTGTCGTCTTTGATTTTTTTCATCAGTGTCTTAAAGTTTTCTGCATACAGATCTTTTGCCTCCTTAGGCAGGTTTATTCCTAGGTATTTGATTCTTTTTGTTGCAATGGTGAATGGGAGAGTTTCCTTAATTTCTCTTTCTGCTCTTCCATTGTTAGTGTATAGAAATGCAAGAGATTTCTGTGCATTAATTTTGTATCCTGCTACTTTATACTAAACTCATCCATTAGTGCTAGCAGTTTTCTGGTAGAGTCTTTAGGGTTTTCTATATATAATATCATGTCATCTGCAAAGAGTGACCATTTTACTTCTTGTTTTCCAATTTGGATTCCTTTGATTTCTTTTTCTTCTCTGCTTGCTGTGGCTAAAACTTCCAAAACTATGTTGAATAATAATGGTGAGAGTGGACACCCTTGTCTTGTTCCTGTTCTTAGAGGGAATTCTTCCAGTTTTTCCCCATTGAGAATGATGTTGGCTTTTGGTTTCTCATATATGGCTTTTATTATGTTTTATTATATTTAAATGCCCATCTTGTCAGGGTGGCTGATAGTATTGAAGGCTTTCACATCCTTTACTGATTTTCTGTCTACACGTTCTCTCAATTATTGAGGGAGGGTTTTTGAAATCTCTGACTATAGTTGGGAATTTGTCTGTTTCTCATTTTGGTTCTGTTACTTTTTGCTTCGTGCATTTTGAAGTTGTTTATTAGGTGCATAAATGTATAAAATTGTTATGTCCTCTTGATGAATTGACTCCATCATTATAAAATGACCTTCCTTATCTCCGGTAGTTTCCTTTGCTCAGAAATCTTTGTGTATTATTAGGCAGTAAGCTTGGGGCAGTTGTAGAGCTTACTACGTTTATTTCTTGTATGTTAGGATTTTTGTTCCTTGTTGCCTGATAGCTAATGCCATGAAAACTGCTGTTTCATGTATTTTATATGGATTTCTTTTAGTTGTTTCAAATGTATAAGCCTGTTTTTCCATGTTGGCCAGAGCAGGAATCAAACAGATATTTTAAAAATTATTTACAGTGGCTCTTAAGTTTTTCTTCTTGTTTGTATCAGGTATATTTAGAAGAATTTGGTGAAAGGTGTGGACCTTAGCCCCTCATATCTACAAAGGTTATACATGTAAAATCTTGGTTGTAATTTCATGAGACTTCCAGGCTTGAGGCTTAATTCATCCCTGCTTAGGAATCCTGGCTTTCCAGGAAGCATTTTCAACCCTAGTTGCACATTAGAATCACCTGGGAGAGTGTTTGAACAAATATCTATGCTTCACCAGACCTGTGAAATCTGAATCTTTGGTGGTGGGACTCAAACTTTGTTTTTAAAGTTCCCTAAGTAATTCTGATGTGCAACCAAGCTTAAGACAGTTTAAAACAACTCTGTTTTAAAATAAAGGATAGTTTCCTCTCCACTTGGTTTCTCTCCTTCCAGCTATTGGCAAGGATCCTAGGGAGGGTGGGATACAGGTTACTCCTTAAACTCAATCTGAGTAGAATGAGTTACTTTAAAATTTTTACCTATTCATCCCTCAGATTTTGACTCTGTAAATTGTATCTGAGCTTTTAATAAAGGTGTATACAGTTGAAGTTATAAGAAACCTTTTTCAGTTATGTTTCGTAAGTTTCTTTAACAAAATGCAAAATGTTAGAATATCCCTATGATAAACAAAAAACAGCTATGTATCAATTAAAATGCACCTCAGAGCCCAAGGCCCTATAAGAAATAAGGGTATAAATAAATAGGAATTTAAATATTTTAAAGCATTGTGTTTTTAATGTGATATGCTTTGTATATAAGTTTTATGCTGTGTCAAATGTATATATGACTTCAAATATTGGTAATTCGTAGTGAAAATGTACTTCGTATTGACTTAAGTGAGGCACAGAGCATTTAGCTGTTTTTAAAAAATGTCGTGAAGCAATAAGCAAGAGAAAATAGCACAGAGCACTCTTAGTGAGAGACGGCTGGTGTAACATGGACTCTGTGACGCAAGATCAATTGATTTCACATTGAGTCACTTTTTAGATATGTCAAATTATGTAACGCGTGAAGGAGTTGGTTTGGAATGCCAGCTACTTTTATGCAAGGTGATTCTTTTGTATGATTTCCTTAATGAAGAATTTGAACATCATATTTATTTTGTGTATTAGGCTTTTCAGTTTCTGAATCTTCTAATGCTTCTAGAAGTAATGGTGAGTTTTTAAGGGATTAAATGGCTTTGTATAAATCTGGTTTAAAGTATTTTCTCCTCATTTATTGTAACCAACTTTTCCCTAAAGCTGTGAACTTCACAGAAGTAAATGAAGAAAACAAAAATGATCTCTTCAGAGAAGTGTTTTCTTCCATTGAAAACTTGGCCTTTACCTTTGGAAATATGTAAGTAGAGGACTATCATTTAAAGAAATTAGGGCCTAGATGTCTCAATGAGAGTATGTCACAATAATTCAGTATATACATGCAAAGTAAAGTATTAACTAACAAAGTATTATCACAGCTTTGGAAAAGCTACATTCTGTGTTACTTTATTGCTGTATTTGGAGGTGTTTATAGCTGTTTAGAAGCAACATCCATTTGTGAGTGGTTTATGTGGATAGATTTCCAGTTTATTTCTAAGGTTCTTTCTTTTAAAAAATTTAATCTAGATGACATGTTGAATGTAAAGCTGTAAAGCTTGTGACAGAGCAATGTAATGACTTTTTTTTTCTAATTTCTTTTTTTTTTTTTTTTTAATTTCCCCTGGATAGCCTGACAAACTTCCTTATGGGAGATGTAGGCAGTGATTCATTATTGCGACTCCCTGTTTCTCGGGAAAGTAAGGTAGGCCAAGTTTGTATGAAAGCAAAGACTTTAATATTTTTAACTTAATATTTTAATAATATCTTAATCTTAATCTCAGCATTAATCTTTGATAGTTGTTTAGTTTAGCAAGAAAAACAGCTCAGTTCATTTTAAATATGATAAATTATGGTCAGTTTCTAGACCATAAATTTAATTGTACTTTTAAAGTGGAACCATTTTAAAAAAACATATCTGGTAATTTTATAGTGTCTTACGTAATTAATCTATGTCATATGGTCCAAAATTTTAGTAAGTAATTCTTAGCTATTTTTCCTTCCTGACATTGTCACAGATCTTAAAGACTAGTGGAAACTTAGAAAAATAATGCAAGAAGTAAAGAGGATGTTAATCTTTTCACACATCCTACAGTTTGTTACCATGAAACACTTATTAACAGAGGTCTTAATTCTCCCTGAGAGCATCCCTATAAGTATGTCAGAGAATTGGGGTTCTGATTCCTAATTGGGAGAAAAATTGCTATGAAATAAAAAAACATTAGGAATATATGTAGAATATTGCTTTAAAGATTTTTAGTGGTAGTAATATTTTCATTTGACTAAAATTTTTTCACCAAGTGCAAGATATTTAAAACAAACTGCATTAGGGACATATGTTGATCATTTCCTGTTAAGGATTTCCAAAAAGGCATTAGAATTCAAATCCAAAAGGATTTCAATAAATATTTGGAAGTGTGCCAAGTACCTGTTATTATATCAAAATAATATAAAAATTACAGGTCTTTCTTAAATAATACAAAATATGAATGACTACTTAAGGCATTTGTTATGTGTACTACAGTATTTAGGAAAAAATTGTGACTGCTCCTGAAGTCATCCATGATTGAAGGAGGATAGTGTAGAAAACATATCAGAATGATGAAGAATTTTAAGATCTTTAAATATTTTGCTGTTATTTATGATTTTCCTCATTTTTATATTTTCAAGCTTGCTGCTAATTTAGAAGGTGTGATAAAACATTGTATCAGTGTAACAAGGGTCTAAACAATTTAAATTTTAGGTGTGAATATGTGAATTCATATCTCCTATTCATGTATTTCTGTTGTGCATATGTATACTAATTCTTAATAGGATAACACTTTTCCCTTTTTTCTTCTTTTCCTTTTTTTTGCAGTTTTTTATTTACCCTAGGAATTGAAATTTAAAAGTCCATGATGATGTAATACTACTAATAAAATTACTTTGATGAAGAGTTTTGAAATAATAGTTACCATTTATTTAATAGTGGTTGATATATAACCATGCATGATGTTAAACCTATATCATCTTAATGCTTAAAATAGTCTTATGAAGTAGTGTTCTTATCCTCATTTTATAGAAGGGCAAGCCAAAGTGAATATAAGTACATAGCTCAGTGTCATACAGCTACTAAATGATAGAGCTTGACTTCAAACCCAGGTTTTAGTTGATTCCTTTTGCATTGAATTCCTTCTGCACTGAATTCCTTCATACTTCATATTGCCCAGCTAAATATAAGCTCTCACATTTTGGTAGATAACCTTTTCCTGCACTGTCCAATAAGGTAGCTACTTGTCACCTGTAGTTCATTACATTAAAATTTTAATTCTCACTTACATTAGCCACTTTTCAAATGCTCAGATAGCTACATGTAGCTGTTAACTACCTTATTGGACAGTGCAGATATAGAACATTTTCATCATCATAGAAAGTTCTGCACTAAGCTGTTCAATAGACTTTCAGAGATGGCTTATCATATAATAAGATGGTAAAAGATGGCTGAAAGAGACAGGTCTTTGTCTTCTATTCAGATAGCAGTCTATTTAGATTGCTTCTATAACTTGCTGACTAATATTTTTGAGATCTGCAGAATTTAAAGTTTTGAATGGATTCATTAATGTTAACTAATGCTGTTAGTAAACAATGAGGTTATTCATTCTTGGACCTTGAGAACTACTGTTGTAAAAAGCTATGTAATTCTTATTAAATGTTCTGGCATTTAAACAGACTTCTCAGGCCCTTTGAGTTCTAAATGCTTGAAATTCTTTAGTAGGAATTATGTCAGAGTAACAAATTAGAGTGAAAAAAATTTGAAGCAAAGCTCTGTTATCTTCTGTTCTAATCTTAATTTGTTTTCTTCCATGTTTTAAGTCTTTTGAAAATGTTTCTGTGGAATCAGTGGACTCATCCAATGAAAAAGGTAATGCTTGAGGTACTTAAAACTTTAGTCAAACTCTTTGCAGTTACTTCTGGTAAATGTTTTGAATTACTTAACCTCTTCTTGCTTAGTAACCTATTCATTTTAGACATAAAATGAATGATACGTAAAGTTTACATATAAAACTTAAGGAAAAAAACCTGCTAGAGTAGATAAATAATGTGATGCTAGAGATTGATCAAGAATTATATAGGGCTTGTAACTTGATGAATAATAGAAATACACATTAAGATTAAAAAATATAATTTGAAATTATTTTCAGTTTAAACTGTGACCCTTTAAGTCTGAACTTGTCACATATTTTTTAACCACTTTTCATTGAAAAACATCTTAGGATATGAATGCTTCTTTGTTTAGAGTTATGAGCTCATATTTAATGTATATTTACCTTCATGTTTTTATTTTCAGGAAGTTTTTCTCCTATAGAGTTAGACAGCATGCTGTTAAAGAACACTAACTCTATAGAATTGGCGTTGTCATATGCTAAAACATGGTTAAAATATACCAAGAACATAGTTTCATGGGTTGAAAAGAAACTGAACTTGGGTGAGTTGCCCTTTGGGGCATCTGATTAACTTTGGAATGTAAGAACTAAATTGTTTGTGATTCATTTTCTACAGACTATAAATAATATTCCAAATTAGTAGCTCTTTTATTATAGTGAATAAAATCATTGCCCATTTTCTCTCCTTAAAATAGGAAAGAAATATTCTTACAATAAATATAATTATTGGACATTACTGTGGACCAACCACTAGATGTGGATAGTATACTGTCTTTGTCTTTAAAGTCATACTCTAGTGGGTAAAAAGAAATGCAATCAGATAGTGTGGTTAAAGGAGATAAAAGTAACAATAGCTGTTGGATCAGAAGCAATGGAAACATATAAGGAACATCTTAATAGCTAATATTTTTCCAGTGTTTTACCGTTGACAAAATGTTTTCACATCCATTATCTCATTTAATCCTTACCAAAACCCTGGGAAGTAGGCAAGAGAGGATTATTATCCCCATTTTACAGAGGAGGCAAATGAGATAGGGGATTTGCCTAAGATCATATAGTGGTAACTGGAAGAATGTAAAATTTACCCAAAGCCTTTGCTCTTTCTACTACATTATTTGCTTTTAATAGGGAATACCCATCAAATTCACCTGAATAGCCTTAGGAACAGATAATACACACGCCTAAGTCCTGTTCCCCCAAGAGAGGTGAGATCTAAGCAAGTGTGTTTTAAGTTTCCCAGTTAATTTTGATGAGTACTTCCAGTTAAGAGTCATAGCTTTATATCATGATGCAGACTAGTATTTGTGATCAATTTTTAATTGGGGGATTACAAGTAATTTTAGAGTATGGAGGGGAAAAATAAGTTGAATTTACCTTCTGATGCCTTCTTTGACCTTTTCAGAATTGGAGTCCACTAGAAATATTGTAAAGTTGTCAGAGGCAACTAGAACTAACATTGGACTACAGGTAAGTGGTCAGTGAACGACTAGGGTTCTGTACCAAGAGATTACGCAGATGAGCTCCTGGTAATGCCTTGCAAAATCAGAAAATTTTGTACTTAATATAGGAAAGAACTTAACTGCTAAATAACCTTTAATTGACAAAATAAAATCTTTTTAAACTTACAAGGATACCCATTATGCAGAAACTGGGAAATTACAGTTTTATATGAATGTTGACTATCTTGTTAGCTACTAATTTTGCTAACTAGTTTTAGAATTACTTATAATTAATTTTCTTCAGTATTTTTCTCGTACAGTCATGTCTATGAATAGTCATTTTTCTGAAAAAAATCTAAACTTAAAAATTTCTCTTTTTGAAGAAGGTTAATTGTGGGGGGTAGTCTAGAACTCTAGTACATTTCTATTGGAAAATTTACTTTTCAATTTTAAATTCTAGGAGTTTATGCCACTGCAGTCTTTATTTACCAGTGCTCTTCTTAATGATATAGAGAGTAGTCACCTTTTACAACAAACAATTGCAGCTCTCCAAGCCAACAAATTTGTGCAGGTAAAATTTTATATATACAATATACTTAAAAAAACAAAAACAGAACAGCAGTATACCTTTAGAAAACAGCTTTTTTTCTCTCTCTCTTTTTTATTTAAATACTCTTGGCAGCCTCTACTTGGGAGGAAAAATGAAATGGAAAAACAAAGGAAAGAAATAAAAGAACTTTGGAAACAGGAACAAAGTAAAATGGTTAGTATTATAATAGAGTTTCATCTATTTCTGAACATCTAAAAATAATCTGTAATCTATAAGCATCTCCCCTGGGAAGATGCATATTTTGCTTCATAGTTTATCTAAAATGCAGTCTTAACTATCTCACTGAATATGCTAAAGAAACATCAGGATTTTTCTTATTCTGTTTTTAATACTCTTTTTTTTTCCTGTGTAGCTTGAAACAGAGACTGCTCTTAAAAAGGCAAAATTGTTGTGCATGCAACGTCAAGATGAATATGAAAAAGCAAAATCTTCCATGTTTCGTGCAGAAGAGGAGCATCTGTGTTCAAGTAGTGGATTAGTAAAAAATCTTAACAAGCAGCTAGAAAAAAAGCGAAGGCTGGAAGAGGAGGCCCTTCAAAAAGTAATCATCTTTTTTGTTATTTGTTATTATTGAATTAATAATACTCTACTAAAGCTTTGGTCCTCAAACTTTAACCTGCATCAGGACCACCTGGAAGGCTTGTTAAAACCGAGTGCTGGGCTCCATCCCCAGAGTTTCTGATTCAGTAGGTCTGGGGCTAGCCCCAGACAGCCTGCATTTCTAAGTGCCCAAGTGCTGCTGCAGCTGCTGGGGACCCACACTTTGAGAACCACTGTGCTAAGAGTTTTTGCTTATCTTTTGAATATTGGGGTTTGTTTTGAAAGACGTATCTTAGAGGGGGCAGTAGTTTAATATTTTTTACTTGATTATTCAGAAAGTTCACAATTTAGGCAACTGTGTGTATATGTGTACTTATTCTAGCACCAGGAAGCAAGAGTGGGCTGAAGCTTTGTATTATTTATGAAATATAATTGATAAATTCTATAAGATTATATAGAAAATGGTAAATATAAATAGAAAAGGCTGTTAAATAGAAGTGGATGTTTATTTTATAGACAAACAATATACTAACTGTAAATCATATTTGACTATTCATAAAAGTCAAGTGCCCTTGAATTGCTGACCAAAACAAAATATTTCTCTTAAGAAGTATTCTATTGAAAACAGAATATTTCAGAACTTTCATGCATAAGCCTTTTCAATTATTTAAATTGAGCTTTACTAGAATATTTGTTTTAAAATATGGATTCAGTGAACCAGTGTCACTTTTTTCTCTGATACTCCTGAAGGTAGAAGAAGCAAATGAACTCTACAAAGTTTGTGTGACAAATGTTGAAGAAAGACGAAATGATCTAGAAAATACCAAAAGAGAAATTTTAACACAACTCCGAAAACTTGTTTTCCAGTGCGATCTTACCCTTAAAGCTGTAAGTAATTTCTTCAGTATTTTAAAGAGGAAAAAAAAGTCTGTGTATCTGCAGATGGGAGAGGAATGCTTGATGAGTCATGACTCTTAAGGGATTTAATTTCTGAGATTAATGGAAAGTTTAGAGTTTGAAAGTTGAGTCTCAGTTTTTAATACTGGTATGTGGTTTGAGTTACATTTTTTATCTGGTTCTCCACATCGTGGATTGATGATTTGTTCAGTTAAAATTGAAGTCTGAGAGTTTGAAATTGCCTCTATGCCCCTGTCTTTCTTGGCTTGGTTGACAAAATGGATTTAACCCCTGAAACTTCTATCAGTACTATGAGATCTATTCTTCAAAATTTGAGCAGGCTAAATAAACAAATGGTTTATTTGAAGACAAAGTATCCTGTTCTCAAGTGTTTTCATTTGCCTCTTTAAAATGGTTTTTATAAAAAAATGTATGTGCAAAATGCAGTCAGCCCTCCATATCCACGGATTCTACGTTAGTGGATTCAACCAACCATGGATTGAGAGTATTCAAGGGGAAAAATTTTCCAGAAACTCCCAAAGAGCAAAACTTGAATTTGTCCTGAGCTGGTAAATATTTACATAGCATTTTCATTGTATTTACAGCAATTTACATAGCACTTACATTGCATTAGGTATTATAAATGATCTAGAGGTGATTTAAAGTATATGGGAGTTGTGCATAATTTATATGCAGATACTGTGCCACTTTACATAAGGGACTTGTGCATCTATGAACTTTGGTATCCATGGGTGGTCCTGGAAAACTATTCCCCTCAGATGCTGAGGAATGACTGTACCTTTTTTTGGTATACATTTCACGAGTTTTAACACATATATAAATTTCTGTAACCACTACTGTCACAAGTCAGGATTCAGAACAATTCCATCCAAAAAAATTTCCTCACGCTGCCCCTTTGTAGTCAAACTCTCCACCCATCCCTTACGCCTGGCAAGTATTGATCTGTCCTCCATCTCTGTAGTTTGGTCTTTTCCACAATGTCATATAAATGGAATTATGTGTTTTTTGGAGAATGGCTTCTTTTACTCAGCATAATGCTTTTAAGATTCATCGATGTTATGTGTGTATCAGTAGTTCATTTCTTTTTATTGCTGAGTAGTATTCAACTATATGAATGTACCATAGTGTTTATCCATTCACCAGTTGGACAATTGCATTGTTTCCAGTTTGGGGTGATTAGGAATAGAGCTACTATGAATACTTACAGGTTTTTGTGTGAATATAAGTTTTCTCATTTCTGGGGTAAATACCTAGGAGTAGGATTAATGGGTGGTATGGTAAATGTCTGTTTGACTTTATAAGAAATTGCCAAACTGTTTTCCAGAGTAGCCATAACATTTTTCATTCTAACCAGCAATGTATGAGAATTCCAGTTGCTCTACATTCTTGACAATACTTCTTAGTTGTTTTTATATTTTAGCTCTTCTTAGATATGTAGTGGTAGTAGTTTTAATTTTTACTTTTAGAATGACTTATGATATTAAGCATCTTTTAAGGCAGGGGTCCCTAATCCCTGGGCCTCAGACTGATACCAGTCTGCGGCCTGTTAGGAACTGGGCCACCCATCAGGAGGTGAGCAGCAGGCTCCCCATCACTTGCATTACTGCCTGAACCATAATACCCCCCATCTCTACCCCGTGGGAAAATGATCTTCCATGAAACCGGTCCCTGGTGCCAGAAAGGTTGGTGTCTGCTGTTTTAAGGGGCTCATTGGCTATCTTTGTTTTGCCTGTTCTTTTGGATTGAGTTGTTTTCTTATTGTTGCGCTTCCGTATATTGTCTTCCAGTCTGAGGCTTCTCTTTATTCTTTTAGCAGTGTCTTTCAGGGAACAAAAAGTTTTAATTTTGTTGGAGTCTAACTTAATTTCTTCCTTTATGGGTCATACTTTTGGTATCATATCTAAGAATGCTTCATCTAACCCAAGATCTCAAAGACTTCTATGTTTTCTACTGAAAGTTTTATAGTTTGACGTTGAGAAATGATCCATTTTGAGTTAATTTTTTTATAAGGTGTGAAGTATAGGTTAAGGTTCATTTTCTGCATATAGATGTTGTATTAAAATTATACCCACAGGACTTTATACAGGTGACTGAATGTTGACATGGAGAGGCCAACATCACTAAAAAATGAATTACTTAGATTTCCTGAGAGAAGGGAACACACTAGGCCACGCAGGGCCACAAAGGTACCAGGTTTGGTGAAGCAGAAGCAGGAGTGAGGGGAGAGTTGAGTATGAAGCCTTTACTGGGGTTTCTGAGGGAAAGGCAAGTAGGACAGGATAAGCAATGTATAGGATTGGCTAGTTTGTGTTATTCCGTTGGGCTTTGGCCAGTAGGGATGGCCTGCAATTGCTTCATACCTGGCCTTGGGATAATTTAGGACAAGGGAAAATATTGGCTTGGTGTGTGAGAATTAGATAGAGATGGTTTAAATTACATATGAAAGACATGTGTGCTCCCTGGCTAAGAGTTGGCTAGCATTGGGAGGAGCAATCTCTCCCCAGCCAGCAAGCTTTTTAAGATATTAAAACATCATAAAATACAGAAAAATTTTAAAAAATGATTAATACAGATGTCCACTTGTTCCAGTACCATTTGTTGAAGATTGTGCCATCACCGTTGAATTGCCTTTGCATCTTTGTCAAAAATCAATTGACCGTATTTTTGTAGTTCTATTTTCTAGATTCTTTATTTTATTCCATGGATTTTTATATATGTGTATCCTTTTGTCAAAACACTACTAGGCTGATTACTGGTGTTGTCTAGCAAGTCTTAAAATCAGGTACTTCCAACTTGATTCTTTTCAGAATTGTTTTCAGTATTTAAGATCCTTTGACTTACCTAAAAAATGTTAGAATCAGCTTGTTTGTATCTACAAAAAAATCTTGCTAACATTTTGATTGGAATTGTGTTAAATCTTTTTCAGATTAGGGAGAACTGACTATATATGTAGCATCTTAACTGTGAGTTGTCCAGTCTATGAACACACGATGTGTCTCCATTTATTTAGGTATATGATAGTTTTAATTAGCATTTTGTAGTTTTTAGCATGTCTTTCCCATGTTTTGTTAGATTTAAACCTATGTATGTATGTGTTTGAGGGTCTGTTGTGAATGTGATTGTTGTAAATAAATACATGCATGATTATTGTGTACATGTGTATATGTATCGATGCATACATACACACACATTTATTTAATTTCAAATTCAGTTGTTCATTGTTAGTGTTGAGAAATACAAGTGATTTTTGTATGTTGATCTTGTATCTTGCAACCTTAATAAACTCACTTATTAGTTCTAGGAATGTTTTTTGCAGAATCATTGGGGTTTTCTACATAAAAAATCACAAAGCCTGAAAATAGGGACAGTTTTCTTTCTTTCCAAGCTACATTCCTTTTTTTTTCTTTTTTCCTTTTTTTCTTATTGCACTGGGTAGGACTTACAGTCCATTTTTGAATAGGAGTGATGAAAAAAGACATCTTTGCCTTATTCTTGATCTTAGGAAGAAGGCACTTAGTTTCTCACCATTAAACATGATGATAGCTGAAGGTTTTTTTTTAAAGATACCTTTTTATCACATTAAAGAATTTCCCCTTTTTCTAGTTTGCTGAGAGTTTTATCGTGAAGATGTTCGATTTTATCAAATGGGTTTTGTTTTTGCATCATTTGATTGATGTGAGAATGTAATTTTTCTTCTTCAATCTGTTAATATGATGGATTACATTTGATATTTGAGTGTTGATCTAGCCTTGCATTCTTGGGATAAGCTGCTCTTGGTTGTGTTGCATTGCTCCTTTTATATGTTGCTGGATTCAATTTGCTAATATTTTGTTGAGTATTTTTTTTCTTCTCTGTAAATGAAAGATAGTGATATTATGTTTTTGTTTAGTTTTTTTTCTTATACTGCCTTTGCCTGGTTTTGGAATCAGGGTAATTCTGACCTCTTAAAATAAGTTGGGAAGTGTTCCTTCCTATTCTGTATTCTGGAAGAGATTGTGTGGCATTGGTGTTGTTTCTTTAAATGGTTGGTGGCATTCCCTGGTAAAAGCATCTGGGCTTGGAGTTTTCATTTTTGGAAATCTTTCACTATGTATTCAATTTTTTTTGATATAAGCCTATTTGAGTTAGTTATTTCTTTTTAGGTGAATTTTGGCATTTTGTGGAATTAGTCCCTCCCTTTCCCCTAAGTTGTTGTATTTACATGCATAGAGTTGCTCATAGCTTATCCTTTCAGTGTCTCAGTGGACTGTAGTGATATCCTCTCTTCCATTCCTGGTTTTGGTAATTTGTGCCTTTTCTGTTGCTTCCTCTCTCTCTGATTAGTCTGGCTAGAGGTTTATAAATTTTATTGATCTTTACTGAGAAACAGCTCTAGATTTCATTGGTTTTTCTCTATTTTTCTTTTTAAAATTTTATTTCTGCTTTTTATTGTTTATGCTTGCTTTGGGTTTATTTTGCTTTTCTTTTTAGTTTCTTAAAGGTAGAAGCTTAGGTTGTTCATCAAGGCCTCTAATTTTTTAACACAAATATCTAATAATTTAAATTTCCCTCTAAGCGCTGCTTATCTATATCACACAGATTTTGCATTTGTATTACATTTTTATATATTTCAGAATATTTTCTAATTTCCCTTGAGACTTCATATTTTACTGGTGGATATTGTAGAAGCTTGTTGTTTAATTTCTAATTATTTGAGGATTTTCTGAATATCTTCCTGATAATGATTTCTAGTTTAATTCTGTTATGGTGAAAGAAATACTTTGTATGATTTTAATTCTATTAAATTTGTTATGGTTTGCTTTATGACCCAGGATCTGGTCTATGTTGGTGACTGTTGCATGTGTGCACTTGAAAGAATGTATATATTCTGCTGTTGTTGGCTGGAATATTCTGTAAATGTCAATTAGTTCCTCTTGGTTTATGGTGTTACTTATTTCTTCTAAATCCTTGATGATTTAGTTTTTATTTCTGTCAATTATTGAGAAAGGAGTTTTTTTTTTTTTTTTAAATTTAATTTAATTTAATTTTTTTTTTGGGGGTACACCAGGTTCAATCAACTGTTTTTATACGCATATCCCCATATTCCCTCCCTTCCTTGACGCCCCCCCCCCCGAATCCCCCCCACCCTCCCTGCCCCAGTCCTCTAAGGCATCTTCCATCCTCGAGTTGGACTCCCTTTGTTATACAACAACTTCCCACTGACTATTTTACAGTTGGTAGTATATATATGTCTGTGCTACTCTCTCGCTTCTTCTCAGTTTCGCCTTCACCCCCCGCCCCCTCCCATACCTCGAGTTCTCCAGTCCATTCTCTGTATCTGCTTCCTTGTTCTTGTCACTGAGTTCATCAGTACCATTTTTAGATTCCGTATATGTGAGTTAGCATACAATATTTGTCCGTCTCTTTCTGACTTACTTCACTCTGTATGACAGATTGTAGTTCTATCCACCTCATGACATATAGCTCCATCTCATCCCTTTTTATAGCTGAGTAATATTCCATTGTATATATATGCCACATCTTCTGTATCCATTCATTTGTTGATGGGCATTTAGGTTGCTTCCATGTCCTGGCTATTGTAAAGAGTGCTGCAATAAACATTATGGTACAAGTTTCTTTTCGGATTATGGTTTTCTTTGGGTATATGCCCAGGAGTGGGATGACTGGATCATATGGTAGTTCTATTTGTAGTTTTTTAAGGAACCTCCAAATTGTTTTCCATAGTGGCTGTACCAACTTACAGTCCCACCAACAGTGCAAGAGAGTTCCCTTTTCTCCACACCCTCTCCAACATTTGTTGTTTCCAGACTTTGTGATGATGGCCATTCTGATTGGTGTGAGGTGATACCTCATTGTGGCTTTGACTTGCATTTCTCTGATGATGAGTGATGTTGAGCATCTTTTCATGTGTTTGTTGGCCATCTGTATGTCTTCTTTGGAGAAATGTCTATTTAGGTCTTCTGCCCATTTGTGGATTGGGTTATTTGCTTTTTTGGTATTAAGCTGCATGAGCTGCTTGTATATTTTGGAGGTTAATCCTTTGTCCGTTGTTTCATAGGCAATTATTTTTTCCCATTCTGAGGGTTGCCTTTTAGTTTTATTTATGGTTTCTTTTGCTGTGCAAAAGCTTTTAAGTTTCATGAGGTCCCATTTGTTTATTCTTGATTTTATTTCCATGATTCTAGGAGGTGGGTCAAAAAGGATGGCGCTTTGATGTATGTCAAAGAGTGTTCTGCCTATGTTTTCCTCTAGGAGTTTGATAGTGTCTGGCCTTACATGTAGGTCTTTAATCCATTTGGAGTTTCTTTTTGTGTATGGTGTTAGGAAGTGTTCTAATTTCATTCTTTGACATGTTGCTGTCCAGTTTTCCCAGCACCACTTATTGAAGAGGCTGTCTTTTTTCCATTGTATACTCGTGCCTCCTTTGTCAAAGATAAGGTGCCCATATGTGTTTGGGCTTACTTCTGAGTTCTCTATTCTATTCCATTGATCGTCCTTTCTCTTTTTGTGCCAGTACCATACTGTCTTGATCACTGTGGCCTTGTAGTATAGTTTGAAGTCAGGAAGCCTGATTCCACCAACTCCATTTTTCCTTCTCAAGATTGCTTTGGCTATTCGGGGTCTTTTGCATTTCCATACAAATCGTAAGATTTCTTGCTCTAGTTCTGTGAAAAATGCCATTGGTAATCTGATCGGGATTGCATTAAATCTGTAAATTGCTTTGGGTAGTACAGTCATTTTCACGATGTTGATTCTTCCAATCCAGGAACATGGTATGTCCCTCCATCTGTTTGTGTCATCTTTGATTTCTTTCATCAATGTCTTAAAGTTTTCTGCATACAGATCTTTTGCCTCCTTAGGCAGGTTTATTCCTAGGTATTTGATTCTTTTTGTTGCAATGGTGAATGGGAGAGTTTCCTTAATTTCTCTTTCTGCTCTTCCGTTGTTAGTGTATAGGAATGCAAGAGATTTCTGTGCATTAATTTTGTATCCTGCTACTTTACTAAACTCATCAATGAGTGCTAGCAGTTTTCTGGTAGAGTCTTTAGGGTTTTCTATATATAGTATCATGTCATCTGCAAAGAGTGATAATTTTACTTCTTCTTTTCCAATTTGGATTCCTTTAATTTCTTTTTCTTCTCTGCTTTCTGTGGCTAACACTTCCAAAACTATGTTGAATAACAGTGGTGAGAGTGGACACCCTTGTCTTGTTCCTGTTCTTAGAGGGAATTCTTCCAGTTTTTCTCCATTGAGAACAATGTTGGCTTTTGGTTTGTCATATATGGCTTTTATGATGTTGAGGTAATTTCCTTCTATGCCCATTTTCTGGAGAGCTTTTATCATAAATGGGTGTTGAACTTTGTCAAAAGCTTTTTCTGCATCTATTGAAATGATCATATGGTTTTTATCCTTCAATTTGTTGATATGATGTATCACGTTGATTGATTTGCATATATTGAAGAATCCTTGCATCCCAGGGATAAACCCCACTTGATCTTGGTGTATGATTTTTTTAATGTGCTGTTGCAGTCTGTTAGCCAGTATTTTGTTGAGGATTTTTGCATCTATATTCATCAGTGATATTGGTCTGTAGTTTTCTTTTTTTGTGACATCTTTGCCTGGTTTTGGTATCAGGGTGATGGTAGCCTCATAGAATGAGTTTGGGAGTGCTCCGCCTTCTGCAATATTTTGGAAGAGTTTGAGAAGGATAGGTGTTAACTCTTCTCGAAATGTTTGATAGAATTCGCCTGTGAATCCATCTGGTCCTGGGCTTTTGTGTGTTGGGAGATTTTTAATCACTGCCTCAATTTCTGTACTTGTGATTGGTCTGTTCATGGTTTCTATTTCTTCCTGGTTCAGTCTTGGAAGATTGTATTTTTCTAAGAATGTATCCATTTCTTCCAGGTTATCCAATTGATTGGCATATAGTTGCTTGTAGTAGTCTCTCATGATGTTTTGTATTTCTGAGGTGTCCGTTGTGACTTCTCCTTTTTCATTTCTAATTCTGTTGATTTGCATCTTCTCCCTTTTTTTCTTGATGAGTCTGGCTAATGGTTTATCAATTTTGTTAATCTTCTCAAAGAACCAGCTTTTAGTTTTATTTATTTTTCTTATGGTTTCTTTCCTTTCTTTTTCATTTATTTCTGCTCTGATCTTTATGATTTCTTTCCTTCGGCTCACTTTGGGGTTTCTTTGTTCTTCTTTCTCTAGTTGTTTGAGGTGTAAGGTTAGGTTGTTTATTCGATCATTTTCTTGTTTCTTAAGGTAGGACTGTATTGCTATAAACTTCCCTCTTAGAACTGCTTTTGCTGCGTCCCATAGGTTTTGGGTTGTTGTGTTTTCGTTGTCATTTGTTTCTAGATATTTTTTGATTTCCTCTTTGATTTCTGTAGTGATTCCTTGGTTGTTTAAGAGTGAATTGTTTAGCCTCCATGTGTTTGTATTTTTTACAGTTTTTTTCCTGTAATTGATATCTAGTCTCATGGCGTTGTGGTCTGAGAAGATGCTTGATATGATTTCAATTTTCTTGAATTTGCTGAGGTTTGATTTGTGACCCTAGATGTGATCTATCCTGGAAAATGTTCCGTGTGCACTTGAGAAGAAAGTGTAGTCTGTCGTTTTTGGATGGAATGTCCTATAAATATCAATTAAGTCGAGATGGTCTAATGTGTCATTTAAAGCTTGTGTGTCTTTATTTATTTTCTGTTTGGATGATCTGTCCATTGATGTAAGTGGGGTGTTCAAGTCTCCCACTATAATTGTGTTACTGTCGATGTCCCCTTTTATAGCTGTTAGCTTTTGCCTTATGTATTGAGGTGCTCCTATATTGGGGTATAGATATTTACCACTGTGATATGTTCTTCTTGGATGGATCCCTTGATCATTATGTAGTGCCCTTCCTTGTCTCTTTTAATAGTCTTTACTTTCAAGTCTAATTTGTCTGATATGAGTATTGCTACTCCAGCTTTCTTCTGACTTCCATTTGCATGGAATATCTTTTTCCATCCCTTTACTTTCAGTCTATATGTATCCCTTGGTCTGAAGTGGGTTTCTTGTAGGCAGCATATAGAAGGGTCTTGTTTTGGTATCCATTCAGCCAGTCTGTGTCTTTTGGTTGGAGCATTTAATCCATTTACATTTAAAGTGATTATTGACATGTGTGTTCCAATGACCATTTTCTTACTTGTTTTGGGTTTGTATTTGTAGGTGTTTTCCTTTTCTTGTGTTTCCTACTTAGAGAAGTTCCTTTAGCACTTGTTGTAAGGCTGGTTTGGTGGTGCTGAATTCTCTTCACTTTTGCTTGTCTGGAAAGCTTTTGATTTCTCCCTCAAATCTGAATGAGATTCTTGCTGGGTAGAGTATTCTTGGCTGTAGGTTTCTCTCTTTCAGGACTTTCAGTATATCCTGCCATTCCCTTCTGGCCTGCAGAGTTTCTGTAGAAAGGTCAGCTGTTATCCTGATGGGTTTTCCCTTATATGTTGTTTGTTGCTTTTCTCTTGCTGCTTTTAATATTTTTTCTTTGTGTTTAATTGTCGTTAGTTTGATTAATATGTGTCTTGGTGTATTTCTCCTTGGGTTTCTTCTGTATGGGACTCTCTGTGCTTCTTGGACTTGGTTCATTATTTCCTTTCCCATGTTGGGAAAGTTTTCCACTCTAACCTCTTCAAATATTTTCTCAGACCCTTTCTTGTTTTCTTCTTCTTCTGGGATGCCTATAATTCGAATGTTGGTACGTTTAAGGTTATCACTGAGGTCTCTGAGGCTGTCTTCTAGTCTTTTTATTTTTTTATCTTTTTCCTGCTCTGTGGTGTTTATTTCTCCCATTCTATCTTCCAACTCACTTATTCGTTCTTCTGCCTCAGTCATTCTGCTGGTTAGAGCATCTAGAGTATTTTTAATTTCAGTTATTTTGTTATCCATTGCTGTTTGTTTTTCTGAGTTCTTATGAACTGTTCCTTGTACTTTCTCTATTTTGTTATCGAGATTTTGTATCATTTTTACTATCATTACTCTAAATTCTTTTTCAGGCATTTTTCCTATTTCTTCCTCATTTATTTGGTCTTGTGGGTTTTTTTCCTGCTCCTTTGCCTGCATGGTGTTTCTTTGTTTCCTCATGGTTGTCCAAGCTTTTGGGGTTGCTTGTCCTGGTGATAGAGGTGTTTATAGAAGACTGTCCAAGCCTCAGACTAATGTCCAAGTATTGGATTAGACGAATATTCAGTCTAGGAAACACATACATGTATAAGACACACAATTACTGAATCCGTTAGGACATAAGGCTCTAGAAAGACCTGACAGAACCCCAGTGTGCTATCAGATATTCAAAGAGAAACCCAGCAGAAATTGACAACTGAAACAGAACAAATCAGAGACAAAAGCAAAAGCAAACAAACAACAAATAACACCCTACACATACAAACATCAATCCAGGGAGATTTTGTAAGCTAGGATCAAATATAGAAATGAGCTGGAGTACCACCAGGGAGAATGGAGATTCTCAGAATGTAATTAGACAACTGTACTAAGAACTAAGATAAAGACAAAAGCCTAATATTAATACCAAGGCAGTGCATCATCTGAAGAATAGAGCAAGGAGTCTGAGCAGACCGGTAGTGTTGCTTATAAGTATGTTAAGATAAAATACACTTAAAATGGCTGGAAGAAAGGGGAACAGAAGAGCGTAATGTGGTTGGAAATATGCAAAGAAAAAGAAAGGAATAGAAGTGTATAAAAGAAAGGGATGAAAGGAAAGTATGAAAGATATTTTGTCCGTACTACCAAAAACTTAGCTAGATATAGAAGTATATAAAAAGGCAAAAAAAAAAAAAAAAAGAGTAAAAAATATCCTTAAAAAATTATGTTGTAAAACTTGTAGATCCCTTAGGGCTAAGATCGTATTTAATAAATCAAAAAAAAAATCAAAAAAAAAAAAAAGAGAGAGAGAGGGGAAAAAAAAAAAAAAAAAAAAATCCAGAACTGATCCCCGAATGGACCAGTTCAATAGGTATTGATACTACTATTTCTGTTTCCTTAGCGTCTCAGCTGTAAGTGTCCTTCTCCTTGCCTTGGGTTTTTTTTTTTTTTTTTTTGCGTTATTCTGTGACCAGCAGAGGTTCCTTTTTTGTTCTTCTGTAAGCCTCGGTGTGTGGGGAGGGAGAGGGTGCAATAGTGGCTCCTTCTCCTGGGAGGGAGTGAGCAGTGGCGCACTGTTGCTTCAGTCAGGCTTGGAGGTGCCTGTTGCAGAGGGCGCTGGTGGCTCAGGCATACACAGAAAGTCTTAGAGTTGGGCCTCTCTCGGGGTTTTTTCTTTTTGATGCTGGTTTTTTTTTTTTCTCTCGGCAGCCTCCCTGCTGCTGGCGTTGCAAGGAGTTTTAATCTAGCCCCGCCCGAGCGCCTGAGGGTGCTTGTTATCCCTGAGTGCCTTAGGTGGCCCGCAGGGCGTCTCTCCGCTGCCTGTTGCAGAGGCACCGAAAGAGAGGGAGAGGCTATGCGCGCGGCTCCTCCCCACCGCCCGGGAACCTGCAGCCTCCAGCCGCCATCATGGCCAGGCAGCTCTCAGGGACCGGCACTCCTCTCCGCGGACCTCCTCCCTCCTGTCCTCTCGGTCCGTCACCCTACCGGCAACAATGTTTCTCACCCTGAACCAGCTCTCCTGTTCCCACGCTCCCGCTCCTGGACCCTCCGTTCCGCCGCGGATCGATGTCTCGGTCCAGGAACACTGAGCTGCGCTGCGGACCCTCCGTATGTTTCTCACTCCCTCCCGTCTGCCACAGCTCCGCCGCTTCACCCTCTTTGAGCCCTCGTAGATGCTTCCCTACCGGCTATGTTGGGCTCCCCGCAGTGCTTTCTGGTGTCCGAGGCCGTCTGCTGGTGTTCAGCTGGTTCTCTGTGGGAATGACTGCGTCCTTCCGTGCATTCCCAATGCATCTGTGGAGAGGGATGCACTCCACGTCTCTCTACTTCGCCGCCATCTTTTTCCTCGAGAAAGGAGTTTTGAAGTTTTCAATATACTATGTATTTTTAATTCTATCAGTTTTTGCTTTATATATTTTGAATCTCTCAGTTGCTTATACATTAATGATTGTTATATATTCTTGGTGAATTGGTCCTTTTATCTTTATGAAATACCTCTTTTTATCCTGGTAATTTTCCTTTCCTTTTAGTCTACATTATTTAATATTGATAGAAGTATTTAAGTTTTCTCTTGATTATTTTTAGCATGGTATATCGTTTTCCATTCTTCTACATTTAGCTTAATCATTATATTTTAAATGAAGTTCTTATAAAGCATATTGTTCAGTGTTGATTTTTTAAAAATCTATTTTGATAATCTCTATCTTTTAAGTGAAATGTTTAGACCATTTAAATTTAATGTAACCATATGTTCAGATTTAGGCCTACTATTTTTTGTTTTCTATTTGTACCTTATGTTTCCCTTCATCTGTTTCCCTTTTGCTGCCTTATTTTGTATAAATTGATTTTTTTAGAATTATGTTTTAGTTGATCTATTTAATTTATCTATTAAAAATTTAATTTAATCTGTTTTATTTGTATATTAAAATTAGATTTTAATTTATCTAATAGGATTATCTAAATTTAAATTGTATACATTTTAATTTGTCTTTTGGGTCTTTGATTGTATCTGTTTGTATAGTGTTTTTTGTTTAAATGGTTGCACTAGGGATGTAGATAGGTAGGTAGGTAGGTAGGTAGGTAGATAGATAGATAGATAGATAGATAGATAGATAGATAGATAGATAGATAGGTAGATAGATATAACTTTCCAGTCTACTTAGAACTAATATTTTACCAAGTTCAAGTGGAATGTAAAAAGTATACCACCATATAAGTTCCTTTACTCATTTTGGGTTGTAGTTAATATATGTGTATTATATCTATATACATTGAAAACTTCAATCTTATAATTTTTGTTTTCATAAGTCTCATATTTTAGAGAAGTTAACAGAAGAAAAATAGTCTTTAAATTTACCCAGATATTTACCATTCTGTTATTATTCTTTCACTTTGAGATTCCATCTTCTCTCTGGTATCATTTCTCTTTTGTCTAAAGAAATTCTTTTACCATTTCTTTTATAATTGGTCTGCTGGTGATGAATTCTCTTGGTTGTCTTTAATCTGAGAATGTCTTTATTTCATCTTAATTCTTGAAGGATATTTTCACTGCATATAGAATTCAGTTCTTTCAACACTTTAAAAATGTTATTCCACTGCCTTCTGGCATCCATAGTTTCTTATGAGAAATCCATAGTCATTTGAATCAGTGTTCCCCTATATGGAGTGCGTTTTTTTTTTGTTTTGTTTTTTGGGTTTTTTGGCTGTTTGCAAAAATTTTTCTTAATCTTTGGGTTTTAACACTTTGATTACAATGTGTTTGGGTGTGGATTTTGTTGAGTTTCTCTTGTTTGGGGTTCCCTGAACTTCTTGAATCACAAATTTGACTCTTGCAATATTTAGAAAGTTTGGGCTGTTTTTCTTCAAATATTTTTATAATGCTCTCTCCTCTTCCTCTAAGTATCTAAAGACTCAAATGTCAGACCTTTTGTTATTATCCCACAGGAATGTAGGACTTTTGTTTCTCCCAGTCTTTTTTTTTTTTCCCTCTTGATTATGTTGTCCTACTGATCTGCCTTCAAGTTCACTGACTCTTTTCTTTATCTCCATTTTTCTATACAGTCAATCCAGTAAATTTTTTGTTTTAAATATTATGTTTTTTAATAGTAAAATTTCCTTTTAGTTCTTTTTTATATCTTCCAATTCTCTGCTGAGACTTCAGTCTTTCCACATTTTAATATTGTTGGCCCTTATTTCTTGAAACCATTATAATATCTGCTTTAAAGTCTTTATCTGATAATTCAAATAGCTGAGTCATCTCAGTGTTGTTATCTGTTTATTATCTTTTCTCTTGTGAGTTATTGAGATTTTCCTGGTTCTTTGTGTGACTAGTAATTTTGGATGATATCCTAGACATTTTCAATATTACCTTGTGTGACTCTGGGTTTTCTTTATAACCTGTATTGAATGTTGATTCTTAAAAAATGTAGCAGGCATTTGATATAGCTAGGTTCACTCTTCAACTCCTAAGGACTCCCTTCTAGGTCTTCTGGTTGTATCAACCTAGTCTGCCACTTTAAGAGCTGAGTAGGGGAAGGATAAAGAAAAAGAAACAACAGGAATTTCAGACCCCTCATTCTTCAGACCACAATTCATCTGCTTATAGAGAAGAATTCCCCTCTGCTTATAGAGAAGAGTTTTAGATGTCTATTCTGCTGTTACTGCCATCACTGCCACTGCCACAGGACTTCATCTTAAGACTTGGGGCTTGCTTGAGGGCTGGGGCAGGAGAGAAAACAAACATACAAAAGAAACCAAAGGATTTCCTCCACTCTTTCAGTCACATGTATTTGAGTAGGAGCTGTGTATTGTCTGGGAAACACAGTAGCAGAAAAAAAAATAACAGGAAGCATACTGTGAATTGGTCATACCTTGATTTGTAGTTTATTTCCACATTCTGCCTGCTACCATTTACTTTTCAGAGCCCTCAGATAGCTAATACATGCATTCTGTCCAGAGTTTTTAGGAAAATTCAGTGAGAGACTGTTGGGAAGTGAGCTTATTTCAGCTAAATCAGAAACCTTCCTTAAAATGTTTCTGGGTGTTTAAAATCGTATTTCATTTATTTACCAAATTCTGATTAATATGTGGTTAATTTACAGTCAATTTTAGTAAAATTATTTAAAAGAACTACAAAATCCCAGGATTCAAAATTCCCATGTAAGTTATTTAAGCCAACCTTTTACCCTTAACAAGTCCTTTTCACCTCAAGCGATAGCTAATGATAGCTAAGATTATGTGCTTGCCAGCATATTAAGCTCTTTGCTGTCATTAACTCATTTAATTATCACAAAGTCCTATTAGGTGAATACAGTTGTTTTAAGCTCCATTTTACTAATGAGGAAACTAAAGTTTAGGAAGCCTTTTTTTCTCAAAATGTATTCCTTTGACTAGTCACATTCTCATTCCTTTGAGAGCCTATGAGGAATGCAGAATCTTGGGTTTCAGCCTAGACTTTTGGTATCAGAATCTGTATTTTGAACAAGATCCCCTACAATATTTATTTGCACAGTAACCTTTTTGAAACACATGTTTAGAGAAGTTATAAATAACTTGATATCAAGGTCACCCAGCATGTAGGTTGTAAAGCTAGGCTAGAACCTGGTTGAATGACTTCAGAGCCTGTGGTCTTAAATACTATCTGTCTTGCTGAATGATTACTCAGCCTGGGTTTGAACAACTCCAAAATTAATACGATGTTTGTATTGAGCTTAAAAAAAAATTCTATTTTCTTGTGGACCTTTCAAGTTGTACTGTACTGATATAATCCCTCTTCCACAAGATAGCACTTTAAATATTTAAAGATAGTTATTACCTTCTCTCCCTGGATGTTTTTCCCCAGACCAAACACCCCCAAATCTGATTACTTTTCTTCATGTACCATGGTTTTGAGTTCTCTCATGAGCTTAATCTAGTTTGTCTACCTCCCTCTTAAAAAGTGATGCTGTTTAGTGATCCAACAGTTATGATTTCTTTTGTTTTGATGTGATATAAACAAGTTACTTAATTTTGTATATAACATCTGTATTTATTAATGCCTGTTATTTATTTAAAAGGCATATAAGACAGATACCTGCTCTCAAGAGTTTAGCATTTATTTAGGGAGAGAGAATTAATACATCTGAAAAACTGGAGAATAGTACTTATGAAGTATATGAAGTAGACTTTGAGGTTAAAGTTGTCTGAGCTTAAACAAATCTCCAACACCTGAAAATCACTACAGCGTGTAATATATAGAGACAGTTTATAGAAAGTTTCCCTCTTTGTATTTGTGAGCAGAATTTCTTATTAGTTAGGGTTCTTTTGAGCCAGTTTAATCAATCAGTTTTACTTATTTTGTATGGCATCATTCACATGCAGATCTAAGCAGATACCAAATCCAACATTCAGTTCTTGAATGTGGGTGTTTTTCCTTAGGTGAGAGCCATAGTTTTCTCAGATTTCTTTGTTTTCTTCTCCATCGAAGCAGAATTGGGGGATTTTGGTGACTTATTTTGTAACACCATCTCTCAAATTGTTTTTAAAAGAATTTTATTTTCACTCTAGGATATATTATTGCATATATCATTGCAGAAAAAACAAAATCATTTGAGATATAAAGACACTAGACACTCAGTTATGTTCACTCACTATCTTAGGATAACATAGATCAGTTTCATGTCTCAGCAAAATTGTAAGTTATATCATGAGCATCAAGAATTACTCCTGAATATTCAAAATTGTCTTGAATTATGAAGTATTGAAGGGTATGGGATGTAGATCATAATTATATTACTGAGAGGAAGGAGAAATGACCAAGTCAGTCACTAAAGACCTAATCAGATTAATGGGCTTTGAAGAATGGGAAACATTAGCACAAGAGTTTTTCCTTTTGTTTTAAAGAGCATTCAAGAAAAATTTATTTTTTTATAAAAAAATATATAGGATAGAAGGTTATATTGAACAAAAATTAATTCTTAAATTATTGCTAATCTATATGGGAGAAACTTTTCCCATTGATTTGAAATTATGGAATATTCTATTTCAGCAGGTCTCAGAAGAATGTGTGCTAATCTTCGTGCCCATGGAGGAGCTAAAAATTAGATGTAGGTGATGAAAGCTGGGCATAGAGTTGGAAGTCCTATATGGTTGAGTGAGCAGTATCAGAAAATGTGCAGAATTTCAGTATAACTTTGATAATACTTTCTACTACTGTTAATTTGGTCATTTCCCCTTCACAAAGCACTTAGGACATTGTGCTACACATTGGGGACCTAGAGGAAAAGGACCAGGTCCCTGACTTAGGAAGGGTTTGGGGGCCAAAATGATCTTAGAGGCATGATGAATTTTGAGGTACCTATGAGCCACCCCAGTTAAGATGCCCAGCAAGTCCTACAGGATCTACCCCATGGGGACCTCAATCTTTAGCGTTTCTGTTAGGTAAGGGCAAAGGCTGAATCATTTAAGGAAAAAGAGTATTTTAAGATTGGTCTTCCAGTATATATTATTGCTTAAGTCTTTTTTATTAATAACTACCCAGAGACAAACATTCAGCAGGTGAGTCGATTGTGCTAGTATATGCATTTGGCTTTTTAAATTATTGATGTTTCTAACTAGATTCATAGAGCTTATTAAAAAGTATTAAAAAGAATCATACAGTTACCTTTAGGATCAAGAGAGTAAGTTCAGTTTACCATTAACTGGAGACTTTCCTGATTATAGCTAGTTGCTGGACTTTTTACCATCCATGGTTTGAATTTCCTATGTTCCTTGAAGGAGGGCACTAACAAACTATGCTGGTATGTGCACTTTCCAATACTATTTATGCGGACTCTTAGCTATCCTTGGAGAATGCCTGTCTACCTTGGAGAGGACTTAGAGGCTAATCAGAAGTTCAACATATCATCTGGTATAATCAAGAGAGATCAAAGAGGAAACATGGCAGTCTTTGAAATAACATTAAACTAATCGAAATTTGGCATTCATTCACATTTCCCACACAGGAGCCAGGGTGGCATTTAGAAAAATAAATCAGATCATGCTATAGCTCTTAACACCCTTTAAAACCCTCCACTGGCTTCCTGTTGTACTTAAATCCAGATCCCTTACCTTGGTTTAGATGACTTCTTCCCTTTCTGGCTTCATCTCAAACTGAAACGCCACACTGGCCTTTCATCTGTTTCTTGAGCGTGACAAGTTCTTTCTTACTCGCTTTTGCCCTAGGATCCTTGCACTACCTCTTCCATTTGTCTGGATTGGTCTTCTACCTGAAACTTCACACTGGCTCTTTTTTATATCAGGTCTCAGTTCAGATGTTACCTCTTCAGAGAGTCCTTCACCAAACTGTCAAGTTAGAAGTACCCTTTTGCAAACACACACCTGGTCATATTCCATAACCTGACAATCTTATATCGTATTCATGGCGGTTTTCAGTACCAGAAATTATCTTCTTTACTTAATTTGTCCTCTCTTTCCAACACCACCCTAAGAAAAATGCAAACTCTTATGAGGCTGGGGATCTCACCTGTTTATTTGCCGTAATATACCCAAAGCTTGGATTTTTGTGACCATGAGAGTAGTTAATTCGTGTACAGCTCTCAGAATGGATCTGGCATATTGTAAGCACTCTCCAGCTGCTGCTGTTGTTACTGTAAGTGGCAGTAGTAGTATATTTAGGCATTTGTAGAAACTCAGTGGAATAATGTGTTTTGAATAGATTCAAAATAGTACCTAATTATAAAAACCGAGTGATGTGGGGCACATTATAAGTATAAAGCATTTCTATTTTTATAGGATTGAAAAAATGAAAGTCAAAATAATAGTGCTCTGACTGGGAATTTTTTCCCCATGTTTTTCAGTTTAGATAACTGTGGTCAGACCATGAGTACAGAACTGGGGATCCTCAAAAACACACCCATCTCCTAAAATTGTGAACCATTAGGGGCAGGAGGTTGTGTTTTTAAACCTTTCAGACTAAAACCAGTTTTGCCAGAAATGATTACTCCTAGATATTGGATTAAAACCAATTTTTTTTTTTCTGATTTAGACCTTGTACAGAGTCAGGCAGCATAGTGTGCTCTCAAGGATATTTACTGTTGAATTCTTCACTGTATGACCTTTTTCTTGGTGCTGTCACTTGAAATAAATGTGTATTTACATAGCATTCTCTATAGCATGAGTTATTTTGCCTTTTGTTTTTGTCTGTGATCGTAGGTAACAGTTAACCTCTTCCAGATGCAACACCTGCAGGCTGCCTCCCTTGCAAACAATTTACAGTCTCTCTGTGATAATGCCAAACTCTATGACCCGGGCCAAGAGTACAGTGAGTTTGTCAGGGCCACGAATTCAACTGAAGAAGAAAAAGTTGATGGGTGAGAATTAGTGTGTATGTGAAATTGTTTCAAGAGATAAAACCTTTATTTCCAAGTTTCCTATCTGGTATCTTGCCAAGTTTCCTATCTGGCATCAGGTGATGTCTTTTCACTGGCAAAATTGACTTTAAAACTTTCTGAATTTTTAGAATATTATTTAAGATGTAACTCACTTGAGAGTAAAGCTTTCCATTTTGACCCAGAGCTCAGCTCTTTGAGTTTTAGAAACCCTTTGAGAATCGCAAATCATGGTTGTTATCAATTTTGAATATCCACAAATTTCATAACCTGCATTTTCCACACAGGTTATACTAGAAAAGTTTAACCTTGATATAAACAATTGGCTGTACTCTTGCTACTCTTTTCCGTGTTTCAGCCATAATAAATGCAAATGATTAATAAGTTTTATTCACATCTCTTTTAAGAAGTTCAACTGTATAATATGGTTTGTTCTTAATATTGAGTTAATTTAATTACCCTGTTCATTAAATTAACAGATTTTTCTGAAAATAGAATAAAGTAGGCTGATTATTAGTCATTTTTTTGAATGATGAGTTTTATTTGGGCTTTTCTTAGGAATGTAAATAAACAATTAACAAATAGTCCTCGCACTTCCGGATATGGACCTTCTGACTCTTTAGAGGATGTTGTACGCCTTCCTGACAACTCTAATAAGATTGAAGAGGACAGATGCTCTAACAATGCAGACATAACAGGTAGTGTTTCACATTAAAGAGAGCACTAATTTATGAAAGATCAAATTGTTTAAATGTGATCCTTAAATTAATTGCAGCTCTGGAATTTAAAAATCATACCTTGAGTTGCGACCTTATGAGGCCTTATTCACAGCTGTCAGCACTGTGCTTGTCTTATCATCAGATGTTTAACACTGGTAAAGAAGCGTGAGTTGTCTCATTTTAACTAATGTCAGCGTTTTGCCTCATGAAATCCATCTGTAGCAAAGTTTGACTTTAAATATTCTTTTCTTAAAGGTCCTTCTTTTATAAGGTCATGGACATTTGGGATGTTTAGTGATTCTGAGAGCACTGGAGGAAGCAGTGAATCTAGATCTCTGGATTCTGAATCTATAAGTCCAGGTACATAAGTATTTAAGTCTAGAGTGAAAATTCAATGAAAGATTAAAATATACCTTTTGGGGGGTATTCTTAACTGCCTTCTTTTTCTTTTTTTTTTTTTAATTGAAGTATAGCTGATTTGCAATATTGTGTTAGTTTTAAGTGTACAGCAAAGTGATTAGGTTATACATATATTCATGCATATATCTATTGATATATGCTTTTTTTATTCCTTTCCATTGTTATTTATTACAAGATGTTGAATATAGTTCCCTGTGCTATACAGTAAATCCTTGTTGTTTATAACTACCTTATTTTTATAATGAAATGTCTCAAAGAGAGGAGTGTGTGCATATATATGAACAGTTTAAATAAAAGTAATGGAATAAACCCTCATATATTCAACCTAGCCTACGAAATAAAACATTATTAGTATATTAGAGGGCCCCTGTGTATACCTCCTTGATAACCCTCCTTGCCCTGTCACCCACCAGATAAACCATCATCCAGAATTTTGTTAATCTTTCCCTAGCTATTTAAAATATTTCAGTACTCACGTCTAATTGAGCTTTGCCCTCTTCAGAATATTATGCAGATGAAATCATACTATTCTTTTGTGACTTCTTTCATACATCTTTTTTTTGAGATTCTTATTTATGTGAGAAGCTGTCTTTATTTTGTAGTATATGCTGTATAGTATTCCATTCTATGAACATAACTGTGATTATCTATCTTTTGGATTGTTCTGTAGTTAATCACTATAATGAACAATACAGTTAACACCAATTCTTGTGCCTGTGATAATTTATTCATTTTTTATAAATGTGCTTTAAGGTACTTTGATAAAGATAGTCTCATGCTCCTTAGAGAGGCAGAATAGATGTTTTGAACTCTCCCTTAGTGGCTTCAAAGAGAATGACTTGCCAGAGGTAATACAGCTAGCAAGAGAAGAAGGTATCACTTGAACCCTTGAGATTATTACTTTCGATGTTCTTTCTCCTCCACTCTTCTACCAAAGACTGCTCCAGTCCTGTTCTTCCTGGCTAAGCTTCTTTCTCCTAGGATCTTGGCAGTGTGGGAGATACGTTATAGGATTTAACCTACCTCAGAGTCCAAGGCTTTGTTGTTGGGGTGTGTGTGGTCCACGTTACAGAAATTTTATTCATGTAAATAAAGCCCTTGAATTTAAAGTTAGAAATGATTTCCATGCAGCACTGGGGTTTATAGGCAGATTGTCAGCAACTGCTTTGAGTCCTACTTTAAAATTACTGCTGTTCAGGGACACTCTGGAGATGTGAGCATAAATATTTAACTGAATATTTGTAATTAGCTTTGTAAGAACAGAGTGTTTCTAGCTATCCTCGGAAATGAAGACCCAATCTAGAGCCAGCTCTAAATTATTTGGAATCCTGTAAGACTTCAAGTGATAAAGACAAAAATCTGGAAACTGGTCGTATGATAAGTGGGTGAAGACCCGGAGATGCATAGCCTGGGGAAGGGGAAACCTGGGGACGTGACAGCTGTGCTCAGACACTGGAAGCGTAAAGGGATGAGAGTCAGAGTGCTCATTTGCTCCTTTAGGGAGACATGTGACCAAGGGCTGGAATTTATAAGTGGCAGGTTTCTGCTCAGTAATACAAGAAGTCATTTCACAGTTAGAATAGTTCTAAAATGAATGTGTGGTCTCAGGATTTCTTTGTCACTGGGGGACACATTCAAAACAAAAACTAGATGACCACCTTTTAAGCATAGTTTGAAGGGTGTGGGTATCTTTGGGGAAGGAATGTGGTTTAAATCATTTGTAAAACCCTTTCTAACTCTGAACCTAAGACAGTTAAGGCCTTGAGTTAAGTGTAACCTTCCACTTACACACAGCCCTGTTTGTAGTATCAGTGGGGAGCAAATACACCTCATTAGCTAATCGGGCTGCTTCCAGACATGCTTTGAGACACATGGCAAAGTCCTCGGCTGACAGCCGGTGTCCTGTGCTCTCAGCTCCCTGCCAGGATCCTTGTTCCTGGTTCCCAGTCTCCTATCTTATTGGCAACATAAATGTGATGCCAATAAATGTGATGGTACTGTTGTGTTGCTATACTTGTATATTTTTGTATATTTTAGAAAGCCTTAGGTTACATTGTAAGTATTTCTTTATCACTTAATTCAACAAGCATTTAGTGAAAACTTTACCATTGTGCCAGCTATTCTGTCAGACATCAGATATGACTTAAATAGAATAGAAAATACTCCCTGTCCTTGTAGAGTTTATAATCTCTAACACTTACTATCAGAAGTTGACAGTAAGGTCCATTGGAATGTGTGACCCTCAATTTTCATTTTATTTGGGAAAGTCAGATTTGGCTCAATTCTCTTTTGTTCCCAGGAGGAAGTATCAGAATCCCCTGTATCCAAAATCTGTGAATGGAAGCAGATGTTTACATTGTAGCTAATAAAATAGCATGATTTGTATTATTCAAAAAGTGTTGTCATTACCCATTTCTTAAATTTTCTTTTAGGAGACTTTCATCGAAAACTTCCACGAACTCCATCCAGTGGAACCATGTCTTCTGCAGATGATCTGGATGAAAGAGAGCCACCTTCTCCTTCAGAAGCTGGTATTACACTCACCTGAATCAAATTTCCACTAAGCCAGTTGAATGAGTAGCATTGTATGATACTAGGAAAAAATAGTATGATTCAAAGAATTACTTTACTGTGTACTAAAAAAAAAGCATTATGGTGACTTACATATATCCCAACAAATTATATACAAGTATGGGTTGATAATGTATTAATCAGATGTTACAAATAAAAATATAAGATATAAACAGCAAAACTACTAGATCCAAAATGTATTAGCATGTTGCTAAAATAGGCTAAATATTTTGATCTTTCGTAAATCTAATAGTGACTTAATTGCTCATAGTGTTGCAGTACATGAGAAATTCTATTCATGAGATTTTTATATGAGAAAAACCTCTTCAGAAGGCATAGCTAGGTGGGAAAAGTAAATACATGTACTTCTTGAGGGCAGGGAAAGTTGTGGCTGCTGAAGGATATAAAAGAGAAGTCAGTGACATTAATGGCTTCATTTGAGACCTCCAGGTACCTGTTCTGGCACCATTTTCTAAAATAGTATAAGAACATCTGACCTCTGGTAGGATATTGATAGATACTAGCTAGTATTATCTATAGTTTTGTGATGAATTAAGAATAGCTTTATCTTTAATGCAAATAATGCTGACACACTAACCTCACATAGCTAGTTTTCTAAGAATGTAACGTCACCTGTGTAATAAAGGACATGTTAATAACAGTGTAAATTTGCTGATTCTGGAAACATTATACCATGCTATTTTAGAAGTATCTCCTTGGTTTGATGGTGATTTTTACTCATAGCTTGAATGTTTGATAAATGTGTGCCTTGTAAGAGATCTATAAGTTGGATGCTTATTTTGATGTTACAGACTCAAAGTAATAGCTTTTTGTAATCTTTTTAAAGATTTTTTAAGATGTAGTGTCATATGGCATAATTTTTCTATCATCTTACAATTCTTATATACTAATCTACTTCTGTTGCAAGGACCCAATTCCCTTGGAGCATTTAAGAAAACATTGATGTCAAAGGCGGCTCTCACTCACAAGTTTCGCAAACTGAGATCCCCCACGAAGTGCAGGGATTGTGAAGGCATTGTGGTATTCCAGGGTGTTGAATGTGAAGAGGTAAGATCTTTCTAGAATTACATTAGCCCTTTTATGCTTTTTGCTTTATGCTTTTTTGTTATTAATTTTACTGATTAGGATCTTTTGCAAATGTATTTTTAATAAACTGAACCACAGTGTACTTTCTATAATTTTTTCTTTCATTTTGCTATTAAATGTATTTCAGACACCACAGGTGATACCTTTTAGATTCATTTTCATTTTGCTACCACTCTACCTATAGCGTGTTCAATAGTTTTAAGGTTAGTTAACCATTTTAAACCATCATTTTCTTGTAGTGTCTCCTTGTTTGTCACCGAAAGTGTTTGGAAAATTTAGTCATCATTTGTGGTCATCAGAAACTTCTGGGGAAAATACACGTATTTGGAGCAGAATTCACACAAGTTGCAAAAAAGGAACCAGATGGCATCCCTTTTGTACTCAAAATATGTGCCTCGGAGATTGAAAATAGAGCTTTGTGTCTACAGGTACACTATAGCTTTTCTTTTGCCTTTTTTTTTTTTTTTTTTTTTTGCTGCATTGGGTCTTTGTTGCTGTGCACGGGCTTTCTCTAGTTGTGGTGAGCAGGGGCTACTCTTTGTTGTGGTGCACAGGCTTCTCATTGCAGTGGCTTCTCTTGTTGCAGAGCGCAGGCTCTAGGCGCATGGGCTTCAGTAGTTGCTGCACGTGGGCTTGGTAGTTGTGGCTCACGAGCTCTAGAGTGCAGGTTCAGTAGTTGTGGCACAGCGGCTTAGTTGCTTCAAGGCATGTGGGATCTTCCCGGACCAGAGATTGAACCCATGTCCCCTGCGTTGGCAGGCGGATTCTTAACCACTGCACCACCAGGGAAGTCCACATTATAACTTTTATTTATTTTATTTTTTTTCCCCAACATTGTTTGGAGGTTCTTTATTTTTTTATTTTTTTTATTTTTTTATTTATTATTTTTTGGGGGGTACACCAAGTTCAATAATCTGTTTTTATACACATATCCCCGTATTCCCTCCCTCCCTTTAAATGTAAATGTGATTGTTCTAATGATAAGGAGACAATAAAGGAGAACAGTGCTCACAATTTTTACTAAATAAGTGAATTTATTTAGATTTATTTGGAAAATACTACCTCATTGGGTCCTAGTTTTTTCCTAAAATGTTAATAAGAACTGAAGTAACCTGGTGTACCCCCCCAAAAAAAAAAAAAAAAAGAAGAAGAACTGAAGTAGACACTAACTATATTTAGATGTCTGCATTTAACCATTTGTACTGAAGCAGAATTTTGCAAAATTTTTTCTCTTCTCAAGGGAATTTATCGTGTATGTGGAAACAAAATAAAAACTGAAAAACTGTGTCAAGCCTTGGAAAATGGAATGCACTTAGTAGACATTTCAGAATTTAGTTCACATGACATCTGTGACGTCTTGAAATTATACCTTCGACAGGTAAAGTTTTTACCCTTGAAATTTACCTTAAATAGAGCAAAAATATAATTTGCAGTCTGCTGATAACATTTGCTACACATATTTTTTCATTGACATAGGCCATATTAATATCTTTCCAATTATTAATGTACAGATCAGAGTGTATAAAATATATGTACAATTTAAAGACCCCATAATAATAAAAACTCCTTTTCCCTCACCTAGCTTAAGGAAATAGAATATTACTATACCTTAGAGAAGATCCCTGTATGCCCTCCCCAGTTGTAGCCCACAACTCTACCCAGTGGTCTTTCCTAACCATGTTAATACTTACCTCTCTTTTAATAGTTTTAATACCTGTTGTGTATTCCTAAACAATATATCATTAAGTTCTAGAAAACTGGATAGAAAAAATAAATCTAGCTGTCTAAGAAAAGTCCACTATTCACACTATTACACGAAGGATTCAGTAAGTAGAATAGTGCCTGGGTCATAGTATGGCTTTACTTTCATTGATATTTTAAAATAGCTATTGTGGGAGGTTAGTAGTCAAGGTGTGAATGCATTTGGGGAACACGAAGTTCACCATAGTTGATGCATCGGGCAGGGCTATCCTGTAAGCTGGGTACTGGCAATTCAGCAGGAATGTGGTCAGGGATGGACTTGCTCTGCATTTGCTCTTTCTGTGCTCACTCTTGTACCTTCCTGTTACAGGAGTAGGTCTAAAGAAGACACTTCTGTTTCTGTGGGTGAAGTAAGTAGCCATAGTGGCTCAGGCAGCAGCTCATGGAAGGGTTACAGGAACAATCAGCACGTTGTCATGATAAGCCAAGTACAAAAGATCTGGGCCAAGCCCAGCAGCGTTTTATCCTTGGGTGAAGCTTTCTGTCCTTGGGTGAAAGTGAAGAGACAGTCACAGAGAGTATAGTGATGATAGGATCATTGTGTCCATCTCAGGAGCTCTGTTCTTCATCTGGGTCCTTTTTGATATGGTGAAGAGCTGTCATCTTGGGATCTCTTTTCTCCACCCGCTTCTGTGAGCGAACACCTATTTTCTGTGTATATCCTCCTGTATTTTAATTTATTCTCCTGTTTTTGGTCATCCCCATCCTTGAGCAAAGTGGAGTAAGAGTAAATGTTTGAAACTGTTTTATCTGTAAATTTATTTATTTTGCTTTCTTGAATGGGAATGGAAGAGTGGATACTGTGAAAGGTTATAGTATTGTAGGCTAGAAATTATTTTTCTTCAGAAATTTGAAGGCATTTTTTTTTTTCTCTTTGAAGCCTGAAATCCTTCTCATTCCTGATTCTTTTTATTGGCCTGTTGTTTTCTCTCTGAAAGCTTGTAGAATCTTCTTTTTCTCTCCAATATCCTAAAATTTCACAGTGTATGCCTTGATGTGGGTGTATTTTCATCCACAGTTTCAGGTACTCCACAAGCTCTGTCATTCTGCTTAGTTGTCCTTTAGTTCTTGGAACTTTAATTTTCTTGCTCATTTCCTCCCCTCTATTTTTTCTCTATTTTCTTTCTGGAACTTATATTTGGATACTTAACAACTTGTACTGGTTCTTTAGTTTCCTTCCCTTTTCCCTATTATTCATTTCTTTTTTTTTGTTTTTGTTTTCTTTTAACACTTTCTGAGTAGTTTCCTCAGCTTTGTCTTTCATTCCTACTGTAAACTATTTCATTCCTGAGATCAGGTTTTAATTTCTAAGAATTGTGGTTTTATGTTCCTTTTACAGCATTCTTTTTTTTATTGAATGCAGTATTTCTTCTACCTGAAATATTTGTAGCTTTTTTTAAAAAAAGATTCTTTTCTCTGCGTAGTCTCTAGCCCCATCAAATAGAAATATAATGTAAGCCCTGTATATAATATTGAATTATCTAGTAGCCACATAAAAAGAAACAGGTGAAGTTAATTTTAATATTTTATTTAACATATTGAAAATATCTGAACATCTAATCAATAGTCTTAAATTATTAATGAAATATTTTACTTTTTTTGGATACTGATTCTTGGATATTTGGTGTGTATTTTTCTTATAGAGCACATGTCAGTTTGGAGCAGCCACGTTTCCACTGCTCAGTAGCCATATTTGGCTAGTAGCCACGATATTGACAGCACAGTTGTAGACCTTCAAGTTGGTTTTTTCCTACTTATTTTGGTTTCTGTCTTCCATAGTTGTCTCCTTAAAATTAAAGCTTTGGAAATTGAAGTCTCTCTGGAAGCTCTTGAATACATGAAGTCTTTGAGCTTTACTGTAGTGCTATCTAGAAGGGCTGTTTGGGAAGCACCTGATGTCTGTATCTCTAGGTCTCTGCTCTTGGGCTGGTCTGATACCCCAGAGAAGGGTCTTTCCCTCCTACAGGTATGGTTCCAGAACTCAGAGAGCCAAGTTAGGCAAGAAGTCTCCAGGATCTCTGCATTCAGCAGGCATCCTGTCACTAAATCCTTATTTTAAGATGGTTGCCCTCCTGTTCCTTGTGCTTGGCATTGCCCAGCCAGAGACCCTCTGTTTTACACTGCCTAGAGAAGAAATCCCCAGACTTCTGAGATTGCTCAGGAGCATGGAGTGGAGACAAGCATCTAGAAACCTATGCGTTTTAGATAGCTCACCCTCCCTCGAGATCGGAGGACCTAGTCAGACAATCCCTGAGTCTCCTTAGAATCCCGTAAATCACGTTGGTTCTCAGTTTGGAATTTCACCTTTCTCGAGAGTGCTAAGTCAGCACTTGTTCCTCTCCTAATCAGCTTGTGATATGTTGCTTTTGTCTCCATTCCTGTTCTCCCAGTGCTGTGGGCTTATTTCAGTGGGGTTGTAAGAGGGAAAGAAATTAGGTACAAATGTTGGATGTGCCATGTTAGCCCAGGGAACTATTGCTGTCTCTTTAATCACATTTTATAGGATTCTCACCTGAGAAATGAAACTAGTATCTTTGAATGACTTTTAATCTCATAATGAATCATCCTTTATTTCTTTTAGCCAGTCAAGGAGAGGAAATAAATGGGGTCCAATACTATCAGCTCTTGTTCTGTCCTAGGAATACCACGGGACCAAAGCTTTAGTGTGGGAAGCCATGCTCAGTTCTTAACAGTGTTAGAGAGTAGCCTTTATTTTACTCATTACCATGTGGGAAATCTGAAGCTCCAAGAGTGACCTCCTTCCGATCCCAAGATCGTAGAGGTAGAAATTGATCTCAAGGCTTCCCATCTCTGGGACCAGAGGGGAAACTGGAGAAGTGGGTGCCTACCTCACCACAGGACATCAACTAGCCAGAGAGATGCTGTGTTTTCTGTCACTGAGTGGTGAAATCATTGAAATCAGTTATACCAGTAGACAGATCAAGGTGGTATGCCCATTGACAGTTTGAGAGAGGAACTTTATCTTTTGACATACTTATGGCAATTCAAGTGATATTTAAAAATTAGATAACAAAATGTTGACAGTTTCTTTCTTTTAAGTCGTATTGTCTTTTGCTAATCTTCAGTCTGGCCCAAATAAAACACAAGGACCATATAGCTTTTTGTTCTCTCTCTCCCCCATACCAACAGAAAATAAGCTTTTTATAATTAATTTGACTTATATTGTGTATTATCCTGGGTTTGTTTTAATAAAATAGTTGAAGATCATGCCAACTTTGGGGCAGTCATGAATGTAATTGGTATAGAATATCATAGTGTTAAAATCATATCATGCAGCTTTAGGTTTAGAGTTTTACTGATTACCAGTTAACTCATTTTTAACATGGATATAGTGTATGGTGATGCTGGATTCACTTTATAGATCACATCTAGCAAACATATGTACGTTTCTTTTTTTCTTGTTCTTGGGTGTAATTTTTTTTCTTATAGTTATATTGAAATATAATTGACATATAGCACTGTGTAAGTCTGTGTGCAGCATAACAGTTTGACTTACATACATCATGAAGTAATTATCACAGTAAGTTTAGTGAACATCCATCATCTCATACAGATATAAAATTAAAGAAATACAAAAAATATTTTTCCTTGTGATGAGACATATGTACATTTCTAAAAGTGGATTGACCTTATGTCCTGTTACTCTAAAAAGGACGTGCTAAACTACTTAGTAGCTATTCAGTAGATTATTAACAGGAAAAAAATGGACAAGATGATATTTCTAACGTAATTTTATTTCTTTAGCTCCCAGAACCGTTTATTTTATTCCGATTATACAAGGAATTTATAGACCTTGCAATAGAGATCCAACACGTAAATGAAGAACAGGAGACGAAAAAGGATAATCCTGAGGATAAAAAAAGTCCGAGTACGTGTATAGAAATAAACCGAATTCTTCTAAAAAGCAAGGACCTTCTAAGACAATTGCCAGCATCAAATTTTAACAGCCTCCATTACCTCATAGTTCATCTTAAGCGGTAAGAACTCTGAATAAGACAGGCATTGATTAGTGGGTGGATAATTGATCAGTTTTTTGGTTTTGCTTTTATGGTTTTTTGTAAATTGTGGTAAAATACATACAACATACAAATTTACCATTTTAGCCACTTTAAGTGTACTGTTCAGTAGTATTGAGTACATTCACAGTCTTATGGTATTGTTTTTACATTGAATGTTTCATTTCTAATACGTATTAGGGAAAGGGAGACATTGAATATATGTTCATGCAGCCAACATCTTTCCCTCAAGATGCCTCTTATATGCCAGGATCTGGCTAGGGAAATAAGGATGCAAACATAAGGTTTCTGTCATCTGTTGTGCTTGTCAGCTTGAGGGGCAGACCCTCACACAGTGCAGTGCAGCATCATTCTTGTTCTGACGGAACTTTGCTCAGCAAGCAGAGGAAGATGGGGGAGAGGTGTCATGAATCAACGTGAGCCAGACTTGAAGAACAGAGTGATGGTTTGGTGACAGAGAATGCACATCCCACCAGAGGGTAATAGACACAGAGACACAGGAGATAATTTTGCTTTTGAGGACGTTGAGGAATTTGGTTAGGCCAGGATATAGCAAGCAGTAGCACAAAGTGAGCTAGGAGGAGTCCTGATAAAGTCATACATACCTGGCAGATGAGTTGGCTGTCTTCTTTATATACTCACTAAAGAATTTTGAGGCAGGAATTTAACATACTCAGGTCTGCCTGTTAGATCTTCATGGCAGCAGTATGGAGAATGGGTTGGAGGGGAGGTATTTACTTCAATTTGGATCTCCTTGAATAGTCAGAGAAATAAAAGGTGATGAGAGCTTGAAGTAAGGCCAGAGCAGTGGGAGTGGCAATAGACCAGAGAGATCTTTAGGATCAACTAGGCTTGAAGACTAACTGTGGGCAATGAGATAGAAAGTTTCCAGCATAAGGACCTGGGAGGATGTAATATATATTTACTAAGGTGGGAGCAGCTTTTAGGGGTATCTTTTTTTATTTCTACTAGTAAAGCTGTACTGGTTCCTTCTACTTACTTAGATTTAATCTTAATAGTGTGAAACCCAACTTAGTGTGTGTTCAGTATCTAAGCAAATAAGTATATCCTTTTCCTAGACTTCTGCAGCCCATTTTCCTCCACCCTTCCCAACCCATGGTAATCTACTGTCAAGGAAATCTAATAACAGTTTTATGTGTTCTGTGTTGCAGAGTTGTGGATCATGCAGAAGAAAACAAAATGAACTCCAGAAACTTGGGGGTGATATTTGGACCAAGTCTCATTAGGCCAAGGCCCACAACTGCTCCCATCACCATCTCCTCTCTTGCTGACTATTCAAATCAAGCGCGGTTGGTGGAGTTCCTCATTACCTACTCACAGAAGATCTTCGATGGGTCCCTACGGCCACAAGATGTAGCTTTGTGTAGTGCAGGAGGTGGTGCACCTCAGGTTGACCAAGGCTATCTTCCGAAGCCTCTGTTATCACCAGAAGAAAGAGATCCAGAACATTCTGTGAAGTCACTGTTTTTCTCTTCAAAGGAAGTGAGTTTTGCTCTTTTAGAATTGTGTTGGAACTTCGTAATGTTTACGTTACTAATAAGTTAAGAATCTTTGAACTGTTTATTTTGAGGTGTGTTTTGCTTCAAGTTTAAAATTTTTCTTGTATCAACAGGATATCCACACTGCAGATAGTGAAAGCAAAAGTTTTGAATCCACTGCATCATTTGAGGAATCAGAACGGAAGCAAAATGCATTAGAAAAATGTGATGCATGTCTCATTGGTGAGTGGGCATGTAAAATGCATGTTTGCTGACTTAAAACTGTCCCAATAAACCATGATTAAAAGCCAAGGTGAGTAGAGTTGAGAGAAGTCAGAGAAAGAAGCTTCATTAGTAAGTGCATCTTTGCCAGCCATTAAGAAAGTTGCCTTTTAGGTGTACCTTGCCTTTATACGAATGTCGTTCTTTACAATAATCCTTCTTTTACAAAGACATCTTGGAATTCCTAGGTGTGTTTTGTGCTTTGTGTTTTGAAAACTTTTCACTTTTGCCATTAATTGCAGTCAAGGCAGAAAGGCATCGAGCAGTGTGGTGATTCGTTAGCGTCTGCTGTCACTGTCGGTCACTCGCTTGCTCCCGCTGCTCATAAGCAGTTGACTGGACTCCTGAAATTCAAAAAACTTAGACTCGAAAAACACCTAAAATTTTTTTTCAAATGCCTTTTCCTGTCGCCTGCCTTTAACATGTTAAGCACACATACATGTATATCTTTTTTTATTTCCTTGACTGTAGTCGTTTTAGTCACTGTGTGGTAATTTTAGTTGCAGTGATTGGTAGCTATTCATTTGTGGAAAGGCTTCCGTTTGTTACTATAATTCTGTACATCATTAAAGCTAACTTGCAGTTTTTTTAAGCGCAGCCATATATGTTAAATTTGATGTGTAATGACATATTAGTGATTACAGCCTGACAGATCTAAAAAGTAAGGGAGCTAACATTTATTAAGTACCTGCCTGCTCTGTGCTCAGTACGGTGCTTATTATTTGATTACATTTATTTGATTTGATCTTCGGAACAATTCTGTGGTATAAATAGGTAATATTAGCCCCATTCAACCCATAGCCTTTAGTCTGAGAGAGGTTAAATAATGTCAAAGGTCATGCCCCTAATAAACTGTTTAGTATTTGAACCTATGTTTGTGATTATTTCACTATCCCATGACCTAGGGCTCCCAATTAGGAATAGTAATAAAAATAAATGTTATTTTTCAAGTGCTAACTATATACCAGATAAATTATGACTTTTCATGATTAGATCATTTAGGCCACATATCATCACAGGTAAAATTATGATACCTTTTGACGAATGAAGACACTGAGGGACAGTGAGATTGCCTTGCCCTGTGCAAAAGGGTAGAGCTGAGTTAAACCAGGCACCTGGGCTTCAGAGTCTGCACTCTTATCCATTACGCTGTAGGTTTTCCCCTTAGAACTGAAAAATGCACTTTGGTGCCTACAGCCAGACCACAATGTGTCAGGTCCCTTAGGGTGTTCTAGACATGTGAGGAAGGACCTGGGAAGTCACAACAAGAGAGCATTGCCCTGGAAGCCCAGGAAAGAGAGGTCCACAGTCTCAGGTAAGGAGGAAGGTCAGGTGAAGTGAGGACTGTCAGGTCATTCTGATGGGCTCCTGTCTGCAGACCACTGCCCAAAAGAGGAGCGTGAGCAGAGGGCTAGAATTTACCAGAAATGGGAATATTTTAGGGGAGATGCTACAAAAAAGGATAGGGCTTGAAAGGAATTCAGGGTCCCAGTTTGAGAAAACATAGAGAGAATGACATTTTTTACTTAAAACTATTCAACCTTAATCAGACGGGATGAATATTATAGTCCATGTATTAGTTGATCAGATAAGGGCATCTAAGGCATTTAATATGATATGCTCTCACTGTGGGCTGAGCATAACTGAAAAGATGATTCAGTTGGCAAAAGCTTTGGGATTCAGCGCATACTTACATTTGGTTGGCATGTAAATTGGTGTAACTTTTCTGAGGGTAACACACCAATATCTGTCTGTTGAAATTGTGGCAACCTTTTCAGCCCCCAAATACTTGTTCAAATGCAGCACATAAAAGAAGCTACATCAGCAAGTGTGTTTTTTTCCCTAACCTGCAGTGAATTTTGTAGCTGTTTATTATATTAATTTAAATAAATATGGAATTCTAACATTTTAATTCAGTGTACCTTTAATATTTTACGATTATTTTACTCCTCATAAAAACTGAGAATAACTTGGAAAAAAAATATATGAAGACCCTTGTTTTGAGAGGGTGTTGATCTATAACTCATTTAGACTCTCCTGTTAACTACATGCCATAAAGTTTGATTTTTAAATGAATCTTTTCCTTTTTCAGACAACAAAATGCGTTTGCTTGTAGACCAAGAGCTTGAATCAGCATCACAAAAGATGGAAGATGTTTGTAAAACCTCCAAATTGCCTACTCTGAAGTCCAGTAGGGAAACAAATGGTGTTGAGAGGCATACTCCAAGGACCAAGATTAGACCTGTAAGTTTGCCTATAGACAAAATACTACTTCTTGCAAGCTCTCCAAATGAGAGAAATGGCAGAAATATGGGAAATGTAAATTCAGACAAGTTTTGCAAGAATCCTACCTTTGAAGGAGCTAATCGAAAAGACACCCCAGCTATTGTTTGTTCCAAATTTGATGGCTTTGATCAGCAAACTCTACAAAAAACTCGGGAGAAACAGTATGAACAAAATAACCTAACTGCAAAGACTGCAGTGATTGTGCCCAATGCATTCCGGGAAGGAGAAGCATCAGCGAGCATCAGGAGCAGTGGGGACCACCCAGTCAGCACCACCCAGCCCAGTAAGCCATACACAGAACCCATCAGGTCAGCAAAACAGGTGTCAGAGAGACGGTCCTCTGACTCCTGCCCTCCTGCTTCTGTCAGAGCACCCAGGACACTGCAGCCCCAGCACTGGACAACGTTTTATAAACCACCTGGTCCTGCTGCTAGTGGGAGAGGGGATGAGGAGAAATCTGTGACATCCTCTGCAGCCGTGCCCCCTTGCACAACTCATGCTTCCCAGGAGTGTCTGCTGAAATCAATTCCAGGTTCTGAAAATGCATCAGCTGGTCCCGTGCAGCCGGCTAGTAAGCCTAAAGAGAAGGCTGAAGAGCATGACTTGCCTGGTGTGCCTCCAGCGTGTCAGAGACCAAGGCTAAAACGAATGCAACAGTTTGAAGACCTTGAAGATGAAATCCCACAGTTTGTGTAGGGTTGTCAGAATCCAGTTTTTCTTTTTTTGTTGTTGTTTTGTTTTGTGGTATTGTATTTGTTTTCTGAAAGAAATTTTTGACAGGGCCTCTCTTGTATAAGATTGCCAGATCATGGATTTTGCTTTTTGTCGTCGTATTGTGTTATCCTGTGTTGGTTACATTGAATGGCAAAATGTTTTGATAGGGCCCCATCTGTGCCTCACTGGAATTATATGTATTTTTGAAGTTGTTAATAAATAGACTCATTTTTTTTAAAGTTCAGTTGATTCCCCATAAAATGGTCCATTTAAGTGCATCCCTAGTATATGATATAGCTCTCAACTAATAGGTGCAATTGAGGGAAATCAGCTTTATTTTTTGAAATGAAACTACATGCTTATTTATGAAAGGAATGTTTCTGAGTGCAAGTGCCTGAAAGATCTTTGTTTGGTATGATTGTTTTTTCACACAAGTTTATAGTGTTATCTTTGACCATCTGTGCTTTTATGGTATGTGCATAAACTTTTGTTTTTCAATTGGCAAGTCACATCACCTTTTCATATTTATCTAGTGGCCAAAAGGCTTGCAAATCTGTATTTAATTGCATTTTAATTAATTAGCAGATTTTACATGTGGTAGTCAGTTGAACTGTACAAAGAAAATGCACTTAAACATGTTTCTAAACTGTATAGTTCAGTCATGTCCTTTTTGGTTTTGGATATCATACATTTAATAATTTTTCACTTCTTGGCTTTCTTCTGCATAAAACTTTTGTTGTTCAACAATTCTGAACCTTTTGGTATTTTATATAATAGTCCAAAACAATGTTTTAAAATTCAGTGCATTTCCTTTTAATATTGTCTGGGTTTTTTTGAAACAAAACAAAACAAAACATTTCTTTTGTATGAAGTGTTTTCACTTATGAATAATTTTATGTACTTTTTCTACCTGGATTTATAACCATTGACAATGTATGTTTCATCTGAATCATACAAAGATTTATTTAAGTAAGAGTATAGTTCAATAAGCTTCATTGTTTGGAATTTGAGAGGAAGTATGCATGATTGGATATATTTCATTTATAAAATTCCCAGTTTTTAGAATTAGTGCAGTTCTGTTATTTTCTAGGTTTGGTCATTTTGCCTAAAATAGGATATAAAAGGGACAAAAAAATAAAATAGCCTTTTTGTATGTGTGAATTATATTTGTAACAAATGCTTTTGTATGACCATGTTATACTTGATAAAAATATATATATATTAACCTGTTAAATATTTCAAGTTCTTGTGGTTTCTCTGAAATTGTTGCCTCTTAGGGTGTGAGACTTTAAGCTTTATTAACCATTGGCTTAGCGATCAACACTTGGGGCTCAGGTGTCCCTTGACTACAGCATGGAATGCATTTTATGGGAAGTTGTTATAGAGTTCTATGTGACAGTAAGGACTAGGGAGAAAGAATAATCCACCCTTTTGTGCTGGAGCCTTGTTTTTAGTCCTTATTGTAAAAAAAATAAAAGAATTATATTGGAATGAAAGCCTAAAAAGAAAATAATAGCCAACATTTATTGAGCCCCTTTTGCATGCTGTGACCTCTGCTAAGTTCCACATAAATTATTTCAAGTTTACAGCAGACTATAATGGGTAGGTAAGTACTTGATTATTCCTGTGTTATGGATAAGGAAACTGATGCTTAGTTAAATAATGTGCTCTAAGTTCCAGAGGTGTAACAGTTGGAGTCAAGTCTCAAACACAGAGCTGTCAGATTCTGATGTAACATTAGCGCTCTTAACGACTGCATAATTAGTAAGTAATATCAAGTAGAGTTTAACAATAGAAAATGCACCTTTTAAATTTTTTATAGTGGTAAAAAATGCGTAAGATAGAATTTACCATTTTACCAAGTTTTAAGTGTACAGTTCAGTGGCATTAAGTACATTTACATTGTTTTGCAACCATGACCACTATCCATGTCCAGAACTTTCTCATCATTTCATACTGAAACTTAGAAGATTTATTTATTTTATTTTTAGACTTTTTATTCTGTAATTTCATCATAATATATGTAGAGTTTTATGTATTTTTTAAAAATTTCCCCTTAGCATATAAACCCCCAAGTTCACATCCCAACACTAAGTTATCTTCTTTATTCTTCTTGTGTGGACAAAGCAAAAATAAGAGTAGGGTACACCACAGGATAAAGTCTTCAGGGAAGATCTCACTTAGCATAATCCTACTGGCAACTACCAGAAAAATCACATCAAGGCTTTCAAGTCTTTTATCTTCTTTCTAAGGAGCATAAAGCAGAGACATAACACACTGACTCTGGAAAAGTAATGTCAGGAGTGAGCTTGCCTTCTGCCACACTTGTATAAGGAGCAGGTCACTGACCTGGGTGTGGAATGCCAGCTGGTGACCTTTCACCCATTAGAAAATGTACTTTTAAAGTCTTTTAATTTTCTTTTAATCTGTTGAGACAACCCAAAGAGTATATCATAATCAAGTGGCCTCTGTTTCCCCTCAATTTTAAACCTCACAAGTGAGAGTTCCACTTCTGGTTCATTTCTACCTTTAGGGCTCTCTGGCATCTTGTCGAGCTAAAGTTGTCAGCCTGTAGATGCTATCTGGTTTCCTGGGGCATTAAGCATGTATCTCTTGAGGTGATGCCTTTTCCAGAGTACCTACAACGTGCACTGTGCCCTGCTACCCAGTAATGTGGTGGCAATCATTCATTAGGAAGTTGTTTTATGTCACCTGGAAAGAATGTGAGCCAAAGGAAAGGGCAAGAGTCGGGAGTCCTTTCAGAGCTGCCAGACCACCAGAAAGCTTGTGGAAAGCATTTCGTTCAAGTTTCTGAGAAGTCATTTGTGAAGGGTTGGTCATAACTCTCCTAGATAGGCTTGTTTTACATGCCGAGAAAGTAATTAGAATTTATGAGTTTTTAAAATTACTTTGAGTTTGCCTTGGGCAATGTATTTCTTTTGATACGTAGATGAAGAAGTATGATCCTTGGACTTGTTGCCTAAAGGTCTCAGAAGCAAATAGAATCATACCTTACGTCCTGATGTGATTTAATTTAAAGTTGGTCTGTGGCTACACTATTCCCAACTAACATTATGTCACAGTATTTATACGACTATAAAAATCTCTTTAAATAGCAGCCATTGTATATTTTTATGACAAGTTATAGTCACCATAATTCTCTGGATTTTTCTTTCCTAGAGGCAGGAAATTGTTCCTGTGTTGATATGGTTATATATGTAGACAATTCAGTAACATCTAGAGTTTAGCAGAGTTGCTGCCTTCACAGTCACTATGCAAAAGTCGGTTGTATTTGTGTACATCAGCAACTAATAGAAAATGAATGTTTTTAGAAAGATCTCTTAAACAATAACATAAAAAATTTGAAGTACCTAAGAATAAATCTAACAATATACACACAAGATCTTCATCGAAAGAAATTTTAAACTATTATCAAGAGTCATTTAAGGAGATCTTATATAAATGGAGTGCCCTGTGTTACACTACATGGATTGGAAGTCATGATATTGTAAAGATGTTCATTTACGTTATATTTATTTATAGATTGAATGTGATCGCATCCAGTATAGTTTATGAACCATTTGAAAGTTGCAGATATGATGTCCCATTAATGCTAATTTAGTGGTATTTTCTTAAAACAAGAATACTCCTACATAACCATAGCAGGGCCATCAAAATCAGATTAACATTGACGTATGAGATCTAATCCATAGACCACGTTCAGGTTTTGCTGATTGCCCCAATAATATTCCTCTCTGCTCCAGCATCCCAGTCCAGGATCACCTGGTGCATTTATTTGTCCTGTCTCTTTTCCTCTTCAATCTGGAACAGCTTTTCCGTCTTTTCTTTCATGACCTTGATACTTCAGAAGAGTATAGGCCAGGTACTTTGTAGAATGTCTCTCAGTTTGGGTTTATCTAATGTTTCCTCATGATTAGACTCAGGATATAAATTTTTTTTAGAAATACCACAAAAATGATGTATTCTCTTCACTGTATCATATCAGGAAGTGTACCATGTCAAATTGTCCCATTCCTGATGATACTAACTTTGGCCACTTGATTAGGGTAGTATTTATTAGGTTTCTCCACTGTAAAGTTAAAAGAACTTTGTGAAGAGATTCTTTGAGACTACGTGAATGTCCTCATCAAATTGTCACTAATTAGTTTGAGTCCACTAACGCTTCTTGCCTGAATCAATTATTACTATTCCGGTTGTCAGATGGTGAGTTCATCCTTTCTGTTGCTTTGATGTTGTGCTTGCTGTAAGGAAGAGCAGCTCATTCTCCACTTGCTCATTTGTTTATTCATATCTATTCCCATGAACTCATGGATTCCTGCCTTATTCAGTGACTTACAATATATTACTGTCATTTATTTTGATACTGAACTTTTCCCAGATTTGGTCTGTGGGAGTCTCTTCAAGCTCACTTCTATGTCCTTTTGACTTCTTTGAGCTCTTATTTTGGGCACATCAAGGTGTCCCAAGCTTATCTTGTACTTTTCCCTGCCCTAGTCCTATTTCCAAGGAAATTTGGTTCCTTTCAATGGAAAGTAGTAAATGGAAACCAAGAGCTGAGACGTACTCACTGCCACTGGCGAGTCATTGGTTCTAAGCACCATTGGTGGACAGATTAAAGAAATACATGTGTGTATACACACAAACATCCATCTATATGTATTTCTGTATCAAACTGAAACCCTTGAGTTCACATTGATACCTTCATGTGTAACTCAATACTTCAGAGTTTAGTCTTTCTCTTTCTATGCTTGTAACTCCTTTCTCTCATAATGAGAAACCTGGTTCCCATAATCCTAAATACATTATTTCTTACTCTTGTTGTTCCAACCTCATGACAGTGCCAGCTGCTGCATTGGCCCACTAGTCCTAAATATGTCAAATAAGTCCTCAGCCATTGCTGCACTGGGCCTGACCCCATTGCTCCCTAACATGCTACTCAAAGCCATAGCCTCAACTGCAAGGAAGACCAGGCCAGCTGAATCCTTGACCCCAGTGGTGTCAACCCTGATTGTGCCATTTTAATACTAGATCCTGGTCATCTGGCTGAATTGACCGCAACCCGAAGGGAGGGCAGGGACAAATTTATGATCTTTTCATAAAGAGCAACTATTAAATATTTGTTTATTGAATTTACTAAGAAAAGTTTTAAAATGAGTGATTACACACACTTAGAAATGTCTAAACATGGATATATTTATGAAATATATAGTTTTTTTGTTTGTTGTTTTGTTGTTGTTTGTTCTCAATGTCACCTTTAGTCAAGTCTCTATAAACACCACTCCTCAAACCAAGGGTCACAACATACAGTTGTGCAGGTTGTTCACTGCATAATTTCAGGGGTTGCCATCTGCATCATAATCTATGTGAATGGCTCTCCCTGGAGTTTTGTAGTGCACAGGCTGTGTGGCTGTATGAGGTTGTCTTCCCCCATCCATTTCATTAAGAGAAACATTTCCAATAAAATTTAACTGTTTAATAATTATCAAAATTTGCAGTACATTCATGTTATTTTTATCAAGTTTGTATTACTAATAGTTGAAATGATAGCTCAATACAGAAGAATTTTTTTTTAATTCTTAGAGGCTAATGGTCACAGGAAATAAAAAAATTCAGTTTATATACATCATTTTGTTGCAGAGAAGTATGATAGGAGAATCAATAAAAGACTTTCAAGCATAAAAATACATTACATTAGAATAAAATTCTGTGGGGGAAGTGGATTGGAAATATAATTTCCTACTGTTAAATAAGAGCTCATTCATATTTTTTTTTTAATTTTTTTGGGGGTACACCAGGTTCAATCATCTGTTTTTATACACATATCCCCATATTCCCTCCCTTCCTTGACTCCCCTCCCTCGAGTCCCCCCCACCCTCCCTGCCCCAGTCCTCTAAGGCATCTTCCATCCTCGAGTTGGACTCCCTCTGCCATACAACAACTTCCCACTGACTATTTTACAGTTGGTAGTATATATATGTCTGTGCTACTCTCTCGCTTCGTCTCAGTTTCCCCTTCACCCCCCGCCCCCTCCCATACCTCGAGTTCTCCAGTCCATTCTCTGTATCTGCATCCTTGTTCTTGTCACTGAGTTCATCAGTACCATTTTTAGATTCCGTATATGTGAGTTAGCATACAATATTTGTCCTTCTCTTTCTGACTTACTTCACTATGTATGACAGATTGTAGTTCTATCCACCTCATGACATATAGCTCCATCTCATCCCTTTTTAGAGCTGAGTAATATTCCATTGTATATATATGTCACATCTTCTGTATCCATTCATTTGTTGATGGGCATTTAGGTTGCTTCCATGTCCTGGCTATCGTAAAGAGTGCTGCAATAAACATTATGGTACAAGTTTCTTTTGGGATTATGGTTTTCTTTGGGTATATGCCCAGGAGTGGGATGACTGGATCATATGGTAGTTCTATTTGTAGTTTTTTAAGGAACCTCCAAATTGTTTTCCATAGTGGCTGTACCAACTTACATTCCCACCAACAGTGCAGGAGAGTTCCCTTTTCTCCACACCCTCTCCAACATTTGTTGTTTCCAGACTTTGTGATGATGGCCATTCTGATTGGTGTGAGGTGATACCTCATTGTGGCTTTGACTTGCATTTCTCTGATGATTAGTGATGTTGAGCATCTTTTCATGTGTTCGTTGGCCATCTGTATGTCTTTGGAGAAGTGTCTATTTAGGTCTTCTGCCCATTTGTGGATTGGGTTATTTGCTTTTTTGGTATTAAGCTGCATGAGCTGCTTGTATATTTTGGAGGTTAATCCTTTGTCCATTGTTTCATAGGCAATTATTTTTTCCCATTCTGAGGGTTGCCTTCTAGTCTTGTTTATGGTTTCTTTCGCTGTGCAAAAGCTTTTAAGTTTCATGAGGTCCCATTCGTTTATTCTTGATTTTATTTCCATGATTCTAGGAGGTGGGTCAAAAAGGATGTTGCTTTGATGTATGTCAAAGAGTGTTCTGCCTATGTTTTCCTCTAGGAGTTTGATAGTGTCTGGCCTTACATGTAGGTCTTTAATCCATTTGGAGTTTCTTTTTGTGTATGGTGTTAGGAAGTGTTCTAATTTCATTCTTTGACATGTTGCTGTCCAGTTTTCCCAGCACCACTTATTGAAGAGGCTGTCTTTTTTCCATTGTATACTCGTGCCTCCTTTGTCAAAGATAAGGTGCCCATATGTGTTTGGGCTTACTTCTGAGTTCTCTATTCTATTCCATTGATCGTCCTTTCTCTTTTTGTGCCAGTACCATACTGTCTTGATCACTGTGGCCTTGTAGTATAGTTTGAAGTCAGGAAGCCTGATTCCACCAACTCCATTTTTCCTTCTCAAGATTGCTTTGGCTATTCGGGGTCTTTTGCATTTCCATACAAATCGTAAGATTTCTTGCTCTAGTTCTGTGAAAAATGCCATTGGTAATTTGATGGGGATTGCATTGAATCTGTAAATTGCTTTGGGTAGTACAGACATTTTCACGATGTTGATTCTTCCAATCCAGGAACATGGTATGTCCCTCCATCTGTATCACCTTTGATTTCTTTCATCAATGTCTTAAAGTTTTCTGCATACAGATCTTTTGCCTCCTTAGGCAGGTTTATTCCTAGGTATTTGATTCTTTTTGTTGCAATGGTGAATGGGAGAGTTTCCTTAATTTCTCTTTCTGCTCTTCCATTGTTAGTGTATAGAAATGCAAGAGATTTCTGTGCATTAATTTTGTATCCTGCTACTTTACTAAACTCATCCATTAGTGCTAGCAGTTTTCTGGTAGAGTCTTTAGGGTTTTCTATATATAATATCATGTCATCTGCAAAGAGTGACCATTTTACTTCTTCTTTTCCAATTTGGATTCCTTTGATTTCTTTTTCTTCTCTGCTTGCTGTGGCTAAAACTTCCAAAACTATGTTGAATAATAGTGGTGAGAGTGGACACCCTTGTCTTGTTCCTGTTCTTAGAGGGAATTCTTCCAGTATTTCCCCATTGAGAACGATGTTGGCTTTTGGTTTTTCATATATGGCTTTTATTATGTTGAGGTAATTTCCTTCTATGCCCATTTTCTGGAGAGTTTTTATCATAAATGGATGTTGAACTTTGTCAAAAGCTTTTTCTGCATCTATTGAGATGATCATATGGTTTTTATCCTTCAGTTTGTTGATATGATGTATCACGTTGATTGATTTGCGTATATTGAAGAATCCTTGCATCCCAGGGATAAACCCCACTTGATCATGGTGTATGATTTTTTTTAATGTGCTGTTGCAGTCTGTTAGCTAGTATTTTGTTGAGGATTTTTGCATCTGTATTCATCAGTGATATTGGTCTGTAGTTTTCTTTTTTTGTGACATCTTTGCCTGGTTTTGGTATCAGGGTGATGGTAGCCTCGTAGAATGAGTTTGGGAGTGTTCCGCCTTCTGCAATATTTTGGAAGAGTTTGAGAAGGATAGGTGTTAACTCTTCTCAAAATGTTTGATAGAATTCGCCTGTGAACCCATCTGGTCCTGGGCTTTTGTGTGTTGGGAGATTTTTAATCACTGCCTCAATTTCCGTACTTGTGATTGGTCTGTTCATGATTTCTATTTCTTCCTGGTTCAGTCTTGGAAGATTGTATTTTTCTAAGAATGTATCCATTTCTTCCAGGTTATCCAATTTATTGGCGTATAGTTGCTTGTAGTAGTCTCTCATGATGTTTTGTATTTCTGAGGTGTCCGTTGTTACTTCTTCTTTTTCATTTCTAATTCCGTTGATTTGCATCTTCTCCCTTTTTTTCTTGGTGAGTCTGGCTAATGGTTTATCAATTTTGTTAATCTTCTCAAAGAACCAGCTTTTAGTTTTATTTATTTTTCTTATGGTTTCTTTCCTTTCTTTTTCATTTATTTCTGCTCTAATCTTTATGATTTCTTTCCTTCTGCTCCCTTTGGGGTTTCTTTGTTCTTCTTTCTCTAGTTGTTTTAGGTGTAAGGTTAGGTTGTTTATTCGATCATTTTCTTGTTTCTTAAGGTAGGACTGTATTGCTATAAACTTCCCTCTTAGAACTGCTTTTGCTGCATCCCATAGGTTTTGGGTTGTTGTGTTTTCGTTGTCATTTGTTTCTAGATATTTTTTGATTTCCTCTTTGATTTCTTTAGTGATTCCTTGGTTGTTTAAGAGTGAATTGTTTAGCCTTCATGGGATTGTATTTTTTGCAGTTTTTTTCCTGTAATTGATTTCTAGTCTCATGGCGTTGTGGTCTGAGAAGATGCTTGATATGATTTCAATTTTCTTGAATTTGCTGAGGTTTGATTTGTGACCCAAGATGTGATCTATCCTGGAAAATGTTCCGTGTGCACTTGAGAAGAAAGTGTAGTCTGTCGTTTTTGGATGGAATGTCCTATAAATATCAATTAAGTCGAGATGGTCTAATGTGTCATTTAAAGCTTGTGTGTCTTTATTTATTTTCTGTTTGGATGATCTGTCCATTGATGTAAGTGGGGTGTTCAAGTCTCCCACTATTATTGTGTTACTGTTGATTTCCCCTTTTATAGCTGTTAGCATTTGCCTTATGTATTGAGGTGCTCCTATATTGGGGGCCTAGATATTTACCATTGTGATATGTACTTCTTGAATGGATCTCTTGATCATTATGTAGTGTCCTTCCTTGTCTCTTTTAATAGTCTTTACTTTCAAGTCTAATTTGTCTGATATGAGTATTGCTACTCCAGCTTTCTTTTGACTTCCATTTGCATGGAATATCTTTTTCCATCCCTTTACTTTCAGTCTATATGTATCCCTTGGTCTGAAGTGGGTTTCTTGTAGGCAGCATATAGAAGGGTCTTGTTTTGGTATCCATTCAGCCAGTCTGTGTCTTTTGGTTGGAGCATTTAATCCATTTACATTTAAAGTGATTATTGACATGTGTGTTCCAATGACCATTTTCTTACTTGTTTTGGGTTTGTATTTGTAGGTGTTTTCCTTTTCTTGTGTTTCCTACTTAGAGAAGTTCCTTTAGCACTTGTTGTAAGGCTGGTTTGGTGGTGCTGAATTCTCTTCACTTTTGCTTGTCTGGAAAGCTTTTGATTTCTCCCTCAAATCTGAATGAGATTCTTGCTGGGTAGAGTATTCTTGGCTGTAGGTTTCTCTCTTTCAGGACTTTCAGGATATCCTGCCATTCCCTTCTGGCCTGCAGAGTTTCTGTAGAAAGGTCAGCTGTTATCCTGATGGGTTTTCCCTTATATGTTGTTTGTTGCTTTTCTCTTGCTGCTTTTAATATTTTTTCTTTGTGTTTAATTGTCGTTAGTTTGATTAATATGTGTCTTGGTGTATTTCTCCTTGGGTTTCTTCTGTATGGGACTCTCTGTGCTTCTTGGACTTGGTGAATTATTTCCTTTCCCATGTTGGGGAAGTTTTCCACTATAACCTCTTCAAATATTTTCTCAGAGCCTTTCTTGTTTTCTTCTTCTTCTGGGATGCCTATAATTCGAATGTTGGTACATTTAAGGTTATCACTGAGGTCTCTGAGACTGTCTTCTAATCTTTTTATTCTTTTTTCTTTTTCCTGCTCTGTGGCAGTTATTTCCCCCATTCTATCTTCCAACTCACTTATTCGTTCTTCTGCCTCCGTCTTTCTGCTGGTTATAGCATCTAGAGTATTTTTAATTTCAGTTATTTTGTTATCCATTGCTGTTTGTTTTTCTGAGTTCTTATGAATTGTTTCTTGTACTTTCTCTATTTTGTTATCGAGATTTTGTATCATTTTTACTATCATTACTCTAAATTCTTTTGCAGGCATTTTTCCTATTTCCTCCTCATTTATTTGGTCTTGTGGGTTTTTTTCCTGCTCCTTTGCCTGCATGGTGTTTCTTTGTTTCCTCATGGGTGTCCAAACTTTTGGGGTTGCTTGTCCTGGCAATAGAGGTGTTTATAGAAGACTGTCCAAGCCTCAGACTAATGTCCAAGTATTGGATTAAACGAATATTAAGTCTAGGAAACACATACATGTATAAGACACACAATTACTGAATCCGTTAGGACATAAGGCTCTAGAAAGACCTGACAGAACCCCAGTGTGCTATCAGATATTCAAAGAGAAACCCAGCAGAAATTGACAACTGAAACAGAACAAATCAGAGACAAAAGCAAAAGCAAACAAACAACAAATAACACCCTACACATACAAACATCAATCCAGGGAGATTTTGTAAGGTAGGATCAAATATAGAAAAGAGCTGGAGTACCACCAGAGAGAATGGAGATTCTCAGAATGTAATTAGACAACTGTACTAAGAACTAAAAGACAAAAGCCTAATATTAAATACCAAGGCAGTGCGTCATCTGGAGAATAGAGCAAGGAGTCTGAGCAGACCAATAGTGTTGCTTATAAGTATGTTAAGATAAAATAAACTTAAAATGGCTGGAAGAAAGGGGAACAGAAGAGCGTAATGTGGTTGGAAATATGCAAAGAAAAAGAAAGGAATAGAAATGTATAAAAGATAGGGATGAAAGGAAAGTATGAGAGATATTTTGTCTGTACTACCAAAAACTTAGCTAGATATAGAAGTATATAAAAAGGCAAAAAAAATAAATAAAAAAATCATTAAAAAATTATGTTATAAAACTTGTAGATCCCTTAGGGCTAAGATCGTATTTAATAAATCAAAAAAAAAAAAAAAAGAGAGAGAAAGAAAAAAAAAAGAAAAATCCAGAACTGATCCCAGAATGGACCAGTACAATAGGTATTGATACTACTATTTCTGTTTCCTTAGCGTCTCAGCTGTAAATGTCCTTCTCCTTGCCTTGGGTTTTTTTGCATTATTCTGTGACCAGCAGAGGGTCCTTTATTGTTCGTCTGTAAGCGTTGGTGTGTGGGGAGGGAGAGGGTACAATAGTGGCTCCTTCCCCTGGGAGTGAGTGAGCAGTGGCGCACTGTTGTTTCAGTCAGGCTTGGAGGTGCCTGTTGCAGAGGGCGCTGGTGGCTCAGGCGTACACAGAAAGTCTTAGAGTTGGGCCCCTCTTGGGGTTTTTTCTTTTTGATGCTGTTGTTTTTTTTTTTTTTTCTCTCGGCAGCCTCCCTGCTGCTGGCGTTGCAAGGGGTTTTAATCTAGCCCCGCCCCAGTGCCTGAGGGTGCTTGTTATCCGTGAGCGCCTTAGGTGGCCCGCAGGGCGTCTCTCCACTGCCTGTTGCAGAGGCGCCGAAAGAGAGGGAGAGGCTATGCGCGCGGTTCCTCCCCCCCGCCCGTGAGCCTGCAGCCTCCAGCCGCCATCATGGCTGGGCAGCTCTCAGGGACGGGCACTCCTCTCCGCGGACCTCCTCCCTCCTGTCCTCTCAGTCCGTCACCCTACCGGCAACAATGTTTCTCCCCCTGAACCAGCTCTCCGGTTCCCACGCTCCCGCTCCCGGACCCTCCGTTCAGCCGCGGATCGATGTCTCGGTCCAGGAACACTGAGCTGCGCTGCGGACCCTCCGTATGTTTCTCACTCCCTCCCGTCTGCCACAGCTCCGCCGCTTCACCCTCTTTGAGCCCTCATAGATGCCTCCCTACCAGCTATGTCGGGCTCCCCGCAGCCCTTTCTGGTGTCCGAGGCCGTCTGCTGGTGTTCAGCTGGTTCTCTGTGGGAATGACTGCGTCCTTCCGTGCATTCCCAATGCATCTGTGGAGAGGGATGCACTCCACATCTCTCTACTTCGCCGCCATCTTTTCTCCTATAGTTTTAAATTATAATTTTGCTATCCTTTTTTGTCTCATCTCTAATACTTGCAAATAATTTTAAAATATTAATATTTCCTGTAATAAGTAAACCATATCACATATTTTGCTATTTTTTAATGTCTTTACAATCAACCAGTTTAATTACTCTGCATACATTAAATTAACATACTTTTCAGAAGATAGAGTAAAGGAAACTAATTGTCCATGTTTCTGAGTTACAAGTTTTATTTGGGTTCTTTGTCAGCTTTTAGGTAAACAACAAATAAGAGCCATACATCACATGGAAACCTGTCTTCATGGCCTTCCACACTCGCTATGGGATATCATGTCTTCCTTATAGTGTTGAAAGAACTGGAAAGAAGAGATGGTGTACCAGTGCGAATAGACCAGTGAGCTTTTTATTGTTGAGAGTACTGATTAATAAGTGAATGTAGCCCTGAAATTTAAAAATCAGGACATAGACTAAGTGTGGTAAGATCTTACTTACAATTGTAGGCACAGAGCCTGGCATATAAGAGTTGCTGTCTGCTAAATTAATTATCTATATCTCATTTCATTTTACATCAGTACAAAATTTGCTTTTGGAGATGTACTTCCAATGAAACCAAAATTTTTTTATATCCAACTGTTTTGTTTAAAGTTGTGAGAGTTCATCTGGTCAATTACTAGTCAAATCAATGTGTTGTGATTAAACAGGAAAAAGGAATGAATCTATGAAGTCTCCATCTACAAGTGTAGATACATACTTAATAATTCAGATTCAGTGAGAGTTTTGAATTATTTTTTAATTGATCCATAAATGCACAAGTGTGTATATGGGTATATGTAGCATATAAAGAATAACTATAAAATGAACTCCAATTAACCCTCAGTCCCCTTAATAGAATGTTAAGAAGCCACCAGAGCCCCCTCCCTGATCACAAGACTGTCTCTCCCTCTCCCCCCGCCAGGTGTAATCACCATCTTGAATTCTATGTTAATCATTACCTGGCTTAAAAAAAAATAACTGTGTATTATTTAATTTTGCCTGTTTTTGAAGCTTTTACAAGTGGGATCATGACTGATTCTTTTGTGGTTGGCTTGCTTACATTCTACATGTTTGGGGATTAATCCATGTAGATCCTAGTAGCTGCAAATGTATTTTTCGTTTTTACTTTTTCATAACTAAAGTGTCCCTGTGGTAAATACACGCAATGTAGTATTCATCTCACTGTTGATAGATATTTAGGTTGCTTCTAATTTTTCATCACTATGAACAATGCTGCATTAAAAACTTAATCTTTGTTTCGCTTTTTAAAAAATCTGTTTTGTGATGGTTATATCATTTAATCGTTACCAAGGCAGGTATTCTTAACTGCCTTCTTCAGACAAACGAATAGACTTCGAAAAGGTTAAATAACTTAACTATAGGTTATATAGCTAATAAGAAATGGTAATAGGACTTGAGCCCAGTTGTCTTTATTATAAATTCTGTTGTTTCTCAATTATTTCATCTTCATTTTTTTCAGCCATAAGCTGTGATAAATTGTGTACTTTCAGGCTTTGTTTTTTATTTCTAGTTGCTAGGATATTGAAGTTTAGGGTTATTATACCCCAACTCCAAATTCATTTGTAGTGTGTGTGTGTTAGAGTTTATTCGTTTAGTTCAAACCATTACATTTAAAATTGCTAAAGTTTTCCTGGGTTATAGTGAGTTTTGTAGGCTAAACTTTGCTGATAATGAGAGAACAACAGAGTAAGTGACTGACAGAATAAACAAACAACTCTATCCCTCCACACTTTATCTCAAAAGAACATTTTGGAAAACAATTCTAGTAGTGGAGAGCTGCTGAAGATTTTATGCAAGGAAGAACAGGATTTGTATGAGATCTCCTAGCATCTGCTTGTAATCAGGGAAAGAGTCGGCAATCCAGATGAGAAATGAGCCCTAAATTAAGCCACTGACTATGGGGATGATGACCTACATTCCAATTTATTTTTAGGAACATGATCAGGGATTAGTGACCCATCATGAACATGGAGTTTGTGAAGGTTGAGGGTGGACTTGGGCAGGGTGGAGAAAGACGTGCTTAACCTGGAAGCCAGGACATCATAATACTTCTCTTCAATATCATAAGTGAAAACAAATAATTAAAGTTAAATATCTTACTTGCTCCTTCAGGAGAATAAGTTTCCTGACTAGGAGTTAAACAGAGGCAGAGTGTGTTTCACTACACTCTCAGGAAGCCATTTATGATTAGAACTGTTTTTGAATGGAATGCATTATCTTGTGATTTGGTGAATTCCCCAAAACTGGATAAGTGTTCAAGACAAAAACTAAAACATCTCCTGATAAGATTGTTATTAGGGAGGAAATTGGCCTAGATGATCTATAAAGTCTTTCCAAGCTCTGATCATGGTTCTATGACCTTGAATTTAAAGTGAAGGAGGTGTTTCTTGGTGCTGCAAATCCTAAAATCACTGCATTAAGCAATTTCAGTATTTTCATTATGCCACTGTTTTTGATGTCAACAAAGAAAGCATTTAAGCCTCATTACCTACAGGACATCCTTAAAGTGCTATGGGAAAAAAATGTTAACCCAAAATCCTATGTAGAGTTAAAATATCCTTCAGAAACGAAGGTGAAATATAGATGTTTTTGACAAAAAAGAGAGTTGGTCACTAGTGAGCCTGAGTTAACCAAAATTCTATGAGGGGTCTTTAGTCAGAAGGAAAAAGATCCCAGAGGGAAATACAGAAATGCAGGAAAGAATGAAGACCTCTAGAATAGGTGAACACAAATGAACATTGATTGTTATTAAAAAATACTAGTAATGTGGAGTATAAAATTTATGTTGAGTTAAAATACATGAAAACAATAATGGAAGAGTCAAATGGAAGTATAAAGTTCTAGCATTATCAAGGAAGTGGTAAATGTAATAATTTGTACTAGATGTAATCCAGATGTGTATTGTAATATCAAAAAGAGGGTAAAATAAAAGGAGAGGAAAAATGAAATATTTGACTAATCCAAAAGACGTCAAGACAGAAGGAAAAAGGTAAATGAAACAGCGAGTCAAATAGAAAACAAATAGATGGTGGTTATAAAAGCACTTAAGTCAGTGATTTCATTTAATGAAAATGGATTAAATATGCCAAGTAATAAACTAATGTTATCAGACCAGGGAAGAAAATAAAACCTATGTACATCCTGTTAATAAGAGACATATGATTCACAGAAAGTACCAGGATGGAAAAAGATAAACCATGCAACTACTAATGAAAAAACTGATATAGCTATACTAATGTTAGATAAAACAGATTTAAATCAAGAAGCATTACTGGAGATAAAGAGGGATATTCTGTAATGATAAAAAAAAGTCAATCTACCAGGAAGATTTTACAATTTTTAATAATATTGTTTCAGATGTATAAGGCAGAAACAGACAACTAAAAGGAAAAGTGGAGAAATTCACAGCCATAGGGTTACTTTAACATACTCCTGAACAGATAAATGAGTAATAAAAAGATAGATCTGAAGAACACAGTTAACAAACTTGACCTAATTGACATGTAGGAAACACTGTCAACAATGACAGAATTCATATTTCAGTTAAGCCCATATTTAAAATTTACCCAAACTGATAATAAGCAGCTCGTAAGGGAAGCCCCAAAACATTTCAGAGGGTTGAAATAATTCAAAATATGCTCTCTGACCTCAGGGAAATTATGCTAGAAACCAGTAACAAAAGATAACTAGAAAATCCTCAGTGCCTGGAAATTAAACAGAACACACTTCTAAATAACCCATAGATCAAAGAAGAAATAACAACAGACATTAGAAAATATTTTAAGCTGAATGACAATGAAGATGTACCATATCAAAAGTTGTAGGCTACAACTAAAGCGAAGCTTAGAAATTTATAGCCTTAACTACATTTCCTATAAAAGCTGAAAGGTTAAAATCAATTAAACTTCATCTCAAGAGGCAAGGAGAATAGTAAATCAAATCTAAAGAATGTAGAAAGAAGAAAATAAAGATTAGAAATAAGTGAAATAGAAAACAAAGCTAAGGAAAAATAATAAAGCTAGGAAGCTGGTTCTTTGAAAAGTTTTTATACCCCTAGTAAGACATCAGTAAAAGAGAAAAAAAGTAACATTAGGAATGAAAACAAGAATATCATTAAAGACACTATGAACATTGAAAAGGTGTAATGACATAAAGAACAACTTATAATGAATAACAAAATTTGAATAAGGACAAATTCTTCAAAAAGTTAAACTGACAGAAAAATCTGGAGAGTTTCCTTTATTAATGGAAATTGAATCAGTTATTAAATGCCTTTCCACAAGGAAAATGTAAAGCCTTACCAGTGAATTCTTTCAAACATTTAAGGAAGAAATTATTCCAATTGTATATAAGTTCTTCCAGTAAATAGAAAAGGGAACACTTCCAAACTTTCTAAGTCTATCTAATCGTGATACCACAATATGACAGGGACATCACAATACATAGAAAAAGAACTTGCAATATGTAAAAAGGATAATGTATCACCACCAAGTGAGGTTAACTCTCCATGTATGCAAATATGGTTTAACATTTGAAAAGTCTACATAATTTTCCACCTTAATTTTTTAAAGAGAGAAAAATAGTTCTCTCAGATGCAAACTGAAAAAAGGATTTGATAAATTTCAATATTTATGATAAAAATTCATAGCAAACTATCCATAGAAATTCCCTAACCTGATAGAAATACAGTCTATAGCAGATATATTTAGTGGTAAAATACTGTAAGTTTTGCCCCTGAGATAGGATATCTGCAATCACTACTTCTATTCAACATTGTGCTAGAGATTCTAGCCATGAAATAAGGGGGGGAAAGAGAAATGAAGGGCATAAAGATGAAGAGGAAGAAAGAAAATAGCCATTTGTTTGCAGATGATATATAACTATGTACATAGAAAATTCAAATGAATTTACTATTAGAATTAGTAGGTGAATTTAACAACCAGTGCAGTACTCAAGTCATTAATATTTATAAATCAGCACCAAATAGAAAACGGAATTTAAAATAATATCGAGACATCAGTGAGCTAGGAAATCTAAGGTGAGATATGTAGAGGTGTTTATACATTGAAATATACAAAATAGAGGGATATGTCATTTTTGTGGATTGGAAGATTCAATGTTATGAAAATAGATGTTCTTGCCAAATTAATCTGTATATTCAACCCAGTCTTTTTTACTTGTGTTAATTTTTGATCAAATACTCTTTAAGGTACTTTGATAAAGATAGTTTCATGATTCTCAGAGAGGCAGAGTAGGTGTTTTGAACTTGCCCTTAATGGCTTCAAAGAGGACAACTTGTCATGGAATATACAGCTAACAGGAGAAGAAGGTAGTACAGGAACCCATGGGATTCTTTTCTTTTCTTTTTTTTTTTTTTTTTTACCCATGGGATTCTTACTGGGACATTCTTTCTCCTCCACTCTTCCACCAAAGACTGCTCCCGTCCTAGTCTTCCTGGTTAGGCTCCTTCCTCCTAGAATCTTGACCCTGCCAGAGATACATTACAGGATTTAACCTACCTCCAAGTCCATGGCTTTTTTGTTTTTAGTGTTCTGCATATTACAGAAATTTTATTCATGTAAATAAAGCCCTTGAATTTATAGAAATGACTTCCGTGCAGCACTGGGGTTTATAGGCAGATTGTCAGCAACTACTTTGAGTCCTGCTTTAAAATTATTGCTGTTCAGGGACACTCTGGAGATGTGAGCATAAATATTTAAATATCTGTCATTACCTTTGTAAAAGCAAGTTCTAGCTATCCCCAGAAATTAAGATGCAATCTAGAGCAAGCCCTAAGTTATTTGGGATCCTGTAAAGATTTTATGTAATAAAGAAAAAAATTTTCCTAGCATGAGGGAGTTGAGTTGTGTTAGTCACAACTTCTTTTGGTTTTTCATTGAATAAGTCGTTTCTTTCTTGCTGTGTCTCTCCCTTTAAGCCCAATTTAATTTCAAAGAGAATTTTTTAAAGCTCTTAATCTTATTTGGGCTAAGCTATTATCTGACACAAGGCTCCCCATAAAATAATGTGCCCAGAGCTGTACAGGGTGTCCTCAGTGTTCTCCAACTCCCTTAGAATCACACTGAAGTCCTCACTGGTCAGATAATATTTGACATATACTGTGTAATAATTCAATGTATAACTTTATAAGGCTGTTGACATACACCTGTTGGCAGTGGGGATGGAACATGAAAGACTTACTCAGGAAACTGAGGAACTGTCATTGATTTTAGTGACCTATTATGAACGTGGAGTTGGGAAAGGTGAGGCTGGAGTTGGACAAGGTAGAGAAGAGTCAGATTCTGGAAAATGGTCGCATGATGAATGGGTGAAGACCCGGGGATGCATAGCCTGAGGAAGGGGAAACCTGGGGACGTGACAGCTGTGCTCAGACATTGGAAGTGTAAAGGGATGAGAGTCAGAGTGCTCATTTGCTCCTTTAGGGAGACATGTGACCAAGGGCTGGAATTTATAAGTGGCAGGTTTCTGCTCAGTAATACAAGAAGTCATTTCACAGTTAGAATAGTTCTAAAATGAATGTGTGGTCTCAGGATTTCTTTGTCACTGGGGGACACATTCAAAACAAAAACTAGATGACCACCTTTTAAGCATAGTTTGAAGGGTGTGGGTATCTTTGGGGAAGGAATGTGGTTTAAATCATTTGTAAAACCCTTTCTAACTCTGAACCTAAGACAGTTAAGGCCTTGAGTTAAGTGTAACCTTCCACTTACACACAGCCCTGTTTGTAGTATCAGTGGGGAGCAAATACACCTCATTAGCTAATCGGGCTGCTTCCAGACATGCTTTGAGATACATGGCAAAGTCCTCGGCTGACAGCCGGTGTCCTGTGCTCTCAGCTCCCTGCCAGGATCCTTGTTCCTGGTTCCCAGTCTCCTATCTCATTGGCAACATAAATGTGATGCCAATAAATGTGTTGTTGTGTTGCTATATTTGCAGATTTTTGTATATTTTAGAAAGCCTTAGGTTACATTGTAAGTATTTCTTTATCACTTAATTCAACAAGCATTTAATGACAACTTACCATGTGCCATCCATCCACTAAACCAGATCCTAGAGATGAAACAGAAACTAAAAAATACTTCCTGTCCTTGCGGATCTTACAACCTAATACTCAGAAGGTAGCTCTTGATGAGTTCTATTTTCACATTTAGAAAAGCCAGAATTGTTAAATACTTTTTTTTCCCAGGAATGAATAGGGGAATTTTTTCTGTATACAGTCTGAGAACAGAAATATTTTATATCAAAGCTAAAATAGTATGACCTGTATTATTCCTAAAATATTATCATTACCCATTTCTAAAATTCTGCAATGAATAATTAGGATCGTCATGTCCACAATTTTCTCTTAGCAGACTTTAATCGAAAACCATCATGAACTCTAGGTGGAAATATGTCTTCTGCTGCTGATCTAGATCTTTGTCAATATACTAGCCAGAAACCACATATGGCTACTTAAGTTGAAATTCACTAAAATTATATAAAATTAAGATTTCAATTCCTCAGTTACAATAGCCACATTTCAGGTGTGTAATAGCCACATGTGTCTGGTGGCTACCATATTTGACTGTGCAGATTTAGTACATTCCTGTCATGGCAGAAAGTTCTATTGGCACTGACCTAAAGAACCATTACATCTAGTAAATTTAATACCCATTTATGATAAAAACTCTTAGCAAACTGTGAATAGAAGAGAATGTCCTTAAACTGGTTTAGTTCTCAGTAAACAACTTGAATCAGTAGCAATACATGATATTAGGAAAACAGATAATTTGAATAATAGTCACTTTATTGTGTTATACAAAAGGCATCATAATGAAAAATATATCTTGATGGTTTTTATAAATATGCATCGATAATGTATTAATCAAATGTTACAAATTCAAATACAAGAATACCAGTAAAACTAATTTATCTAATATGTTTTATAACAAATGGGAAATTCTGCCGTGAATCAATACCAAGTAAAGAATGTGTTGTGTAAAGTGAGAATTCTTTAGGACCTCTCTGGTTTCACAGTTAAGTGTATTGGTCTAATTGCTCAAAAAAAGGGGTCAAACTAGACTTCTGAAATTCATAGGTTTTTTTTTTTAATGCTTTTGGCTGTGGTCTGCCTTGAGCTCATTGTGCACACACACATATATATATATATGTATATTTTTTATTTTATTAAATGTAGCATTTTATTCACTGTTTCTATAATATTTTTAGTTGCCGAGTTCATGGATGCTGATGGAAAAGTCTCCACTTTTAACTGCAGTTTTATACACTAGTGGAACTAAATTCCATTTTATATTTGAAAATGCAGCCCTGTATGTTGTTTGATCTGCAATCTAGTATCAATAATAAAAACTAGTATCAATGACAAAATACTATCAATAATCACAGGATCCAAAAAGGATGACAATAAAAAAAAAAACAGCAACTTCTTACTTGTTCTATGCTGGGCATTGTGCTAGATGCTTAATTCCATTTATTTTATTTCATATAACAACTCTGAAGTATAAAAAAGGTAGAATTAGCCCCATTAAACTCATAGCCCAGCAGGTCAAGATCAGTTTCATAAAATGCCCCATATCATGACCCTAATAAATTGTTCAGTCAGGATGTGAAAGCCTAGTCTGATTCTTGTATCTGTGCTTATTTCACTATCCCATTATCTAGGGCTCCCGATTATGAATAATAATGCTGGTGTTTTGGGGGGTTTTTTTGTTTTTTGTTTTTTTGGCTTTAAAAATAGACATTTACACCTCACAGTTGTAGAAGTTGGGATGTCCAAGATGAAGGTGTTGGCAGATTTGATGTCTGGTGAGAACCTTCTTCCTAGTTTCCAGATGGCTATTTTCTTGATACATCCTCACATGGTAGAAAGAGAAATGTCATTTTTTGAGTGCTCACAATATACTAGATAATTCTAGGCACTTTTAATGATTAGATCATTTTGGCCACACATCATCATAGATACAAACTATGATTCCTTTTTGACAGATGAAGACACTGAGGGACAGTGAGATTGCCTTGCCCTGTGCAAAAGGGAGAGAGCTGAGCTATATCCAGCCACTGGGCTTCAGGGTCTGCCCTCTTATCCATCACACGGTAGGTTTTTCCCTTAGAACTTAAGAATGCACTTTGGTGCCTACAGCCTGACCATAATGTGTGAGGTCCCTTAGGGTGTTCTATACATGTGGGGAAAGAACTGGGAAATCAGAACAAGAGAGAGTTACCCTGGAAGCCCAGGGAAGAGAGGTTCACAGTCTCAGGGAAGGAGGAAGGTCAAATGGAATGACCACTGTCAAGTCATTCTGATGGGCTCCTGTCTGCAGACTGCTGCCCGAAAGATGTGGAAGAAGGACCTGGCAGCAGGGAAAAGGATTGCATGCTGTGCTCAGAGGCAGCTGAAGTTCAAAGCCAGAATGGTGCCACAGCTCACAGTTGTTTGATGTTTTTCAGCAAGAAAAAGGAGCATGAGCACACAGCTGGAATTTTCCAGAAACGGGATTTTTTTTTAGGAGAGACACAGCAAAAAGGGACAGAGTTTGAAGGAGCTCAGGGTACAAGTTTGAGAAAACATGGACCATGGGTCCAGACTTGATAGGAAAGAAAAGAAAGTTAAGTCTGGGAGTAAACAGTAAATGAGAACAGCAATTTTTACTGAAAATAAAACTATTCAATCGTAATCAGACAGGATGAATGTTACAGTCCACGTATTAGCTGATCAGATTAAGAAGGGCATCTAAGGCATTTAATATGATATGCTCTCACTGTGGTGTGGGTTTAGTGTATCTGAAAAGCGGATTAAATGAGTTGACAAAAGCCTTGGGATTTAGGGCACATACATTTGGTTGGTGTGTACATTGGTGTAACTTTTCTGAGATTGATTACCAATGTCTGCCTATTGAAATCATGACAACTCTTTGACACAACAATTTCACTTCTGTGAATTTGTCTTGTGGAAATTCTTGCTGAAATTTTTATAAATGGAACTTCATAAAAACAAAGTTTTTTTCCAAAAAAAAACCAGCATATTTTGTAGTTGTTTGTTACATTAATTTAAATATACACACATATATATGTAATTTTACAATTTCACTCAAAGTGTACCTTTAATCCCTTAATATAACTTTAGGGATAGGTATTCCTATTCAGTAGGGAACAGTTTTCGTCTACTAAGCAGAAAGAAACATTCACTAATTCCTATGTATCTTTTAAACCGAGAATAACTTGTTTCTAAAAATTATATAATTTCCCATTGTTCTGAGAATGAGCCCATCTGTCAACCCATGCTTTTTTATCAAGCTCCACCCAAGTTTCATTTTGGTATATAAAGTGATGATGCTTTCTTTTCTTTTCTTGTCAGATGACAGCATATATCCACTCAAAGACCAAGAGCTCAAAACACCATTCCTCCCTTAAAATGAAAAAGTCTGAAAAATCCCTCATCAGCTTCCTATAAAATCCGACTGGAAATGTAACTCTGCCTGTAAACAGACTTCTTACAAGTCCTCCTAATGAGAGAGAGGCAGAAACAGAAAATGTAAATTAAGACAAGTTTTGCAAGTATTCTCCTATAGAATATGGAATATCACCATCTTGCCCATCATGGGGAAACTATCCAAGGGAAGTTAAGTAATTTAGTTTTGCCTGATATGAACCTAGACTGGTGAACGTCTAAGCCTGTGGTGATTCTGCTATCTCATGATGTAGAGTACATTTTAAGAAATGTTGATCACAATGAAATAGCTAGGTGTGTTGAGAGTTTATTAGGTCAGGTACTGTTCTAAGCACTTTGCATCTATCTCTCAACAAACTTTCGTGAGTTTTCTGTTGATTTATAAGGTTACATCTATGAACTCAGTCAAACTTGGCCACTAACTAAATGCCCTTCAAGTTTGGTTTGTAAAAAATTAATTGACATTCCTTCCTTTGTTTCAAAAAACATCAGATTCCTGGCCTTGAAACAAGATATTCTTTTTTTAAGAAAAGAATCAGTAAATACCTAGATCTTGCTCAGCTTCAAATTCTTGAACAGCTTTCAGGGCGCTGAGAACATTGCAGCCCAAACACACAATGATGTTCTATTCGTCTCCTGAGTGACGTCTGAGCGGTACCAACACCAACACCGTTTGTGTTTGAAACATAAAAACAACATGCTGATTTTTGAGTTGTAAAGTTCCATTGAATTTTTTTTTTTGCTCTTGTAAAACGATCTCTTTTAATATACCTTCAAAAAGTACAGTTGTCAAGCAGAGACATACAATCAGTATATAGATACAATCAGTATAGATACAATCACTTTCTCGAGTGCTTATTTATAGAACTAAGTTTCTGACTACAGTGGTTAAAAAATAAAATAAAAAAACCTCTTCAGTATAAATTACGAAGTTATAAAAAGAGACAACAGGATGTTTTTAACAGTTGTCCTCTGTTAAACGTAAGCTTTTGTATTCCACATGACAATTAACAGCTTCGTTTTCTAATACTTTCTGTGATGGTCAAAGGCTAGCAACTATATTTATATATTTTCATGCCAGGATCGAAATTTCTACCTGCGACGGTCATCTAGATAGCACAAAGAAAATGCACTAAAGCCTGTTTCTGAATCATGTGGTTTAATCTTGTTACTTGGATTTTAAAATACATTAATGTATTAATAGTTTATATTTCAGCACTTGGGCTTTGACATATGTAAATTTTAAATTTCCAATTAAATCCAACGTGGCAACAAATATTTTATATAATGGTGAAAAAAGTTCAGAACTGGGTTACAGATTTAAAAAGCAAAGTGTACACAGAAAAAGAAGAAATATTGGAAGAGGGATGTTTTAAGCCATCAAACCATATTTCAAATAATATTATTTCCTGAACTTCACAATTCAAAGACCAGCTTAACTATTTTTTCATTGTAAAAACACACAATATAAAACTGTCAACTAACATATACACACCACTACGTAAAAAATAAACAAGGACCTACTGTATAGCACAAGGAACTATATTCAATATCTTATAATAACCTATCATGGAAAAGAATCTGAAAAAGAATATATATATACACACACATATACATATAACTGAATCACTTTGCTGTATACCTAACATGAACACATTGTAAATAAACTATACTTCAATTAAAAAAAAACTGTCAACAACTGAAATATGGGCATAAAAATAAATACAATACAGTTCTAAGCTTTTTCACAATTATATAAAACATTTAAAATGTCATTATAAATTTATAATATATCAATTATATAAGTATATATACCATATAACTATATCTTTTCATATGCGAACAGTGCACCAATTGCTAGCTAGTATAGAGATCAGATTAATTTAAGCTTGTTTCTGAGTAGTTAAGTCACGTTAGAGTATGATATATGGTTCAGTTCAGACCACATCTGGCCTGCTGCCTGTTTTTGTTAATACAGTTTTATTGGAACCCAGTCATGACCATCCGTTTACACAGAGTCTGTGGCTGCTTTCCTGCCACAACATCAGAGTTAAGTAGTTGGGACAGAGACCCTACGGCCTGCAAAACCTAAAATATTTACTCTCTGTCCCTCTACAGAAAAAATTTTGCTGACCTCTGGATCTGATGAGTGAGTCAGACTGTAAGCTAAATATTACACTTGCTATTCCAATGTGTCTGTTTTACGTACAGGAATTCCCTCCTCTGGGTTTTGACTACTGTGTCTAAAATAGAATATGACTGGCCAAGATGGCCTACATGTCCATATTAGTATGTGCATATTATATCTACCAGTAGTAAATGTTTGTATGACCTTGGTATTATTTATATATATAAAAACTCGGTTTTTGCAACCTGTTTCAAAGACTCATGGCTCCTCTGGAATCGTCACCTCTTAAGACTTTATTCAAGTCTGTGAGCCATTTGCTTGGTTTTCAACATTTTGAATCATACTTCCCTTGGCTGTGAAGTGAAATAAATTTCATGGGAAGCTGTATTATAGTACTGAATGGCATTAAGAATGAGAGGGAAATGAATAGTTTACTTTGCCTTGTAGCTTTGTTTTCAGTCCTTTCTGTGTAAAATATAAGAGAATTTTATTATTTTTGGAAATCTAAAAAGAAATCATGGTAATTAATACTTTTTGAATCTCCATTATGTGTCAGGCCCTACTAGGTACTCTGCATGCATCCTCTCATTTCACCCCCTCTAGCTTAAGAAATACGTCGGTGTGTTTTCCCTGTTTTACAAATGAGGACACTAAGACTTAATTAGGACACTTGTCCAACATGGAAGCAACCTAAATGTCCATCAACAGAGGAGTGGATAATGATGTGGTACATATACACAGTGGAATATTACTCAGCCATAAAAAGGAATAATGACATTTGCAGCAACATGGAGGGACCTGGAGATTGTCATACTGAGTGGAGTAAGTCAGACACAGAAAGACAAATATCATATGATACCTCTTATACGTGGAATCTAAAAAACGGGTACAAATGAACTTATTTACAAAACAGAAGGACTTCCCTGGTGGTCCAGTGGTTAAGACTCCACACTTCCACTGCAGGGGGCAAGGGTTCGATGTCTGGCCAGGGAACTAAGATCCTGCATGCCGCATGGTGTGGCCCCAAGAAACAAACAAACAAAACAGAAGTAGAGTCACAGAGGTACAAAACAAACTTACAGTTACCAGGGCTTAAGGCAAGGGAGAGATAAACTGGGAAATTGGGGTTGACATATACACACTACTATATATAAAACAGATAACTAATAAGGACCTACTGTATAGCACAGAGAACGCTACTCAATACTCCATAATGGCCCATACGGGAAAAGAATCTAAAAAAAGAGTGGATATATGTTTATACATAGCTGATTCACTTTGCTGTACACCTGAAACTAACACAACATTGTAAATCAACTATACTCCAAGAGAAATTAAAAAAAAAAAGACACTGTCCAAGATCACACAACCAGTAATTGACAGAGCCAGGACTCACACACAGAATTGTCAGATTACAAAGTCAGGGCTCTTAATCTTACTATTAAATAATAGGTGTTAGTATTTATGCACTTCAAAACACCTTCACATGTCTTTTAACATGTTAAGACAACCAGGTCAGAGAATATAACAGAATTACCTGGGAAACTGACATCATTTGCCCTCATTGGCAAACCTCAATGAGAGTATCGTTCTCTGATGTCATTCATTCCTTCTTGCCTAGTCTCCCTTTCCCATTCCCCAACACTTACCAACCTGCATACTCCGAGATGAGTCAGCAAATCCTGCCTGAGGGGTCTCAGGCATCTCATTCTACTCATAATCCTCAGTTTGTAGACACTTGCCAGCTTCTGAAAGCCATTAAAGAAAAGATGCTGTTATTTCTATTGTGGAGATCACTAGTTTGGAAGGTGACGTTACAAATGGGCAGAGAGATCTGACTGATGGAAAAAGGTAATAGCACTGATTTTATAAGCCCATTAGCTACCAGGAGTCCTGGTGGCTAGTGTACTGTGCCAGTGTGAGAGTGTCTGAGGAGCTGGTGAACTCCTCTAGGTCATCTGGCTTTATGACTTGAAGACTCAATTACAAAGATGGAAGAGATTTGAAAATGTTTCTTATAGCACACATTTGGGCAATGAATATATATGGATAGAGATGGATAAAGATTGTTTCCTGTGATGAATTCTCAATCTTGAGACCTCAAAAGCGAATGGAATAAGATCCTCTCTTTCTTAGTTCGTTTTCTTGAGAAATGGTACAACGGCTTCACTAGGTATAATGACTCTTACATTTATAAACACTGGAGTTTATTCCAGGCATGCGTGGATGGTTCTGTAACATAAAAATTATTAATGTAATTTTATCTGGTGATGAAGTGAGGTGGCAACCTAAAATACCTGCATCATGCTTAACAGACGAACAACAGAGGTATCCTGATATAGAGAAACATAGCAAAATTACCTATCACTACTATTATTTAACTACTAAATAGTTGTAATATTGTACTAGAAATACTGGCTAGTACAATTAAGCAAGAGAAAGAATGTAGAAGGGAAAAACTTGGAAAGGACAGGATAAAATGATCACTCTTTGTAGATGAAATATGATCGTAAACCTAAAACCTCAAAGAGAATCACTGAAAAACTACAAACGATGAGACTTCGGTAAGAGGATGGACTGTAAGAAAATCCGAATTTATTGAGTAGCACCTAACAGCTATCTTGAACTAGTATCACTGACACACCTGTTGATAATGGTTTCTGCTGAGGTATAAACACGAAATTGACTGGATTTTCTGATTTTAAAAAATATGTTTACCCTCCTAACTCTGAAAAATTCTCAAGTTCATGTTCTCAAATTACCGAACAGAATCTTCCTGAACCAATACAGAGAATATGATAAGCTAATTAAGCAATTTTTCTAAGCAGCCTATTAAAAATACTCAGTGGAATTTTTGGCATTTTAATCATGTGAGAGCCGCCTTGGTTTGTTCCCTCCCCTATAATAATAGGGATCCTACCTGAAACTTTTCAATTTATGTGAATTGGGTCTTTTGAGCATTTTCAAACAAAAAGCAACTTTCCAGGCAAGGTTGTTGCAGCTATTTCAATAATCATTGTGCATATGTCTCCTGTAATAATACTTAAGATCAGGTGATGCTGACCCAGTTAGAGCTAAGGATTAAAGAAATCTGCTTAGGACTGAACTGAGTCCACTGGAGCAACTGCCAAGAGAAGTGCATTCCACTGAATGCCCTTCAGAGAACCTCTCGTCAGCCAGACTGCAACTCTTTGATTTCTTTCCACTTGATACACAACTGGCTGGAATTCATTTAAACATGGATGTACTATATGTTCACGGCATATTGGTTTAGTCTCATTTTTTCCATGGACAACATATGCAGTCTTATGCAGAACTTATTTGCATTTTAAATTATAAAGGTCATATAATTTTAATACAAATTGTATACACGCTAGGTACATTTTTATGTAATTTTAATACAACTTTGAATACATCAGAATTCTGAAGAAGTTAAAGAATTGCCTCGTAAACAAGAACCACTTTTTCTGACTATAAGCCTTTAATTTGAGATTCACACACAAAACAACAATAGCAGAGTGCATTATTCCTCCCATTAACCAGATGCAGTAGAATCTGCCTAGAATTATCTCTGATCTTTCCCTAACCTCTGCCAATTTTGCATTTATCCTTTTGTCCATACATTTGGTTCTATGTCGGACTTGATGCCATCTACCGCTATTGTTTTGTCTAGTATGTGTTCTTACTACATGTCCTATGACAGATGTATTTACATCAATATGATCTATTGCAGGCTAAAAATTCTCAGAAGGTAAGATTGTTCATACCATGGCTTTGAACCTTGGCTCTGCGTCGAGACCACCTGGGAGGTCTGTACATCCAGTCGTAAGGATGCTGCTCCTGATGGTTCTGATTCAATAGATCAGATATAGGGTGGGCCTATACCTCAGTATCTTTAAAAAGCTTTATAGTAATTCTGACACACAGCTAAGAGTTGGGAGGCACTGTTTTTAGTATTATGCCTACTTCCATCCTTTGCACCCAGTGTAATTGGCACATAGACAACCCTCAAAAACTCTTTATGATACAAAGCCTTTCGCGTTGGGATTCAGCAAGGGTCCTCCTGCCCTGTGTCACTTGCACCAACAGAAGGAGACTGAGTTCCGTTTAGAAGCAAAGGAAAGCTTTATTTTTTGGTCAAAGAGTGGAGAAATGCAAGGTCTGGCTTTAGAGTACACACTCTCCAGAAATGCCCTTGACAGTGCAGCTTTATAGGGTTCTCATCAGCCAGGGGGCGGGTGGAGTGCTCGTGGGTCCAGTGCAGGTGTGCTGCTCAGGGCACTCCCTGCAGCTGGCAGTGCCGGGCGCAGCGTCTCTGCACGCGGCCCGCTGCCGCCATCTTGAAGCGAGGTGTCGTGCACAGCGCTTCCGCATACGCCCGCCGAGCTGTGTCCCGCACAGCCATTTTGCACTTGGAATGGTGGTCTGAAGCGGGTCTCTGCACGCGGTACCCTTTGAGGAAGTGAAACTAGACAAAGCACAAAGGAAAAAAAAGGTTAGACGTTACTCCCCAGGTTCTATTTTTATTTCCTGGGAATTGTTTGTGACAAATCCCGCCTCTGCCGTTTGTCCTGCTCCTCTTTTTTTGTTTTTTTTGTTTTTTGTTTTTTTGCTGCTCCTCACTCTTGAGGGCAGTTGACAGGAACAGATTGGTCTCCTGTAACTGCTTCCTGCTGATTTGGGCATCATTATAACCCGGTTAGAGGAACAGAACTTCTCCCCAGCTACCTTTACTGTCACCAGGCCTCAGCCCAATGTTGGTATCACTGAGAAACCACCATTTGTCTCATCTTTTGGTTTCATGTCAATTTTTTCCTGAAAGTGAATGTATCCAGGTCTTTTGCCTGTAGGCAAAAGTGTGCCCTGAGGTCGATTCTGCTCTGGCCACAATCTCCCTCCGTACCCTTTTGTTGCTTTTCAGAAGAGATGCTTCAGGTCAGAGAGAGGTTGCCATGAGTAGACAAGGGGGTTCATTGCCCCAGGTTGTGTGTCTGGAGGTTGGGGCTTGGGGGCCTCTTCATGCGAGTGTGATGTGCCCACAGAGTGACCCCTGCAAACTCAGGGCAGGATGGGCAGTTAGGATCACCAAGTGGGGCCGTTCCACTTACAAGTGAGCTGATCTTGTGGGCTGCTTGTTTTCCAGCTTTTCAGATGTACACAGTTTCCTGGCTGGAAGGCAAGGTCAGTGGGTGTGGGCAGTACCTGGTTACCATATCCACGAGGGCTTTCATGGTTTCTCCTATCTGGAGGGCACACTTGAGTTGTTCCATTTCAACTAAGGGGGTTAAAGGGAGCTAAGGGAGTGAGAGGATTGAGATGTCCTTTCTCTCAGGCTTGGGGAACCACACATGAGTTCAAGTCACTTAACTTTAACTTATTCCTTGGTGCTAACCACATGCAGAGCAAGGTGATCCAATTTTCTTCAGTTTCCTGACATAGTTTGGCTAAGGCCCATGCCAAGGTCTGATTGAATCTTTCTACTTTCCCTGCCGATTGGGGCCTCCAGGCTGAGTGCAAGGTTCATTTCATGCCCAGGGCACTCGTAATCCCCTTCGTCACTAGAGACAAATATGCTAGATCTTTATTGCTTTGGAGGGATCTTGGGAGCCCAAACCTGGGGATTATTTCTTTTAGTAATGCCTTAGCCATTTCAGCTGCTATTTAGGTTCTAGCAAGAAATACTTGTATCCACCCAAAAAATGTGTCCACTAGCACCAAGAGGTACCTGAAATTGCCTGGTATTCTTGGCATGACAGTGAAATCAATCTGCCAGTCTTCTCCAGGATAGTCTCTCTGGTCTGAATGGGCCTCATCTGGGGGCCTCTGGGGAGTCTGGTGTTGGGGTTGTTCATTGCACAGGTGGGGCAAGTCTCAACTATTTGATTATACTTTTTACCAGTTATATAGGGCTTTCCTCCTATAGTGAGTTCCTTGATGAGTCTCCCTGATGGCTTGACAAGATGCTGTTTGGGGAAAGAAGCATTGCCCGTATTCATTAACTAGCCACACATGGCCTTCTGGATCTCTATTGAAGCCTCATTTTTGGACTTTGTCTAATTCTTCCTTTGTGTGGGTTGGGGAGTAATTGGAGGGATCTGGCCTTCCGGGTATGAGGAGTATTCACCAAGTTACTGATTCCAGGGCCCACCCTTTTGGCAGCTGTGTCCACCTTGTTGTTCCCCTTTACTACCTCCCCATCCCTCTTTTAGTGACACCTACAGAGAATCACTGCCACCTTTTGGGGAAGCTGTACTGCTTCTAAGAGTGTCAGTGTGCTTAAGCCATGTTTTACCTATTTATTCTCCACAGTAAGCACATCCCCTTTCTTTTCAAACAGCCCTGTGTGCATGTAGGATGGCATATGCATAGGGAGAATCGAAGTAAACAGTTAAGATCTTCTCTGTCGCGGAGCTCTAAGGCTCAGCTGAGGGCCATCAGCTCAGCCTTTTGGGCAGAATCCCCGGGGGTAGGCTTCTTGCTTCTATGACATGGGTCTGGGAAATTATTATGTATCCCACCCCGCTTTTCCCCTCTCTCATGAAAATGCTCCCATCTGTGAACCATTCCTCTTTGGCGTTGGGGAGAAGCTCACTTCCTAGGTCAGAGCGACTGGAACAGATTGTGTCTATGGCTTCTATAGAGTCAAGGTCCAGGGGCCCCGTTTCTGTGGGCAGCAGGGTGGCAGGATTTAGTGTGTAACCGGTTTTTATGGTAGCCACTCGATTGTCTAAAAGCCTAGCCTGGACTTGCATCGACCTTCTGGGGGATAGCCGTTGTGTTCCCTCAGAACTTACTAAAGCCTGAACCTGGTGTGAGGTCCATGTAGTAATTGGCTGACCAGACGTTAACTTTTCAGCCTCCTTTGAAAGAGTTGTGGTAGCTGCTACTGCCCGTAGTCAAGATGGCCATCCCTTAGCAGTTTGATATAATTGTTTAGAGAAATAAGCAACCACCCGAGTAAGGGGTCCCAGTTTTTGAGCTAAGACCCCAAGGGTGATTCCCCTTCTCTCATGAATGTAAAGGTCAGAGATTAGCTGAATCTGGAAGAGCCAGTGCAGGGGCCTAGAGTAGTTGCTTTTTCAATTCTTGAAAAGTCCTTTTGCATTCTGAATTCCATTCAAAAGGATCATCATCTTTCAACTTTTCATTTAGAGGCCCCGCTATTAGACCATATGTAAGGATCCAGATGTGGCAAACCTGGCCACCCCCAGGAAACCCCTAAACCATCTTCTAGTTTTAGAAGGGGTGAGGCCGCAAATGGCTTATAACTCTGGAGCTATTGGAGTACAGAAGAAGGCATCTTTTAAATCTAATACAGAATACCAGGTCCTGGCGGACAGTAGAGTGGCCAGAGGGGTGTGGGGATTAGGGACTACTGGATGTATATCCTCGGTGGCTTCACTGACTGCTCTGAGGTCCTCTACCATTCAGTATTCCCCATTGGGTGTCTTTACAGGGAGAATGTGGGTATTACAGGCTGATTGGCATGGTCTAAAAAGGCCCTAGTCAGTTAGACCCTGTATAACAGGGGTGATACCCAACAAGGCCTCCCAATGGAGAGGGTACTGTTCTCTATTGGGCCATGTATGACAGGGTTTTAGATGGACTATCATGGGACTGGCTCCTCCAGCTCATCCCACCAGTCCCTGGGCCCAGACCTCGGCATTTACTCTGGAGAAATCGATTTACTCTGGGGAGGTTTATCCTCAACTGTTAACATTATCATCTTGTGCCCTTTGTCTGAGGGTATGACAGTCTCCAGTTTGTCTCCCATTAGGTGGATAGTAGCCCCCAATTTATGTAAGACATGTCTTCCTAGCAGGAATATAAGGCATTCACGGACATACAGGAAGGAATGGGTGAGTGTGTGTTCATCTAATTAATGTTCTAATGGTTCTATGAATGTCCATTGTTGGGACTTCCCTGATACCGCCATTATTTTGTAATTCTTGTGACCGAGTTTGCCTGATCTGGTGTTCAGAACCAGGTAAATGGCAGTGGTGTTGACTAAGAATTCAGCAGTCTTTCCCTCTATGTTCAGGGTCAGCCAGGGCTCCTCAGGGGTCAGTTGGAATGTCAGCTTAGGAGTTCCCTGGCCCCATCATTCTTCATCTGTTTGGACTATGAAGGCATTCAAGGGTAGTGGCTGGAATCTGCCATTTCTGTCCTCCTTTGGGGGCAGCAAGGGCATTCTTGTCCCTCTTGATTACACGTGGTGAAGATTGGATCCTAGTTTCCTCGGCTTGCTAGCCATTGGTGGGGGCCAGGGGTCACTCCCGGAAGCTGAGTCTCCATGCATAGTTAGTCCAGATTCCTGTGCTGACTTATTGACATTGGGAGGCAAAAGCCAGCAGGTGGGCTTGCCCCTGGGCCTTTTTATCCTCTGACTTTTCCTCCTCTATATCTTAGTTATTAAACACCTGGTAGGCAATCTTGATCAGGCGAGAGGTAGGGGTATCTGGTTCTACTTCCAGTTTCTGAAGTTTCTGTACTTTGGGACATGAAATATGACCTCAGGATTGCCTTTCCTTCCAATGAAGGAAGGGTCAGTGATACTATAGATTTGGAGGCATTCCCTGAGGTGCTCTAGGAATGCCGAAGTGTTTTCCGTTGGCTCCTGATTGACTTCCTTTATCTTATTCCAGTTGACAAGTTTCTTTGCTGCTGCCTGGATACCCTTTAGGATCATATTTTTATAGTGGATCAGACTGTGTCTTCCACCCCCCGGTTCCTTGTCTCAGTGGTCCCAGTTGGGTTTGTTATCTGGGACCACGTGATTCCCTGGTCTGAAAAGAGCACAACCTGCATTATTTCTGTTCTCTTTGCTTCCTCTCGGGCTTTTGAAATGATTGTGGCCTTTTCTTCCCCTGTTAGGAGTACATTGAGGGGGGGTCTGGGTGTTAGCCCAGGTGGGGTCAGGGTCTGAAAGATTCCCCTAATCACACTCAGGACCCCCCCTGGGTCTTCTCTCAACCCCTTACTGTAAGTTTTCCAGTTATATAGATCAGCAGTGGTAAATGGAACATATACCTAGATGAGCCCTCCTTCTCCACTGGGGACCTGCCTCAAATGTAGTACTTTTCCTGGTGGGTTGTTGGACCCTGGCTGGTAATTAGTCTTACTTCATGTACTTGCTGGACTGGGTTCTAGGGGAGGGGGGCCCAAATAGGAATACATGAAGGAAAGGGCACTGGGAGGGAGCAGTAGGCGGGGGGTCAGGGAAGTGATCAAGGTCCTCAGGAGGGTCAAGGACGGGTATTACCTCAGTGGAGGAGAGTCCACATCCCTTTTGAAGGCCTTTGTTCTGGTAAAAGGCCATAAAAAACTAGACATAGGGAATTTCATCCCATTTCTCTTGTCTCTTACATAGCAGGTTATGGAGTCCTTTTCCTTGAATCAGAAATGGGTTAATAACTGCGTGTTCGAATAAGAGCGTCACGTAAAAGATCCCAGAGCTGTTATATGATTCAATAAGTTAAAATTCGTAAAGATTTGCAGGTGATGTAATGGATGTCAGTGTTATATTTTCTTAGTATAAACCAGTTCCACTCTTGGTGGTTCTTACAACAGCGATTGGTTTGTAAGAATACTAAAGCCATGAAAATTAATAGGACTTGGATGACAGTGTATGAAAGCAAACCCTGGCACCCCGGTTGTTGGATGAATCGGTAGAGGTAGGCAGGACACCGAGGCTTATAATGCAGGAAGCAATGTTTATTGTACTGGTACAGGCCCAGTGGATTCACATCCAAAGACTAAGCCCCGAACCAAAAGGAGTTCTCCTTTTGTAGACCAGTTTCCGCTCTTGGGAGCCTATAGCTATGTTTATCTATGCAGAAGCAATACACAGAAGCCAGAGTGCCTAAATTAGTTTTTCCTTATCTTCTTGACCCAGATGTCTGCACTGCCCCTGGCAGGGTCTTGTGAAAGAGGCCATATGTATTCCCTGGGGCTTGCATTTTCCTATGTTTGCCTTGTCCTTCCCTGTTTTTGTTATTAACCTGCCTCACTGTGGAAGACTGACCCGTTTTTCTGATCTCTAGGGTGCTCCTCAAATGCTAAGTGCATCAGAATCAACTGGAAAGCTTGTCAAACATGCAGATTCCTGGGCCTCCCCAGGGATTCTGATTGAGTGGTTTAGCCACCAGACCTGGGAATCTGTATGTTGAACAACTGTTCCAGGTTGATTCTGATGCAGGGGGTGTGACACATACAGAAAGATCAGATTGTGCCTTTTTTTTTTTTTTCTACTTCCAGTATTTGAAGGTAACTTGTGCAAGGGCTTAACAACCTAGGCCATCATGGGAGTTTTCCTGTTTTTTGTTTTAATCTGTCTTGTAACAAGTGTATTTGTATACCAAAGAACTTTATATGTGCCTTGGAGACATTTATTCCTGGTTGAAATTCAGTCTTGAAGCCAATGTTTTCAAGTCCAGTGAATTAAACTGTCTTACCAAAGCGGTTGGGAATGTTTTACAAATCCTACCCTTTAATCTGAATGAAAATAGAATACAGAGGCCACTAAAACAAATGCAGATATAATCAATAATCTAATCAAGAGAGAACAACGGCTAAGTAATCTGACACTATAACAGTTCTCTACTGTGGGGGAGCATTTGGTAAACAGTATTGCAAAAGTACTCAATTGAAATGGTGATTTAGACTGTGAAGCCTTTGTGGGAGGAGAGGAGAGAAAACAAAACGAGTAGTGATGTTTTCCAACTGTTTGAGGACTGCTGGGATTTTCCCTACTTGGGGTTTAGGGACTGTGAGAAGGACCTGAGGTTAGCACCTTCTCCTTCCGTCTGCCCTTAACTTTTCTAGTTATCTTCCTCCTCTCTCCCTTGCTCTCTGTTTTTGCTTTCCTTTCCTTCTTCTCAGGAGTATGAGTGAAGTGTGGGCCCCTTAGCCCATTGAAGGGGGTTATTTGACCTTTTAAAAAGATGGCTGGGTGATACGTTGACCTGCAGGTTCTCAGTCAAAGGTCTCACCTTCAGGATTGAAAGGCCACAACAGTTTATAAAACCAACCCATTTTTTTCCTTCCTTTGCCTGCCCACAGCAGTAATTAAAGTCTATTGTGATACTTTCTGAAACAGGGAGGAAATAGGAAATTAGCATCCTGAAACTGAATTGGAATCCCAGACAAGCTGCCAACCTGTAGCTGAGTCACTAAACAGTCTGGAAGCTATTTGCCATCTAGCGAGACAGAAGGAGGTTAGGATGGAAATCATCGAAAAACAGATGACTCAGTTTTCCTTTTTAGAAAATGTTCAGTTCTAGCTGCTTCATTTCCCTGTTTAAATAAAAGGGATAAAATCATGACAGACCAATGGCATCTAGGATGGAATGTTAATAACTACTTCCTGAATTGGTGTCAGTTGAAAAGGGGATACTTCCCACTCATTGATGCATTGGGTAAATTTTGCAGAAGCTTATGACATTAGGTACCAGGAAGAGGAGATGTAAGTCAAAGGAAGATTCAACCATGTATTTATTTCCTGCTTTGTCAGAGACTCATGTGGTGGGAAACAATGAGAAGGCCTATGTTTCCATCCCAACTTTGCTATTTACACACTATGTGACCTTGGCAGGTCATCCAACCCTTTTGACAGTGTTTCATCATCTGTGAACTGAGAATAGTATCTGCACCACAGGGCAGCTCTGAAAGACAAGTGAGTTAGTATACGTGAGTTAATGTGCATTTTAAGTACAATACAAAAATGTAAAGTATCTTTGTTGCTGTGAAGGTATTTGGAGGGGTTGGCAATGGTTACTGGGTCCCAGAGAGAGGTCAGTGTACTGTTATTGCATTTCGAGGGGAAATAGTGAATGTTTGAATGGACATACCCATTATCACAGGTATATTTTTATATGTATGAAGATGGACCTTCATTTGAAAAGTTCAATTATGTCACCATTGGGTACCGCAAATGCATCAACTGTAGGCATTTCTTTTTTTTTTTTTTTTTTTTTCATTTTCACCAAGAACTTTATTGAACAACATATTCACCCTTTTGTTCCACTACCTTCTGCCATTTTTCAGGCACTGTAGGCATTTCTCATCAAAGTAATAACACCCATCATTTAATGCTTCCTTTAGACTGAGCAGAGGGATAATAAGCTCTTCTTTTCATACATTGAATCATATTGACTCATAGCCCTATGATGTAGGAGTTCTCCATAGCCACTACCAACAACACCCCTGTGCCAATAGGTATTATTATTCCCACTTTACAGATGATGAAACTGATCAAAATTAAACTTTAAAAAAATTTCCCAGGGTCATACAGCTAATAAACAGTGGAGTAGAGTTTCAAACCCAAGAATGTCTGACTCTAAAGCATGTGTCCTTCACTACCAAAATCTTGAAGAGAACGGAAGTCACACTATCTTCCATTGAATTGGAACAGAAGTCTCGTCTCTGTGATATGTTGACCTTGACTTAAGTTCCTGTCTTTGAAACCGGTACATGATGATGAGAGTAGCTTAGACACATGCACACACGCACCCCTCCTTCACACCTGACTCCTGTCAGCCATGAGTTTGCTGTGAAGGAGAAGTTTGCTGTGACTGACTGATAGAGTCAGAAGGCTTAGCTCTTATTCCTGCCTTATTGCTGACTACCTATGTATCTTTGAGTAAGTAATTTAAAATATGAGCGTTAATTTCTTCTTTGAGTGAAGGTCATAATGTTTATCCAGCCCACCTCACTGGGAGGTGTGAAAATCAAGTGGAATGGTTCACATAAAAGTATATTTAGGTAATAAAGAAGGGGGAGGGGATTTGTTAAGAGTTTCTTCAACCAATAAGAGATTAGGAGGTTTGGTAAGTAATATAGGAAAAGTAATCATTAATCCCCTGCAATAGTCACTCCTTTCATGATATATTTGATCATCTAAAAAAGTGTCCTTCAAAGTATGGTGTGCCTACTGGTGGGACACAAGATTATTTTAAGAGGTACTTGAAAATGTATTTTAATAATTTTGTGCTCTAAAATACTCTAGAAAAATATAAAAATCCTGTGATTTCCCAGATTATTGTTGAGAATTCAGCTAAGTATAAAAAGTGAGTCAATTTAAAATGAATTAAATATAGTACAGGTATTACGTGGATCTGGCAAACATGGTAAAAGTAGAAGGCAGATGATTTTAGGAAGCACTGACAAAAGTGCTCTGTGTGAAAACAAAGTCTTATCTCAGAGGAGCTTGTCAGGGTTATCTCTGATTGTTCTCTATTGATCCCTTCATGCCTTCAACAACAGTAAGGATAACAGTGAAGAGCTCTGTTGACATTCTCTCCAAAGCTCATCCCATACCTCCTCCTCCCCTACTCTTGTTGAATGCACTTACCCCGTAAGGAAGGCAGTTTGAGCCAAAGCGTTGTTTTATTCCTTCTCCAGGAAATATGCTTTCTACCCGGCCTTACACAGAGGATTCAAACCATGGATGCACCTCTACACAGGGCAGGAGTCTCTACTTTGAAAAGTCAGAATTTACTCTTGGTATCTTAAACATACTTCAAAGAGAAAGCTCTGGAAAAGTGTGTAACAGCGCTCCTGGGATTGATTGCTGAGTTCAGGCCCTGAGTGTTTTCCAGTCCCTAGCTGCATCTTAGCTGCTAAAGGTTGAAAGCCAGTGACAACTATTCTACTGCAAGGCTTGTTTTGCAAGCATTTGATACAGGGCTTTCATATAAGATGACTTCTCCAGGCTTGTTGAGAAACCAATATTGACCTGATGTGACCTCGAAAGGAAACAACATAGTCTTCTATGTTAAGAGACTTCAATGGACCGTGTTCACTTTTTTCCCAAATATAATCTAGCAACTTAAACGGCTATTGAGAGTAAAATAACGAAGCATCATTTATTAAGAACCCCCCCCCCCCCCCCCAGGTATTTTCTTGAGAAGTTCCTGTTCTAATACAGACATTTTCTCTCACCAGCAGCCACACAGCTAGAGGCAATCTGAGATCTGAATCAGGGTCTCTGTGGTTCCAAAGATGGGGACTTTCCCCCATACCACAGTCCTTGTACTCAAATCCTGATTGATTGATTGATATCAAGGAGTAGCACTTTTAAAATAATTTAATATCACTAAGGAGAGAAGAGAATCAGAATTTGATTAAGCTATGGGGACGGAAGTGCTTGCCCGCCATTCGTGGGGGCTCCCGGGAATTGCTGGGAGATTGCTTGGACCCCAGTGCTGCCACGGCTGTGTTTGCTAAAATGGCTAAGCCACATTCCCACTGGGGTGGAGCTAGAGGTGAGTCCAGAGAAGGGACTCTGATGCACAATTTGTAGCTCTGCATGTGGACCTCTTCCCCATCCCCCTCCCCCCAAAGATGTAAAGATGGGGGAGACAGAGGTCCAGGGGTGCTGTGAGTCATTAAGAAGGGGGTGATACAGAGCTGTTTGAAGAGAGAGATTTCCCTCACCCAAGAGAGGTTTTTCTCCCTTTGACAAATTTAGCTGAAGGAATCTGACAGCAAACCACAAGCTTTCTTTGTCAGGCTGAGCAGGCAAGAACCATGTGAAATATTTTCCCACGCCACTTCCACCACCTCACAGAATGCTGCCTAAGTAGTTTCCATTTTCCTCCTATTTTCCTATGCTTCAAGGTCAAACAGTAACTGGAAAGCTGACATAGTTTTTGGCATTTGTGTGGTTTTGCCGCTTGGCAGGTAAATTGGAGCAAGCTCTTCCTGATCAGTTGCCTGTTGTGAGGTTGCCCAGCAGGCAGGCTCTGCACCTGTTGCTGAGTTATGCAGACACATTCAGCAGGGTCTGCAGAGACTTCTCTTGTTAACCTCCCAACGGCAGATCCCTGAGGACAGGCGCCAAGTCCTCCTCAGCGTGGTAAGGAGCACACAGCTCCTACACAGGCTCTCAAGTTATGGCTGTCATTTGTCCTATTAAGTGGATCACCACAAAGAACTTGTTCTGAATTAGTCCAGGTCCCTGATTCTCAGTTATTTTTGGCGCTGAAAGATCTCTTTCCCTCTCTTCTTTAAGCTTGTCCCTTGGTTGTGCTGCTTGCCTCTAGCCGGAGCCCTTCGGAATGTCTGGTTCTGGAAGCCAGGCTCACGATGCCCTGAGATTGCAGAGTGGCAGGTCTGGCCCCAGGAATGAGGTTACTCAGGTGTTATCAGACTCTATGCATAGCCAGCAGCTCAAACCCCTGCTGAGGCTCATGTGATAACAGCCCAGACTGATGGTCTGCTCTGAAACACTCCTCAGCATCCCCTAAAACTCTGTTATCTGGCAAGTATTTTGTCTTTAATACCCAGAAAATGTGAAATCTCTGAGCTCTTGTGGGTTTTCTGAATGTCAAGTCAGCAAAACTCTAAACAGCTTTTGAAGTGAGTGCATAAAATGTGCTTGGAATAGCAACCTGCCTCCTCATTTTTAATAACTGCTTGATTTCATTTTACTTATTCAGCTAGAGTCCTTTATACTGGTAGCCCACATACTCCACTTCCAAAAGTCCTCGAAGACTTTCCAAAGGTTTCAGGCCGAGATAGCTGACATGAATACATTTCCAGAGCTTTAATTTCCATGTGATAATTTCCCCCAGTTGATCTGCCTTTGATGGAAGTGAGGATGCCAGAAGTCCCATTGCAGTCTGAAGAATGCGAAGAAATTCAGACCAACTCCAGGGACATGCTGGGTAGCCAGGAAAGAGAAGAGTACTATAAGGAAACCAACGAGGCCTGGTGGGGCAGCCATGCACGTTGAGGTGGAGGGTGAGAAACAGGAACTCAGACCTTGTTTTCCCAGGGACAGCAGACCTTTCAAAGGGTACTGCCCTCCCAGAGCAGAAGTAATTGTAACTGCGAAAAGTATGTCCAGAAAACACTTTTGCTGATGCTGGTTATTGGTTTAAACTGTCAAGCTGAATTAATAACAAGACTCTACCTGTGATTTGCCAACTAATTAGGTGAATATAATAGCAAGTATGTGGGGGAGGGGGATTTTCAATGAATAATTTGATCTCTAAGGTCTCTACACACTGTAGATAAGTTACTCTCCCGTTACAGATGGCTAGACATGTACTTTGCTTAACAAAAGCTCAAACGGGGACAAAGGAAAGATGAGAGATAAATTTGCATGTTTGTTACCCTTTTGCAATTCACAAGGTATTTTCACATTATCTCATTTAATCGGCTTATTTTTCCTTTGCCACATTTAAGACAGGAACCCCTAGCGTGAGCTCCCTCAGCTCCCAGCCTCGATCCCTCAGTGAATCTGCTCCTGCACCTTCCTGGCCTCCTTCCCACAGCATTCTGTGGGATACAAGGCGTCCCTACCCCTGCCCAAGGCTACTTCCACCTCCTCCCCTTCCTCGGAGCCCCATTAATCATCCCCACTAACTTCAGCATCTTCCTTTCAACGGGCTCTTTCCCACATATTAACGTGGTCAAATCTCTCCTGTCTTCAGGCAAAGAAGACCTGCTTAACCTGATGTCCCTCTGTACGCTGCATCTCACTCTTCAGTCCTCTGCTGTCTGGTTTCTGCCTCCCATAAAACTGTTCTCTCCCAGGTCAGTCATCAAATCCAGTGGACAGCTTTCTGTCTTCATCCTACTCGACCTTTCTTGAGCCTTTTGGGGCTTTGGGCCAATTCCTCCTTCTTGAAACATCCTCTTTCCATGCCTTCCAGGGCACCCCTCTTTCCAGACCTTTTCCCATCATCTCTACCTCAACTTGTTCAGGTGCCTTCACTGGGTTCCCTTCCTTCACCTGCTTTTTAAGAAACTATTATTATTGAAGTATAACATACATACAGAGAAGTGTACAAATCCTGTTTACAGGCTGACAGTTTTCACAAACTGAACACACCAAAGTAACTAGCACCCGGATCAAAAGACAGAGTGTTTCCAGTGCCCCCAGAAATACCCCTTGTGCCCCTTTCCAGCCACCATGCCCCCTCAAAGTGTAACCACCATCCTGCCTTTGAAAATCAAGCGTGAGTTTTGCCTGTGCTTGAACTTTATGTATGGATAAATGTGAACTAGAATGCTTTGGATCTGGCTTCTTTTGCTTAGCATGTGTGTATGGGAGAATTATCCATAATTGTCTAGATGTAGTTTGTTCCCCCTCATTGTTGTATGAGCTTTGACTGAGAAAATACACCACGATTCATTTATCTGTTCTTCTGTGATGGGTGTTTGGTGAATTTCCAAGGTTTTGCTATTAGAAGGCATAGTGTGATAAAATACTCATGTACCTGCTTTTTAAATGGTAAATTCCCTAGATTTCCATCCTAGACCTCTCCCTCTACATAGTTCCCCAGAGAGGCTCTGGAATATTTAGGGAGTAAATGGACAAAGATGGTTTAGACATGAAAGCAGTGTCCCCTCTCACTAAATAAGAAAGAAGCTGCTAGAAATCTTTCACATAAATTTTTTTCAATTACTATTTTCAAAAGCTAAAATTCAGTATCTGCATGTTAGCCCAACAATAACCTGAAGTCAAAAATTCTCACAGGAGAGATTAACTTAGTGCCAGGTAATGTTCAAGATTCTCATAAGAGAGATTAATGTAGTAAAATATTTGTTTTTCAGCACATAGGGCCAATGATTCCATAATACTACTGAAAGCTTAACATTCTATTAGTGTGATCATTAGTTTCTATTCCACAAAAACTAGTGGTGGGGTCTGGACCTCTTTTATGACACTGTGTAAACGTTCTAGCAAGACAAAGTGGAAATGAGCATGCCAATCCGGCCACAGTGATCGACCAAGTCAAAGCAACATGTGATAGCTCCAAGCTACAAGGCTCACTAAGAAGACCACGTCAAGTAAGGGTCAAGATTGATTAATAATGTGTATAAAAACAGATGATTGAACTTGGTGTACCCCCCCAAAAAATAATAAATAAAAAAATAAATTAATTAAAAAAAGATTGATTAATAGATGAAATTGAGCTGGAGATATTTTAGGTAAAAGTAAAGTTCTGGGATTACATTTGCATCAAGTCTGTAAAGGAACTTTTAGTGTATTTTGCTACTGCTTTGCTTGATGATTCAGAAAGTATTTTTATTTTGGTATAGCCATTCTCAGAAAAAAAAGTCAATTTAAATCTAGTAATATAATTAGCAATATATAGTAAAAGATATTAATTTTTATACTGTCCTTAGGAGGTAGAAAAAATGCACTACCAAAAGTCTCATGATTTCAATATTTTTCTCTTCCAAAGATATTTTTAAATACAAGACATGTAGAGATTATTTTTTGAAGAAATTCTTCTACTCTGTGCCAAATGGTTTGGAAATAGTCACCATTTCTCTCTGATGATAAACTATGTGGTATTGCTTCGACTTTTAAAAACAAAGAGAAAATGTGTTTACAGTTTCCCTTTGAGGCTCTTTAGAAAGAATTCTTATAACACTTAGTGAATGGTAAATAAATGTTAAACAAAAATCTGGTTCAAAATTGGAAACAAATATCAATGTCCCACTTGATTCATCGGCCAGCAAAGTACAGTATTTAAAGAATCAGTTGATATAATTTTCAATTTTGATAAACCATGAAAGTACTTCAGTCCCAGCAAAGAATGCACAATGGCTGGAGTGTTTTGAATCTGCCATACATCTTCCCACTTTTATGCCTTCACACTGATTACCATGTTTTAAAAAATTGTCAGCCTTTTCCTAATAGATACAGGAATTGACAACACTGAATATTTTGGAATTCTTTTGCTTTTTTTAAAGATCCTCACAGCAGCATAACTCTTCTTTAAACTTTACTGCAACTCTGTTGAGTTTTCTGCTATATCAATATTGCAACCATGTACCTACCCAGGAAATTTATTCAGATACTTTCCATAGGCTGCAAATAAATTTTTTGACTTATGTCAGTTGTCCAGGTCATATCCTCTCCTTGATTAAGATAACTCACATTAGTCAGAAGTCTTTTGGTTGCAAGTGATAGAAGCCAAACTTGAGCTAAGTTGGGCAAATGTGGATTTTCATTGGAAGGATTGGGGTGTCTTACAGCTAAATCGCCTGAAAGAAAAGCAGGGGAGCAGCTGTGTCCCAGGGACAGCTGGAAGCAAGGACACAGCTGCAGCTGGGACGTATGCTCTCTGCCTCCGCCTCTCCTGTGCATTCCCTTCATTCCCTCTTACTGAGGATCAGATTTCTTTCAGTGGTGGGGTACACAGCCTTAGGGCCACTGCCAGTCCTATGACACTTTTGTGCAAATTAGAAGGCGGAGGCAGCTTCACAGGTGCATAGTTTGGTGAGCAGAAGCATCTTTGTGAATTAAAAAAAAGCACTCCTTTTTCTTGGATGCAGCCCTATACCAGGGCCCAAGGTTTGGTCAGCAAAAGTAAGTCTTTTGGTTGCAAGTGATAGAAACCAAGTGAGATTTCAGCCACTCCACTCCTTGCCTGCACAAAGTACAAACTGAACCTAGTGACCCAGCGTGGCCTCTAATTTCTCTAGCAGCTTCTGTACTTCTGTAATGATGAACTCAAGCTTCTCTCAGGTCCACAATAAAAAATTCTATGACTAGGTTCTGATTTGTCCAGCTAAGGTCAGGAAACCACACGTGACCAATTAGCTATAGCCAGGGACCAGCAGCATTTACTAGTCTTCTGTAGACCCTTCCCTTGGCATTGGGGCCACCCCCAAAAGAGAACAAATTGTTTGTGAGTCAGGCAGCCAATCTATTGGCAGCTTCTACCCAGGGGTTTCAATATTTTTTGGAGAAAATTACATAAACTGATATTTATTTCACTGTTATCAAATATTAAATAAGCTGAGGAAATATTCATATTTTTCATTATGATTGAAGGATTTTGAGGATTTAACTGCCAGTGATGTAGTTTTAAATTTGGTAAGAATGAACTCGAAGTTAGAAATCAAGATATTTCCCCTTTATCTTACATTGTGATGTCTCAAAACTGTCTTTATGCTTATGACATAGATTTGTAATGCTTCGCACCCTACCTGTAATCACTGTTTCCAAAGAAATATAATACGTTCAATGATGTGTTCAGAGAACATTCTATTTTCTTCAGCATCTTCCAAATGGCTATGGCTATTTATTGGTATTAGTTCATTATCAAATTTATCTCTACTCCAAAATTACAGTGATTCTAACTCATTTAACTTACATATTTTCCAGAGTATTTTTTCCAAATAGAAACTTTTTAAAGTTATAAATTATTTTTCTCTGCTACTGAATTTTTGCAGAATAACTGGTACAAGTAACAGAATGTCTCTCTCTCTCTCTTTTTTTTCTTTTTTTGGGCGTGCCACATGGCTTGTGGGAAGGAATTGAACCTGGGCCATGGCAGTGAAAGCACTGAATCCTAACCACTAGACCGCCAGGGAACCCCCAAAATGTCTCTTTCTCAATAACACTACATTTCCACCTTTAGAAATAGGAGTGAGGAAATCTTTAAAACTTCATTATTTGTCTTGAATTTTTGTACTTCTGAAAATAAATATGGGTTGATATAGTCTATCAGTTAACTTCACAATTCCGAAACCATGCACAATTCCCACTCCACAATCCTAGCACATTTCCTAGCCTGAAACCACTGCATTCCCTACATTTACATCACTTGTAGATTTACCCTGATCAATTAGTGTTATTGGTGATAATTATAAGAATAAAATATGAAGTTTTCAGCACCATTTCCTAACTAGGCATATTCTCAGAAGTATTTGAGAAAACTGAGAACACAGCCTTTTATTGTGACATAATTTTTAAAAAGCGGTAGTTACCTGCGGGGGACGGTGGAGGGGGAGGGGAATAGGGGTGGAAATCACGCCTAGATATAACTATAGTATTTAAAGAGCCTCAGTGTCATCAGTCATTACGAAAGTGCAAATTGAAACCATAAGATACCGTTTCATACCTGCTAGGATGGCTATTATAAAACAAAACAAAATAGAAAATAGCAAGTGTTGGTGAGGATATGGAAAAATTGGAACTCTTGTGCACTACAGATTGAATGTAAAATGGTGCAGCAGTTATGGAAAACAGTAGTTCTTAAGAAAATTAAATATAGATTTATCATTTGATCCAGCAATTCCACTTCTGGGTACTTACCTCTCCCCTCCCCCCCCCCCCCCCAAAAAAAAATTGAAAGCAGAGGCTTGAACAGATATTTGTGCACCTATGTTCACAGCAACGTTGGTCACAGTAACAATGTGGAAACAGCGCAAATGACTATGATCATTTGAACGGGTAAGCAAAAAGTGGTACATACATGCAGTGAAATATTATTTGCCCTTGAAAAGGGAAGAAATTCTAACATATACTACAACATGGATGAAGCTTGAAGAGTATGCTAAATGAAATAAGCAAGACATAAAAAGACAAACATCATATTTGATTTATGTGGGTACCTACAGTAATCAAATTCATGGACAAAGAAAGTAGAATGGTGCTGGGGTGGTGGTGGGGAGGGAATAGGGTTATTGCTTAATGGGTATAGAATTTCAGTTTGGTAAGATGAAAAATTTCTGGAAATGGATAGTGGTAATGGTTGGACAACGATGTAAATGTACTTGGCACCACTGAACTATACATTTAAAAATGGTTAAAGTGGTAAATTTTATGTTGTGTATATTTTGCCACAATAAAAAGTGTCAACATCAAAGAACACTTGTGCAGGCAAGACTATCAGGTGGGACTAATGCCACTGGAGTATCATCAGTTGAACGGAACAAAGTTCTCATAGTTTAACTCTTTCTGTTGTAACTCAATGAAAAATGGAATATTTTTATACTACGACAGGACACAATTTACAAAGCTGATATCTGATGACTACAGCTTTTTTCCTTCCCTTTGGGAGTTTGGAAGAAGGTGTATTTCTTCACCAGCTGTAGCTCCCCAGAGCAATCCCACACATTCTCCCAGTTTATCCTCCCTGGGGAATCTACTTAATCACTCCCAGGGCTTAATCTTCTGCTTTTATACTGATGATTCCCAAATCTGTGTCTCCATCCCAGAACTGCCTACTGAATATCTCCACTCAAATGTCGTCATAGGAACCTCAAAGTCAGTATATCAAATTGGAGTTCATCCTCTCTCCTACTTCCTCCGGTTCCCCTGGGCCTGCCTCTGTCATTCTCCTCTCAGTTATGGGTACTACCACCTCACTATCCAGCCAGCCAAGCCCTAAACCCCAGTCATTCTAACTGACTTTTCCCTCCTCTTCATCACCCACTTCCAGTAAGCCGGCTATGTTTCCTTCCATCACTCCAGTCCCTCCCCATCACCGCCTTAGCTCAGGCCTCTGCTTCCCCCACCACCCCCACACTGCTGCCTGAGTGAATTTACCACTCTTGGCAGCCATTGGATTAAAATCTGCAATAGCCTCCTGCATGATAAAACCCATACCCCGTACACACAACAATGTCTTAACAATTCTGTCCAGAGCCTGCTCCTGTTTGGGTGTGCCCTGCACCTGTGGGCCAATCAGAGCTCACATCATAGGTGCTCAGGAAATCTCAATCAAGTCAATAATAATCAATTCATCAGTCTGGTCCCTGGCCCCTTTCTAGCCTCCTCTTTCAACACTCCTCCATCCACATCCTCCACTCGAGCCTGCTTTACTTCTTATGGTTTCCCTGGGCAGGATAAGCTACTCCTGCCTCCCTATCTTTGCAGGTGGTTTAAATGACTTGTTCAGGAACCCAGCGCTGTCATGTGTCACCCTGAGCAAAGTATTTAACCCCACTAGACTTCAGGTTCCTTGTCTGTAAAATAGAGTAAATACCTACCTCACAAAATTGTAGTAAGGATATAATGAGATAACATATGCAAAAGTGGTTTGTAAATCATAAAAACACTATAAATGTTATTTTGTAATTCATCAAAGCCTGGCTTTAATGCCACTGCCTCCAAGAAGCCTTTTTAATATCCTAAGCAGAAACCATCCTCCTCCTGTTGGAAGCCCCACCATACACAGCCCTTATGCTCTCATGGATTCCATCACACTCCTTAACTTATCCAAGTTCATGTCTCATGTCTACAACCAGATCACAAACTCCATCAAGTCAGCATCCTTTCCTACTCTATGACTCTCCCTCCACCCTATCAAGGTCTCAAGGATCTAGAGTCTTTCAAATAAAAGCAACTTCTAAGATTTGAAGAGGTGGAGACTAAAATTTCCCAGTGGTGAAGCAGCAGGAAGTCTTCTGTTTGGGATGCCCCTTGAGATCACGGATCCACCTCCAAATGACGAGTCCATCCACTGTGAGCTGGAATGACAGTAACTGACCCACCCGTGGCTTCTCCTCAAGCCTGGACTGCGTCAGACATGGCTGGTCAATCACAGGGTCTGTTCTGCTGAGTGTGGAGAGTTCCAGAAACTTTTCCAACACAGCTCCAGGTAGCCACACCTAGTTGATCAATTTCAGCACAAGAGAGAAAAATCCTTTACCATTCACTAAGCTCAGAGATGCCTGCAAATAGCTGGCCTAAAGTTACTGCAGAGCAAGATAAAGGGTTAAAAAAAGGAGGGATGACTTTATATCTGACAGATAGGCAGGTTAGGCTTTAAAGCAGGTACTGGCTCAGGGGAGGCTATTTCAGAGGACACAGCCTACCCTATATTTATGCAGAAAGATTCTGTCCCAAACTGAAAGGTCAAAGATGCTCAAAGGCATCCCTTCAGGAACCCTAGGAACCCCTTTGATGGGGGAGGGAGACTGAGGGTCTTGGTTTCCCATGAAATGCCCCCACCTCAATTCACTTAGTGCTCATCCACTTGTGTCTTCCTAAAAAGGAGCCAACAGAGTGTCAGCCTGTTTTCCTCCACAAAGGGCTTATGTGTAATTAAAAGGGATTATGCTTTGAAGGAAGAAGCTAGCCTTTAATCACCCAGGGAAGGACACAGCTGCCTGAGCCGGAGGTGCTCTGGGCACCATTTATGTCTGTTGCTGCCCGTTAGCCCCAGCCATAGACAGAGGGCTGGGAGTGATCTCCCCGTCTTCCCTGGTCACCAGTATGGGCTTTGCCAGACAGATCAAGCTTCTGCTCTGGAAGAACTGGACCCTGCGGAAAAGGCAAAAGGTAACAGGTGCCGTCTGTGGTCTCACAGTGAGGAGGTGTGGAGCAAGCAGACAGTGGAGAGAGTGGGTAGGGTGGAGCGGGAGGGTGAGCAGCCAGTGGGCTGGTTGCCATTTATCACTGAAGCAGCGGGCCGCTGTCTGGCTCCTCCCTGAGCCTCTCTGACAAGTGTCCTTCACAGGAAGACGTGCTTCTTTGTCCTGAGGTCGCCACCTTCCACCTAGAGCCCAGCAAGGCCATATTATAAAGTCTGCTTTTGTCTGCCCTTAACATGAATCCATTGCCTGCCCATCCTTCCCTTCCTTCTGGTTTTTATTTTATATTATTTTTTATTTTTGAAGATTCATACCTCTTATTTATATAATTGTCTTTTTTTTTATTTCTACTGGAAGCCTGTGTAACTTTAAATAACATATTTGAAACTCCTCCTTTTCTTTCCATTAACTTTATTTATTTATTTATTTATTTATTTATTTATTTATTTATTGGCTGCATTGGGTCTTCATTGCTGCACACGGGCTTTCTGTAGTTGCGGAGAGCAGGAGCCGCTCTTCATTGCAGTGCGCGGACTTCTTATTACAGTGGTTTCTCTTGTTGCGGAGCACGGGCTCTAGGCGCGCGGGCTTAGTTGCTCTGCAGCATGTGGGATCTTCCTGTACCAAGGCTTGAACCCGTGTCCCCTGCATTGGCAGGCAGATTCTTAACTGCTGTGCCATCAGGGAAGCGCTGCCTCTGGTTTTTACACCTCTCCTCTGTCCACATGCATTTGTGCATCTTCCTAACTGTGTATCAGGAAGAGCTCTAAGTCCTGAAGATCAGGCTCAAAGGAGAACCACACTCTCCAAGAGCTTTCCAATCCAACGATACTATGTTTCATTGGTTCTACAAAGCACACTGGTTTTTCACATTTCTGAAAGTGGGCTGCAGCTCACAATCAAGTGACATTCTTTTCTTAGTGTGCAAAAAATAACAGTGCGTCTTACAATTGATGGTGTCTTAGATTCAATGAGATATAATATCTTATCAACCATCACAGACGTTTACTGAGCCTTCCAGTGAGCCAACACAGGGCTGGGCTGGACCAGGAACTTAAAAGACACAGATCCTAAACTGGACTCACTTCTAGTCTGGCTAGGAGAACCCAAAGTATGTTTTGAGACCAAGAGCAAAAAAAAGAACACAGGCCAAATATCCCCTGAGAAAAATAGGCAAGAGCCATAGGAGATCAGTGGACCCCAGGGGTGTACATGTAAATCCAACTGGCCTCTGTAAATTTTTTCTGGGAAAGGGGAAAGAGTGAATATATAACTATAAAGTAATAATGCAGCCTCAGGGGCATGGAAATGCCAGAAGACTAATGGAGCCAAGAGAAGAAGAAGGGGGGAGGATTGAGGGGTGGGCAGGGCTGAGAGTAGAGGGAACCAGGCAAGGCAGGAGAGCTTGGAAGGAGACAGGGAGGAAGATGGGCTGTGAGGAAAAAGAGAACAGATGTGTTCCAACCCTTGATTCGGAGTAGGTTTGCAGGACAGGGTTTTCGTGGGCATTGGCAAGAAGGTTAGAGAAGGAAGGGGGCCAACCAGTGGAACACCTGAAGACCCATGGATGTGCTCAGTCATGGTCCAGTCAGAGGGACTCTAATGCAAGGGGGTGTTCCTAGTACAAAGCTGGTGACTGAAGATGTAACAGAACTGGGTGATGTGGAATCAGCAATTGCAGGATGCAGCTACCACCTCTAAAGCCTAGAGAACCAAAAGGAGAAAGTGGAAATTGTTAAGTCTTGGCAACACAGAGGAGATGTCAGCAGAGCTGAGACTCAGACCTGTGAGTAGGGGATGCAATGAGGCTGCTGCTGGAGTCTCTGAGCCCAGTCTCAGGCCCAGACCCAGGAGGAGGGAGCCCTGGCTGGCAAGAGGGTTTGGAACTGAGGGACAATAGCTTAATAACTGGCACAAAAGGGAGCAGCAAGGGACACAATCCAACCATGTGTACAGATGATCCTTCCCACTTGTATGGCTTGGGCAGGACTTAGGGAGGCTGCAGAGGAAGACAAGTCAGGACCCCCTCCTATTGGGAAACACCAGTGTCCTCAGGCTGCTTCCTGTTGTCAAAGCTGGTGTGATTTTCAAACTAACATTGAAGTTATTTGTTACTCCAGGAGTCAAGTGCTAAAGGTAATCAGAGATTCAATCTCTTTATTTCCGTGAGCTTCCTTTCTAGAATGCAAATAGGCAAAATTGAAACAGACATTATTAAATTTGTTCATTTATTCATTTAATAATATTTGTTATTAAAGGAACCTTCAATAAACAAATACTTCATAATTGCCAGGCACTGTGCCAGGCACCATGTATACAATGACCACAAGACAATCACAGTCCCTGCCTGCATGATGCTTATAGTCTATGGGATACCGAGAAATTAAGATTCTCAATTTTACTCTCAATGTGCTCTTCATGGTCCTCAAAAAATGTACCCAAGGACTAAAGCTGCTGGCCTGAAATGATGCCATTCCTGTGGCGAGCATGTTGCTATTACAGAGAATAACCCTATTTTCAAAGACAGGGTTTGGCTCAGAGGCCCTCACAGTCTCTGCTTCCTTTCCCTGGTGTTGGAAGGTGGCCGCTGTTCAGGAACTCTGTCTTCTCAAGTCTGCTTCTTTGGGGAGCACATTGCCAGCCTCTCTGCGGTGAGACAGGGTCTTTCAGGCTGAGGACCTTGGCTGGGGGAATCTCCCAGGATGCACCTGGTTGGGGTTGACATTTGTATGATGACATCCTGACAGCCTGGTAATTGAGTTCTCTGGTGTGCCTCCAGCCAGCTTCCCCACTGCTACCACATTCCGGGAATTTCCAGGATGTCTGGGTATGATGGAGATATCTCCACAGCTCCCAATAGATCTGTTAGGGATCTGTGGCTCCTTCTGTAAACTTTTGAAGCTTTCTGTAAACTTTCTGGAAGCTTCTGCCTTCCCAAAATGGTGACTCTAAGAAAGAAACATACAACACACCCAGCGCATAACTCAGCTCCTGGGTTTTTAATTCCTCAAACTTTCATGATTTTGGATGTTTACCATTGTGAGCAGAGCAAGAGCAAAAACCAGATACCAAGTTTCCTCATTCCTCCTCTCTTTATCCCTAAGAGCATAAAATGAAAGTCTTCAGATCTCTGCTTTCCTCCCTCCCTTTTTTTCTTCCTCTGTTGACATCAAGTATTACTAAATGCCTGGCACTGCACTAAGTACCACCCCATTTAACCCTCACCTCAGTCCCATGGGAGAACTACCACTACTATCTGCCATTGGTGTAAATGAGGTTGTTGAGGCTTCAGAGGTTAGTGACTCATGGGGCTGGATCCAGGACGCCAGGACAGGCAGACATGCCAGTTACCCCACACTGCCCCCGTGTATCAAGCCCTGTCTAATATGCTGGTCAGGAAAACCACAAAGATAGGCTGACCATCTAATTTATCATTCAATCCAGGGTAGTTTTAAAGGTGAAAGGAAGCACTATTAATAATTAATAATTATAATTAATAATTGAACCAGGACAATAAGTGTAAACTGATACCAGACCTGGCAAACTGGGCTATATAGGACCTTCCTGGTCCTATAGCCAGGTCCTCACCTAGCCAGGTGAGCTAGACAGCCACTGCCCTCATGGAATTCAGAGCCAGGTGGAAGCAGGTATCTGTGCACAATTACTGAGCAGAGAACCATGTGCAACAGTGGAGTAGAAGGAAGCACGGGGTGGGGGACGAGGATGAGCTCTGGGAGCTCAGAAGAGAGATGGGGTTGGCAGCAGTAAAAGAAGATTCCTCAAGGAGTTCATTCCCCAGAGCATGCATTTCCAGTGATAAGAGCTCTCCCACTGGTGGAGACAAATACACATCTGCCCACAGTTTCGATGAGTCAGGCACTGTGCTGGTAGGGTTTATAAAGACCATTAGATGTGTCCCTTGCCCTTTAGAGCCTGCAGACTAGGTCCCCTTGGTGTTATCTCCCCAGTCCCAGCTTCCATATAGGGACAGGATATTTGGGGAAGCCTGAGGATTCATGAGAGTACAGGGCTTGTCATTTCCGGGACCCCAGACCTGGATATCTGGTACAGCAGCGACCTTTGACCTGGGGCCCAGAATTAGGTGAGGAGAACCTGGCAGGTGTGGGGAAGCTGGGCAGCCAGCTCCAAGCCTCCCCAGGTCCTGGGTCGTATTCACCCAGGCTAAGAACACTGGGCTCTCGGTGCAGAAGGGAGAATCCTGCAGCTCATTTCAAGCCTTGGCCACCCTCTTTCAAACTGAAAACAGAGGAGGAGGGAAGAAAACCTAAGTGACCAAGATTTAAAACAACAAGCACGACTCTACCCCTCTGCCCTTCCCTGTGACCCCCCCTCCCCTAAGTAGATTGAGTGGTAAAGAGAGGGGGAGGGGAGGCAAAAAAAAAAAAATAGAGAACAAGGAAATACCAGTTTGGAAAAAAAAAAAATTCCACTGGCCCCTTCTGAGCTTCGGCTGGGCTTAATTAAAGTTACAGACATGTTTAAAGAGAAGGGGTGTGGGGAGTCCGAGCAGCTCTGAAAACATGTGTTTAATTACACTGTGGAATTTCTCCCTAGGGTATGCCTGTGCACAGTTGAGCATCAAGGACAAAGATGCCGCTCTGGGGTGGGGGTGCTGAGCACGCAATTCTGGGGGAGGGAGACAACATTGCTGCGAGGACTTGCCAGGCTAGAAGGGCCAGAAAAGAATTGCCGGTGGTCTTTGTGCAGGGAGTGAAGTGTGAAATGCAGCCCTCCCAAAATAAATCCTCAGAGTTGGAGCAATAACACTGACTTCTCAAAAAACACTTTTCAAAATTAGCAACCACTACCTGTGCCAGTGGTTCTCAGCCCCGGCTGCACACTGGAACTACCTGAGAAGTGTTAAACAAACAAACAAACAAAAAAGTGAAAAACACCAAACTGATGTCCCAAGGCCACACATCCTGGTGTAATTGATGTGGGGCATGGCCTGAACTCCCCACAGGATTCCGGCATGTGGCCGCAGGAGAACTGCAGACCTAGGTCAACGAAGGTGATCATTGGAGAGGCAGGGACTATAGGCAGAAAACAGCAGCTGTAACTGAGAGATATGGTGAAGAGGAATACCTGCAAAGCTGTACTGGTCCTAGCACTAGGCAAACGATGAAGAAGGAAAGGAAAATTCTGATCTGGCCTCCCTGCTGGTGGGTGGACTTGCAAAAACCAGATACTTCAAAAATACAAAAGTGAGTGAGAGAGTGGGTGAGTAGATGAAAGAGTGTGGGACTCCCATGGCAAAGGGGGATGAGATGCATGAGCTTAGGTTTGGAAATTTTACCCATAGGACAGGTAGGCCAGGCTGGCTGACCTTCCCTTGGTCCAAGGTCCTCTAACATATGGAGTAGGGGCACATTTCCAAACTGACAACTGAACAGTTCTGACTCCAGAAAGGGAGAAAAGGAGGAAACATGAATGTGAGTAGAGGGCAGACCTAGGAGCCTGCAGATAATTTTAGTTATAACTCCTTGCTCTTCAGACTTTACCATGTGCTGTCACCTACAATGTCCCTTTGACCCTTGCAAGAAGTGAGGGTCAATAATAAATGTCGCACTTTCTTAGAATGTTACCGTATGCCAGACTCTGCTTAGGTGAACTCATTTCATCCTCAGAACTGCTCTGAGAGGTAGGTCCTGCTTTCACCCGCATTTTACAGATGAGACCCAGAGGCATGGAGAGGTTGAATGGGTTACCCAAGGTTGTATAGCTAATAGGGAGCAGAGTCGGCTAAGAATCCCTGGTATTGACAAACTGTTAACCCTCAGTATAAGCTGTAGGACAAAATAGTCCCATTTCACAGATGAGAAAACTGAGACTTGGAGATTAAGCAAGCCCCAAAGTGATTCCTAACCTATATCTTCCCATTCCCAAATCAACATCAGTGCCTCATATACCAGACTATTCCCAGATAGTCATTGCTACATGGAAGGTGGTTGACTTACAAGACAGAAAGCCAATGTTGCAAGCAGTTGTTTTAAGGAAGAGTCAAATGTATAGATTCTGGACGGATTGTCTCATTTCCTGGGTGAGAACACCAGGAATAAGTTTTGGTTTCATTGCTTGCACCTATCACTCACATTGCCATCTTGTGGAACTTGCTCCCCATCCTTGCCCACTGATGGGGGCACCTGGGATGGAAGGCGTGAAGCCAGTGTACTTGTTCCTGGGGGAAACAGTTTGTTAAGTCTGCAAACTTTTGTTTACCCTAGCCTCTGAGTCACCTCCAGGTTTCTAGAGACGCCTCCTAGACCAATCTTGACAAAGGCACACTCATTCCACTAGTATTTCCTGGGCACTTACTGTAAGCTTGGCCCTGTGTTGGGTGTAGTGACAAGGATAGATGTGGTCCCTGCCCTCAGGAAGCTTATAGCCAGTGAGGGGTCTCCCTTCATGAAGGAGTAATGACCCTGAGGTATGATGAGTGATAAGACAGGGGAAGTGCAGGCTGCTGTGGGAACAGCTGTGCTGTCTGGTGCCCAGCAACGATGGATGAGGCTGTTAATAGTAACATAGGTCACTGGGGAGAGTCTTTACCCCTCCTCCCTTGATTCTCATGAGCTGGGGGACCTGCCAACATTTCCATGGCTATCAAGTATGCTTGGGGTCAGGCCTCTTAACACTGGATGGGACTTGTGTTTTGCCATTTGGGGAGAAAATGTGTAGGGGGAGACCTGAAAATGAGTGCCTTAAGGAAAAATCTACTATTCTTTCCTCTTCCCATAATGTTTGTGTGAATTTTTTCTCTAACACATCCTCCCTAGACATATTTTGGATATAACATTTTGTAAAAAGTTACAACTGCAGAATCATCACCTTTGCTTTTTCTTCAAAGTATTATCTTTTTTCCTTCATCAACTTATGTTATGATTTGTAATAATTCAGTTGCCAGCAGGACATACCAACAGGAAAGGAACAAAGATTTCTTGAGCACCTACCATGGTGTCCACCATTTTACTGAGAGTTTAAGTACAGTTCTTTGGAAGGAACAATAAATGGTTAAATTTAAAACCATGTGAATAGCCCCTAGCTGATCTATATATTCTTACATTTCTATGCTTAGCCATCTGCTTAAATTCTCCTTTAAATCTTATGTTTCCTTACTAAGGTCTCTGGAATGGGGGTTGGGTAGAAGAACTATTACATTCCCCAATATATATCCCCCCCCCATAATCCCACACCTCCAACCACACCCTCGTGTGCAATGCCTCAGAGCGTGGGCTGCAGCAACCAACTTGTTCTTCTTCCTTTGGAATCACGAGTGCTTAAACTCCAACTTGAACCTAAATTTAAATACTAACTTTTAATCATATGTTGATATCAGTTACCTCTTGCAGTATTGTAAAATCCCATGGCAGTATGCCCTACTTTGTTTCTTTACGCAATAAGAACTTGTTGAAGGAAAACGTGAGTAAAACCAGAATTCTGTGTTTGACTTTGCTATGGATCACAGTATTTCACAGAGGCATTTTCACCTTCATTCATTCATTTAGTGACCACATATGCAAAGTCTTGTGGCACTAGAAGAAGACAGGGCAGTGAGGAGGGGCAGAGCACTGGGCCTGGAGACAGGAGGCTGGATTTTGTTTCCAGCGCTGTCACTGCCAATGAGACACTGCATAGGCCACCTGCCCTTCCTGGGCCTGTTTCCTTATCCTCAGAAGGAGACCTTTACTACCTGCAGCATCAGCAATACCTGGAGCTTGTTAGACATGTGAGATCTGATGGGGCCTTACAGAATCAGAATTTGCATTCATGTGCATAGCAACATCCAAAAAGCATCCAAGCACATATCTTGATGGTTTTTGACAAAAGTGCTGTGCTAATGCAGTTTTCTAAAATAGAGGCAGAGTGGAACCCAGATGGACACCAAGTCTTGTTAGTCTAATATATCAGAGTAGAGGCAGTATGGGAGATGGGATTAAAAAAGGGAAGTGCTTCAGTAAATATACCACAACCAAAGTCCTATTGCATAGACAGGCACTGAGATGGAGTATGTCTGCTCCGGGTAGGTTTTCTGTAATCTCTCAGCATCTCTGGTCGTTCTTTTTGTTTTGTTTTTCCAGATTCGCTTTGTGGTGGAACTCGTGTGGCCTTTATCTTTATTTCTGGTCTTGATCTGGTTAAGGAATGTCAACCCACTCTACAGCCAACATGAATGTAAGCAAAAGGGAGGCGGGTAGGGGGAGCCTTGGCAGGCCTAGAGGTCCTATCCGTTTGTTTAGAAAGGTTTTGAGGACTGGAGATGCCAGGAGCTGATCTGCTTACCATCATTTCTTACCTACCACGCAAAAAACAGCTTCATCGGCATTATGCAAACTAACTTTTAAATCCTACACATTCTATGCAAATACTTGCATATGGTTACTGAAGAATTGTGTAATTATTTTTTGTTTGGTTGGTTTTGTCCTATACCTAAACTCTTATTAGTTTTAAAGGGAGCAGATTATAGATGAATTCCTTGAAATATTTTGGAGACAGTTTAGGGATATATTAGACATGGTGCTAAAGAAAAATGAGAAGGGACAAATAATAGTACATTAATAACATAGTATTATATAACATATAACATAATAACATGGACCGTAGAGGTGTCCTGGGACTGAAGATGAGCCTGTGAGTGCCTCTTTTATACTATGCCCCTCAGAGAAAGCCTTCATCTGGTTTCTGGCCAGGATGACATCTTCTGGCTCTAGGTAGCTGATGTCAGGGTCTCAGGAGTTATGCACAACTGCTCAGTCCCCTATTCTTGCTCTTCACCCTCTTGTTTGTAAGTTTCAGGCCCAAGGTTCTGAATCAGCCTTCTGTTCATCAAACTCTTGTTTCTTTACCTCACCCCTACAAGGAGCCCATAGCCTGTTGCATGCTTGGGGGTAGACACTCCATACACAGCTATGGAAGGAATCGATGAACCTCTTCTCAAACATCAGCAACTCATGGAGGCTTCTCGCACTAACATCTCTCCACTCCTTCCCATTCCCCCCCAAAACAATGTGCTTCTCCTCTGTTCCCCCTTCACACTTCCACCCATGCCTCTGTTACAACATCTTTCCACTACACTGGGAGCTTGAGAGAAGAGACCCTGTCTCCAGCACCCAGCACAGAGCCTGGCATATATTAGACGCTCCTGCTTCTTAAATGTTGGTGAATGAAGGGAAGCACCAGAAGCGCCAGGATCCTTCCTTACAGAGGCTCTAGCTCCTAGGTCCTACATCCTAGTTAGTGTCAATGACTAACTCCTTGTCTTCATTTCCTGTCTTAAAGGCCATTTTCCCAACAAGGCGATGCCCTCAGCAGGAATGTTGCCATGGCTCCAGGGAATTTTCTGCAACGTGAACAATCCTTGTTTTCAAAGTCCCACCCCGGGAGAATCTCCTGGAATTGTGTCAAACTATAACAACTCCATGTAAGTGTTGAGATTCCCACCACACGGGGAGGAAGCCATACAACCTTTGTTCTTCTCTTGCCCCGGAGTTCATGTGTGTACACACAGAGCGTGTGACACTGAATGAGTGTTTTTGTGGCTTGCTGAAATCTTAAAGGAGCAGGGCATGTTTCCTTTCTGGAGTGTTCTCTCAGCTGTCATGGCACTTGGGGAAAAGGCTTCAAACTAAGCCCACATGACACAATTTCTTGGTCCTTATATTTCCAAGATGTGAGTTGGAGTTTGATGTCAGCACCTTGCTGAGACGTGTCCACTGCCTCCAGGTCATCCATCTGCTTGGGTGGAGTCACTGGATGAGAAAAACTCAATTCTCCTTCCGTTTCCTTACATCACTCTCTGTCCTGGATCAACTCTGGGAGATCTCTGTTCCTTTAAAAGCCTTCTTGGATATCTAAAGGCTAAGAAAAATATCAGGGAAAATTTTGAGGGTGGTTTACAAGGTGAAGTTTGCTTCCTGGAAGAAAAAGACAATTTCCAAATCCTCTGCCATAAGTGCCTTCAGTTCCCTTGGTCAGCAAAATCTTAGGATGTTGCCCAAGAGCAGTAGCTCTTTTTTTTTTTTTTTTTCTCTTTAAGAACTTTTATTGAGATACAGTTGACAAACAATAAACTGCACATATTTAAAGTGTACAATTTGATATATTTTTTCTACTTAGTATGTGTATATGGCAATCCCAATCTCCCAATTCAACCCCCTACCCTCCCACCCCCCACTTTCTCCACGTGGTGTCCATATGTTGAGAGCAGTAGTTCTTAACCTGTGGGGCTGAAGACCATTCTGAGAAGTGGATGAAAACTGATGGCCCCTCTCCCAAGAAAAATTGACACACACACAAAATATTACACTGTGCATATGATTTCAGGGGACTTGTGGACTCCAGGTCAGTGACCTCTGTTCTGGGATCAAATTTCAAGTCAAATTCCATAAGAAGAGGGTCTGTTTTTGGAACTCTCTCTCGGAGCAGGAGGTAGGGGGACTTGATGTAGCATGTTCTGTAGACAGAGGCTCAGGGATGAGGACAAGGTTGTCCTTCAGCCACTGGGCTGACCTTGAGCTGCAGCTTGTGATGTTTACACCCGAGGGTCACCAACAAGCGCTTGTTGGGGAGCAGGCTTCACCTCCCTGTATAAGCACCGAGTCAGATAGAAACTGAGATATTTGGTTACTCCAGTTCTTTCCTTAGAGGAGATCTGGATATAATTCCTCCAGGACAAAACTGCATTTTGACAAAAAGAAAAAGAAATTGGTAATTCAGCTTATTACTCAGAGGTAGCTTTCCCCACTGGGAACAAACTGTGACGACTTTTGCCTCCAAAGGCAGAGTTGAGTAGTTGTGACAGAGACTGCATGGTCCACAAGCCTATAATATGTTTGCTAACCCTAGATTATAGGAAGATAGAAGAGGGAACACGAAACACCCAACTTCTGGGTAAAGTCAGCAGATGACATTTTAGCAGGGCTCCCATGGCTGCAAGCACCACCTGGAAGCTTTAATTTACAATCTGTACTTTCAGCTTGAGCCTCCTTGAGGTGCCTGAGAAGAAACAGCTGCCTATCCAGAGAGATCCTATGGATCACATGATGGGAAAAGGGGAGCCTTGGAGGCATTGCAGTGGAGGCTATAATGGGGCTTTGGTGGGACTGGCACTGACAGTGTCTATAGATTGAGAGGTGGGAGCTGGGGAAGGGAAGGGGCTTCGGACTCCAACTGTACTCAGCATTTGAATCAGGAAATCTGGGTTTCATGTTTCACTCACACATTATGAGTGAAATATTGGCTTATTCAAAATTCATTCACTTGTGAGGCACAGAAACACATTTAAACAAGTTTAAGCCTCACAGCGAAAGATATAATTTGGACACTTAGACCTTCTTGAAAAGCCAAGAGCAGCAAGGCAGTTCTCAGGGAGTGGGACAAGAACTGGAGAACCATCAGGAGCCGCTCCCTCCCATCTGGGCTTACAAGGTCCAGCCTCTCTGCCTCGCTTTGGGCTTCTACTCCATTTGCCTCTCTTCATGGACCAGTATCCCCTGCTTCTCAATGCCTGGGCTGGCACTAGTTGCCCAGTTCACGGCCCCTCAGCTTGAGCAATCAGAACAGCGTTCCTGAGTACCATTCAGGTTCCTGGGAACAAATCTTCTTGGCCTGGCTTTTTTCTCCTTGTCCAATCAGCCTTGGCGGAGGTGTGTGGGTGCATGTGTACGGAGAGGACTTTGTGGGTTAAGCATGGCTATTAGAACCTGCCCATATGAATGGCAGGAAGGGCAGGTCTCAGAGAAGTGGGTACTGGCTGGGAAGAGCCTCCAGTAATATCTCCTAATATCATCCTGTTTAAGGGAACGGGAGACACATAGAGAATGGGGTTAAGAGGTGACCCAGCCCTGCCACAGTTGGAAGACTTTTGACAACAAGTTGTTCACTGCCCCTATCAGATATCTTATATGTGTAAATAAGTAAAAATGCCTTTCTCCTTTTGCCTTGGCAATATTGAGAGGATACATAATGTAGTGGCTAGGTCAACCAGGTGGTATCTTAAAAAATTACATAAGATATGATGATGATGATGGTGGTGGTGAAAATGATAGCTATGTCTTTATTGATGAGGCTTTTTCTTACAGCTTGGCAAGGGTGTATCGAGATTTTCAAGAACTCCTCATGGACACACCAGAGAGCCAGCACCTTGGTCAGGTTTGGACAGAACTCAGCACCTTGTCCCAACTCATAAACACCCTCCGGACGCACCCTGAGAGGATTGCAGGTGAGGTGGTCTTCAGTGTTCTTACTATCACTTGCCTCTCACTTGCCTGCTCCATCAGAGAGACTGAAGATGCAGGAAAGGGTTTGGAGATTTGGTTGGAAAAATACCAGAGGATGCAGGAAGAGATGGGATCTGGAGGCAGCATGAGGCTTACCTTGGCAAGAACTCCTCTTCCTGCCAGGCTTGAAGGTGGGAAGTTGGGAAGGAGGGCAGGGAAGTTCTCATCCCAGGTAAGTCCAGAGATAGGAGAATGCAGAGAGAGGCAGTGCTCCAGGAAGTCTGAGGCCAGGTGAAGGGCTGGGAGCAGGGGGAGGAGTCTGCGGAGCATGGTAAAGGTATGGAACACTTTCACAGTGTCCTAGAGAGTGAGCTTCCCAGAACCTTGTGGAAGGTGTGCCAAGTAGCAGTAAGGAGCCAGGGAGGTCAGAGCACATGCTTATCATAAATAGGTACAGTCATTCTACTTCCTCTGGTAATATTCAGCATCCCAGGCCCTGAGGCAGAGCAGGTGCAGAGTGGAGGGATGCAGGGCTGGGGGCTGGTAGGGAGGTGCCACGGAAGGTCCAGGAGGCCAGGGGTTGAGGGCAGTGCTTGGACTGCACAGATCAGGTCCAGGCTGCATACAGGTGGAGGAGAAGCCAGAAGTACTGCAGTTGCCGAGGGGAAAATGGAGGGGCAAGAGAGTAGAAGTCTTGGAGGGTTCCATGACCCTGTTTAAGGACTGAGAAAATAGCAGGATGGAAGGATTGACAACTGTGGTCAGAATGTGAAATATGCGAATTCAGGATTTCAAAGGCATGCAGGACAGATGAAAACAAGCCCCCAGGTGTGGCCACGGTTGTTGAAGTGGAGCAGAGGTGAAGGTTACGTGATGGGGAGGCGAAGGAAATGAGAGGCCAGGCCGGATGGACACTGAGGTTGTGTGGGTAGGAGAGCCCCTTGGAGTCTGGAAGCATGAGGAGGAAGGGTGGAGGAGCTCCCTCTCCCGTGCCCCTCCTCCCCAGGGGGAGAACGAGAAATAAGCAAAACCCGAACCCAGTAACCATGCCATGGTGACATCTCGTTTAATTTAATTTAATTTAATTTAATTTATTTTTTAATTAATTTTTTTTTAATTTATTTTTTATTTATTTATTGGCTGCATAGGGTCTTCATTGCTGTGCATGGGCTTTCTCTAGTTGCAGCGAGTGGGGGCTATTTTTCATCACAGTGCACAGGCTTCTCGTTGCGGTGGCTTCTCTTATTGTATAGCATGGGCTCTAGGCATGCAGGCTTCAGTAGTTGTGGCACTTGGGTTCAGTAGTTGTGGCTCACAGGCTGAGTTGCTCTGCAGCATGCGGGATCTTCCTGGACCAGGGCTCGTGCCCATGTCTGCTGCATTGGTAGGCGGATTCTTTTTTTTTAATAAATTTATTTATTTATGTATTTATTTATTTTATTCGCTGTGTTGAGTCTTTTTTGCTGCACGCAGGCTTTCTTTTTAGTTGCGGTGAGTGGGGGCTACTCTTTGTTGTGGTGCGCGGGCTCCTCATTGCCGTGGCTTCTCTTGTTGCGGAGCACGGGCTCTAGGTGCATGGACTTCAGTAGTTGCAGCACATGGGCTCAATAGTTGTGGCACATGGGCTCAATAGTTGTGGCTCACGGGCTCTAAAGCTCAGGCTCAGTAGTTGCGGCACACGGGCTTAGTTGCTCCACAGCATGTGGGATCTTCCTGGAGCAGGTATCGAACCCGTGTTCCCTGCATTGGCAGGTGGATTCTCAACCACTGTACCACCTAGGAAGCCCAGTAGGCAGATTCTTAACCACTGTGCCACCAGGGAAGTCCCCCCCGACATCTCTTTCTAGAGCACAAGTGGTTGTTGTATGGTTGTCACGTCCACCATAGGCTCCTCTGTAGGTGGCCAGAGAGACTGGCCATGGCAACAGCCTGCGCACCAGCTGGACCCCATCCCTCTGCAGGGGCAAATGAGCAGCTGGAAGGAACCCCCTAGGGGTTAGTGCAGTCCTGGGAGTAGGGAAAAAGTTGCCAGTGTGAAGAAGGTTGTCAGGGATGGGGCTCAGAGGCTGCAAAGTAAGCGGTTTGTTGCTGCTGGGAGATGTCTGCTCCTAAGATGGAGATGGGGAAGTGACTGTCAGAATGACCTTGGAGGATGACAAGGATGAGGGAGGGGACATCCAAGGGGACAGGAGGGGCTGGATAGAACAGATAGCTTCTGCTCAGAGAGAATGGTACAAACCAGCCCCCCAGGGCTCCTCACCCACGTGGCGCAGTCACCTTTCAGCAGACATTTGGTGAGTGCCCACCAAGCCAGGCAGTGTGCCAGTCACTGGGGACAGAGAGACAGTCAGACCAGTGCCCTCCCCTGAGGGCTCTCTGGGCAGAAGTGGAAGGACCGAGTGGACAGTGACCACAACATGTTGGGGCTGGTGGAGGGAAGCAGGGGGCTTCAGAAAGCACAGGGGAGGCAGGAGGGGAAAGTTCTCCGAGGAAAACCTCATCTTCCTGCCATCGGGCACCTTCTCCCTTCTCTCCCGTTGGAGTAATAAAGGACAGGCGTGTGATCAGGTGAATGTTAAGCTTACTTCATTACATTCTACTTCTTTCAGAAATAGCAATGCATACTTCATGCATTACTAAACTTTATGTAGTAAAACCAGATTACAAACACTATCTTCTTTGCTGCTCGGGAGTTTACAGAGATTTTAAGGGCCTTGTACGGTATGCACACAACTGACATTTTAATAGTGAGGAAAATAAGGGGAAAGCACCAACAAGAAAACATCCACCGCCGCCCCAGAGGTTAAACAAGCAGATGAGAACATGGGCTTGCTTGTCCGACCCCTGGAATGACTGTCTACCCCCATTCATCCAGCAGACATTTCATTTTGTTGTCTGATTGTCAGATGGCGTCCGGCTGGGAGAAAGTATAAAGGAAGTCATTTCAAACCACAATGTCTCTGTGGTCTTTCAAGCCTGTATATGAGAACCAGAATCACTGCTTCCCAACCTGACATAGGACTAGTTTTGAATTGGCACACAGGTGCTCCTTCTGCTGGCCTTCAGGCTGTGGGCAAACATTTCCTTCATGAGACCAGCTTCGGCCTGGGAGAACGGGGTCAGGGAAGGCCAGCCAAGGCTCTCCAAAGGAATTTGGGGGCTGAGAACACAGAGCCTGCAGAACCCCTGACCTTGGTGGCCATGAGAAGGGAAAGGGGACATCCCCAAGAAAAGGGACAGAGTCTCTGAAGGAATTCCAGGCCGGGGACTAAAATCCACTGTCAGCACCAAAGACAGTGTCAGAATCTGCCCCAGGGTTACCTGGAGACCTTACTGGCTATGACCATTGAATCCTTAGCCCAAAGCTGCAGTGGAGGGTTAAGCCTTTGAAAGCGAGGTGGGCGGCTGTCGCTGGTGTGTGATTTTGCCTGTCAGTTCCCCGGGTCACCTGGGAAAGTATGCCAGTGGTGACCTAGGGCATTTTCCTTTCCTAGCAAACCTGTAGTACTGCATTCTCTGCAGAGGAGGATTAATGGTAAAAGACCCGCCGTGAAACCCCCTCCCCTCTCACCCCAAGCAAGCTCTGTGGTCTCTCAATCATCCTTGGACAGCGTCTCCCCCTGAACCTCACGCACGCATTCTCCTGGTTTCCCCCCCAACCCAACAGCTCCCTTAAAGCCCCGTGGGCCTCAGCAGCCCCCACCCCCAGCCTCTAATCTTCTCAGAGGAGAGAACAAGAAGAACCACATTTTAAACTACATTTACTTTTCTTTCCTCAGGCCCTCAGTTCACATTTCTCCCTCGGGAGTCCAGTGTAGCTGCTGTCTGGTATCGGCCACTGCTTACATTTCTGGGCCCCACGCTCTCCCTGCAGGGTGGCCCCACCCCTCCTCAGGTGTGCTGAGCCCGCAGGCTGCTGCCCCTTCTCCCTCAGGCCGCGGCAGCCCAGGCACCTACGCGGGAAGCTGGGCCAGGGCAAGATCACTCCTAGTTTCCCTGTTTCGTCCCTTCCCCGCAGCAAGGTATTTGTATGTAAGGTCAGGTGAGAGAGTTAAATAATAACAAAGAGTTAAACAGTCAAATAGGGTCCTGACTCTCAGGTCAAGACAACAGGTATTTATTGGGTGTCTCCTGTCATTCCGCAGACATTTACCAAGGCCCTGATTCCATGTCAGGCTCTAATGCTCAGATAGAGGTGACTTGGAGGGCTTACATCTCTGTGCCCAGCATTGCTAGGTATGATGGGGAGTATAATAAAAGCAGGATCCGTAGCCCCCTACTCTCAAGAGACTCTGTGTGTGTGCGTGTGCGCGCGCGCACGCGCACGTTCAGGGTTGTGGTGCTGGAGGCCAGAGGATGTAGTATCATGCTGTATACAAAGAAATGATTTGGAGATGAACAACCAAGCTGGTGCCCCAGGGGAAGGAAAAAGGAAGCTGGGTTTGGAAGATGACAAACTTATGTTATCGAAAAGGAAAAGAAGGCAAAAAGAAAATAGAGCAGCCCCTCTCAGAACCAACCCCCGCCCTTGGGGGAGTGCCCCCAATCCATGGTTTCAATTATCTGTGGTCAACCACAGTTCGAAAATATTAAATGGAAATTTCCAGAAATAAACAGCTCATAAGTTTTGAGTTGTGTGCCCTTCTGAGTAGCATGATGAAATCTCGCATTAACTCACCTGGGACAGAAACCATCGCTTTGTTCAGGTATCCCGCCCATTAGTCCCTTACTCGCTGTCTAGCTTATCAGATCACCTATCGCAGTATCGCAGTGCTTGTGTGCAGGTAACCCTTATTTTACTTAACAATGGCCCCAAAGTACGAGAGTAGTGATGCTGGCAATTTGGATATTCTCTTACGGTGCCTAATTTATAGATTAAACTTTATCATAGGTGCATATGTATAGGAAAAAGCATAGTATCTATAGGGTTTGGGGCTATCTGCGTCCACTGGGGGTCTTGGAATGTATCCACTGAAAATAAAAGGGGCTATTATAGTCGGGTTTCCCTAAAGGCTTTGGGCTTTTCCTAAGCAAAAGGTAGTGATACTGGGCTACCTGGTGGTACAACTCCGAGAGGCATCCATTGTGGCAGGAGAGGCTGCTGCGGGGTGGAGCGGCAGGGCTGGTTCCCTGCCCCAGCTGCACGGCAGGCCTGCGGCTGGCCCATCCACATTTCAAGAGGAAATTAGCAGCAACATCAATCTGGACAAGGCGTATGCAAAGAAAACCACAACCTGAACATGAAGGGTGGCTGTCAAGCACTCGGGGGCCTAGGCCTCTTGGCTGTCTGGGGAGAGGAGGATTTCAGGAGGGAGAGGATGGGGCACTGCGGTGTTAGAACCTGGAAGGAACAAGGGGTATTTGACGATTAAAGTTAGTTAAAGAAGAACTAAGAGATAAGCAGTCAACCAGGCTCCCAGAGAAGTTGGAATGTAGAGATAAGCATTTTCATGCAACCCAAATCCTTTCCCTGAATGTTGAAACGATTTCATACATATCTGGGCCCATCACCCCCTCCTCTGGCTGGTGCCTCATGACCTGTAGCAGGGGCTAGCTTGAGACTGAGTGTTGGCTCTGGAAGCAGGCAGACGAGGTGGGTGTGAATCCTCTGGGAGGGGTAAGAATAATATTAATGCAATCAGGACAAGCATTTTTCTGAGTTGGGAGCTAAGCACTTTGCATTCCTTCTCGAGAGTCACCCCCGCAACGGTCCGAAGAGGCAGGTGTGGAAAGTGCAGACACAGAGAGGTTCAATCACTTGCCTCAAGTTCACCTTAACTGTTAGGAGTCCTTTATGCCTCCTTATAAAGAAATTTCTGCTTCCAGTAGGTTTTGAGTGGAGCTGAAAGAATGTGACTGGGATGATGAGGGCATGAAACTGCAAGCCCAGGCAATAAGCCATCCCCCTTTCCCCACTTGAAGATTTTCTTGCCCGATACAGCCTGATCTCTCTTAGTCCATGTCCATACCCTGCGCTTAGAGCCACGGCTGAGATGACAGAAACACCAAGAAGGTCTACTCCGTGACGACGGCACTGTGGACAAAACATGTGTCTCCTCCAATTCTAGACTAGGGTTTCTCAGCCTTAGCACTATGGCCCTTTTGAACCAGACAGTTCTTTGTTTTATCAGAGAAACGGGGTTGTCCTGTGCATTGTGGGATGTTTGGTGGAACCCCTGGCCCCTACGCACTCGTACTTCCCCAGTTGTGACAACCAAAAATGTCTCCAGACGTTGCCAGATATTCCCAGGGGGACATAACTGCTCATCACCCCCACCGCATTGTCCAAGACCAGCTCCACAAAGCATCTGATGACCCCATCCCCACCTCGACCTAATTTTTTCCACCTTGTATGCCTTCTCACTAAATTTTGCCAAACTGCTCCAGCAGTAAATGCTGTGACTGTGTTGGTGACAGCCCACTGGCAAGGGCCCTGACCCTTAGGTGTTCCCAGGGAACCCAAAACAGAGCCTTCCTCTGAAAGTCAAGTTAGAAATCAGTTCTACACATTTTCCCTTTTTTGGCCCATCTCCCCTTTGACACCCTGTTCTTTTTTGCATTCGTTCTCAGGAAGAGGAATACGAATTCGGGACATTCTAAAAGATGAGGAAACACTGACACTGTTTCTCGTAAAGAACATCGGCCTGTCTGACTCAGTTGTCTACCTTCTGGTCAACTCGCAAGTCCGTCCAGAGCAGGTAGGTGGATGTCATTGGTTAATGGCCTCTGGAGGGGAAGGGTAGGCACTGAGCCTGAGAAAGGCAAAAGAGACCTTGAGTTTCTTTTTTCCTTCTTACTTTCTCATTCAGAATCATTCAGATTCACATCACACACTCAGGAGAACACCTGGGGTCACTCGCGTTGATGGGCATTCCCATCATAGGACTCTGAGCGGCACAAAGCCTGGCAGCACTGAAAACATCTCAGAGTTTGATGACTGGAAGGAACCTTAGAGATCACGTGGCTCAAACTCCTCTTATAGTTGAGGAAGCTGAGGTTTATTCACGTATTCATCAAATACATAGAGACGTTTTAGGTACCAGAACACAGTGGGAACAATATGAGGGAAGCCCTGAGTCCGGGAGCTCCCCTTCCAGTAGAGGCAAAGGGCCATGATCAGATGAGGCAAGGGCACCTACGCGCATCTCCGGGGGGTGAAAGGGGCTGTGAGGAAGGTCGAGCAGGGTCGGAGTTAGGGAGGGACCGGGCGGGGGGCAATTTTAAATGCGATGGGCAGAGAAGGCCTGCCTGAGAAGGTGCTATTTGAGCAGATCTAAGTGGAGAGAAGACACCGTGCAAAAGCTGATAAGAGGAGAGTTCCAGCCGAGAAACAGGCAAGGCCGGGGTCTGGGTGTGCTGAGTGACCTTAGTTCACAGACCCTGATGACGGCTGCACGTAGAGCAGACCTCTGATTTCCTGGACCATTTCTTCCCAGGGCCGGATAAACTCCTTCCATCCCCCCCAAATCTATTTCGTCTGTTTTCATAATCTCCTGTATTTATTCAGAGTGTTTTTACCGCTAACATATGACGTTCATATCTGTTAGCGCCTGTGCTCTTAATACCAGGATGGGTCAAACAGATGGCGAAACTGATGTGCCTGGCGACGGACTGGCTTGTGCACAGCTATAGAGCTAGAACTGTCCGAGCCGGCGCAGACTCCAGGGCTTCTCATTCCTAGTCCCGTGCTTGTTCCGTGGTTCTCAGGGTCCAAGGCCAATAGCATCAGTAAGGACTGGGAGCCAATTCTCAGGCCCCACCCCAGACTGAACAGCAGTCTCTGCTTCAACAAGGCCTCCCGCTGGCTGTGACGGCTCGGGGTGAGAACCACGGCTCTAGTCTGGGGCCTCGCGGGCTCCTGGCCCGGCATCCTGGGGTGTGGACTCCTAGTGTGAGGGTCACCGTGAGAAAGCACGATAAGAAGGGGCCCAGATGCGTGATTAGCACAGACACCCCGCCTGCCTTTCCTGGCCAGGGTTGCACCTCCTCTAGACTCCAGGGGAGACAGAGACTTAAACAGACAGTTTCAGGGCCTGTGTCCGTCCTGAGGCAAAGGTCTGCACAGGCTGCCGTCTGAGTCCAGAGAAGGAAGGCGACCCACCTGCCCGGTTGAGGTTGGCTCTGTGGAAGGCGGTTTTCAAGCTGTTTCCCAGCACAACAATGGAGAAGCCCATACCTGCTTTTCTGGCTTTTCAGACCCTGACGTTTTCACCGAAACGAGACAAGGGGAGCTGAGGTTCAGTCCTGAGGCAGATGTCAGGGCCCTTGGAGCCCAGCACCCGCGGGGACCAGGTTTGGCCACAGTGCGCTCCTAGGGAGTCCCTTGGTGTCAGGCCTGGCTGCCCAGCCCTGCTTGGCTCCCCTCCCACCCCAACCCGAGGGCGTGCAGCATCGACTGCTCACTTTCCTCTTCGCGTTCTCTTCAGCTCATGAAACTCAAGTCCTGGAAATGCCTGTGATGACTTCCAGTTGGTAATAAAAGGGAGATGGAGATAAGGGCAAGAATTTAGGGGAAATTTCTTTCCAGTGCCTCACCTACGTGATGTTTGGATTTCTAGTTGTTGTGCTGCTGGCATTAGGGCTGAGGCCTTTCATGTAGGGAGAAGACAGGGCCTGGGTCTTTGGGGTGTGCCTTTGTTTCACGCTGCAGTTCCTGATTAGCTGATGCTTCCCTGACTGGCAAAACCCAGAGCTGAAGAAGGATCCCCGCTCCTGCGCTCCGGAGGCTGGTCGTGTGGACCCGGCTCCCTCCGTGCCTCTGCGCCCATCCCGCTTCTCAGCCCGGTTACCCTGCGTGCCCTCCTCCTGATCTGGGTCTCCATCCTTGACAGAACTGTCCACTGGAGCTTTCCCCCAGGATGGCAGTGCTCTCTCCGTGCTGTCATAGGGTAGTCATTAGCCACATGTGGCGGGTGGGCACTTGAGATGGGGCTAGTGCAGCTGAGGAACTGAATTTTTAAATGTTATTTCATTTTAATTATTTTAAATTAAACAGCTCCATGGGGCTTGCAGTCCTCTAATCGATCGTCCTCATTATACACGGAATTTTGTTCTTTACCATAAGGACTGGATATCCCTCTGCCTCGTGTCTGAGCACAGCTCCAAAGGGAATAGCATCGCCCCCTCTCTCCCCATCTAGGGAATTATGAGACAATTAAAGTAATACAGTTCTCTGGCCCATCCCTCACCACGCCTCTTACCCCCAGCCCTGGAAACTCCTGAGCATTCTTCAAGGCCCAGCTCAAATGCGGCCTCCTCAGTGAAATGTTTCATAAACCCTCCCTTCTTTGTCCTGCCCCCTCCCCCTTCCCTAATGGACAGAGAGCTGACAGGTAATGGTTAAACACAAGGCTGTGGGTTCAAATCTCAGCAAGGTCACACGGTTAACTGCAAGTTAATTAACCACTGTGTTTCCTCATTTGTAAAATGGAGATGATAAAAGTACCTACCATATATGGTGGTTGTGGGGGTTAAAATAATTAATATCTGTAAAGCATTTAGAATAGTGCATGGCATGTAATAAACACTCAATTAATACCAGCTACTTTCACTAGCAATTGATACTCCCTGTTCTGTGCTCTGGTTTCACTACGTTCAATCTAGCACTTACTGCTATTTAAATGCCTGCATTTCCAGCTAGTCTGTGAGGTTTTTGGAGGGCAGAAAATTTATCTTATTCTCACTGTATCCCCGGTAACTATCCTAGTCCCTGCAGAATGGGAACGCAGTGAATGAGCATTGCATGAATGAGTGACATTTTTGTGGTGTCCCAGCTTTCCCCATAGCCTGTTGTGTAACCTTCTCAAGTCACCTAACCCTTCCTCCATCACTTCCCTCCTCTGGAATATTAGAGGGTTGGACAAAATGAGCTCACTAATTCCCTCCACCTCAAAATGTTTTAGACCCTGGGAATAGAGTTGGGATGAGGTTTTGCCTGGAGATGAGAAGTGAGGCGTGGTCAAAACGGGAAGGATCCGTTGGAAGATGCACCCAGTTACAGGCCCTGAAATGGACAGAGTGCACACCAACTCCACACCAGCTGTGACTTGGGCCTCATTTGGGGGCTGGGGTCCTGTGTGTGGTGTGGACAGTTTCCATGCAGGGGGTAACAGAGGCCCACCTGCTCCACATTCCAGCCCAGAGGATCGTGCAGAAGGCATGGGACTGTGGGGGCCAGGGAAGTTCCTGAACCTGTTCTGTTCATGGTATTTAGGGTTTTGTCCACGGCTGGGAGTCCAGGACTCCAGAAGGCCAGTTACTGTGCTGGGTGGACAGGGGTCCCGGGGCAAGGTTGAGGCTTCCTTGCCCTCTGGGGGCCATCATGGTGATTGTGCTCCACAGGGGCTTTTGGATGTGGGTGCTCCAGGGGTTAGCGTCGTCAGATAAAATACAAGGTGCCTGGTTAAATGTGAATCTTAGATAAACAACAAATAATGTTTCAGCATGAGCATGTCCCATTTGGACTCTATTTGGGACATCATTGTACCAAAAATCGTTTGCTGTTTATCTGAAATTCAAATTTAACTGGGCATCCAGTATTTTTATTTGTTAAATCTGGTAAGACAGGAATCGGGGTGGGGGAGGGGGGGTGGTCATTCACCATCACTCCAAATGCATTCTAGCTACTGCCCCGTTTCAGCTTCAGGGAAGTGCTGATGCTACCTTAGCACCATGTGCTGAGAAGGGATGGCTCAGATTGTACAGTCTCTCTGTTAAAATGAGGCTTGGGAGTGTATTCATTTTCTATGGCTACTATAACAAATTACTACAGACTCAGTGGCTTCAAACAACAGAAACTTATTATTTCATGGTTCTAGAGGTCAGAATCTAAAAGTCAAGGTGCCAGCAGGACTGTGCTCCTTACTGCAGGGAGTAGAGGAAAATTCATTTCCTTGCCTTTTCTAGCTTCTAGAGACTGTCTGCGTTCCTCGACTGGGGGCCTCCCTTCATCTTCAAGGCCAGCAGCCCTTCCAGTCTTTCCCACGCTGAATTACCCTGACGTTTCTTCTGCCTCCCTCTTCCACATTTAAAGGACCCTTGTTTTTACATTAGGCTCACCCAGATAATCCAAAATAATCTCCTTAAAGTCAGCTGATTAGCAACTTAATTTCATCTGCAGTCTCAATTCCCCTCGCCATGCCACATAACATATTCGCAGGCTCTGTGGGTTAGGACAAGGACGCCTTGGAGGGGGTGGGGGGTGCAGTCTTCCTCTACCACAGGGAGGTTTCCCGTGTTGCTTTTCCTTTCTGCAGTTTGCTCACGGAGTCCCAGACCTGGTGCTGAAGGACATCGCCTGCAGTGAGGCCCTCCTGGAACGCTTCCTAATCTTCCCCCAGCGCCGGGCGGCGCAGACCGTGCGGGACGCCTTGTGCTCCCTCTCCCAGGGCACCCTACAGTGGATGGAAGACACCCTGTATGCCAACGTGGACTTCTTCAAGCTCTTCCATGTGGTAAGGGAGGTATTCAGCTGCTTGCCCCTTGGGAGGTAATTCCTGGAGGCAGTAGGGCCTGGTGGCAGGCCATCGGGACTTACGAATTGACAGAGAAGGCATGAACCTGGTGTTCAAGACATTCCTTGTTCAAGACAAGACAAAACAGGCTCCAAAGAACTGAAAATCAACTGATAGCATTTCCAGAGCCATGGCCCAGACATCCAGGAGTCACCATTAGGATCACCATTAGATATGTGCGGTGGCAGGTCTGGGTCCACCCCAAATGTGGGATAAGCCCTCTTCACCACCTCTGGCAATGTGGAAGGAGGCCTGGTGTGAACCCTGGTTTGATTTCCTAGTTAGGTGATGGGGGAAAAAATGGTTAACTTTTCCTGGCCTCATCATTCATCTGTAAAACAAATATAATACTTTACAGAATGGTAGAAAAGATATATTAAAAATATATGCAAGGCATTTAATAAATTTCAATAAATGAGAGCTTCACATTCCCTTCTCTAGGCCTGTTCTTGACCCCAAAGTTTACTCTTTCTGAATAAAAAAACAAAAAAAATAAAACAAAACAAAAAACAAAAAGAAAATGTCATAGAAGATTTCCAAAAATTTGGAAAGCCTGATCTAGCTCAACACTGTGCTCAGAACTGCATCCCAGACAGACTTCTTGGAATCCAATCATATCTTCTCTTTTGCTAGAAGGGTAAGATGAGAGGGAATTATATAAAGGAGGCATTGAGCATTGGTTCTTATACTTCAGAGTGCATGAAAATCATCAGGGAAGCTGGTAAAAGATGCAAGTTCCAAATTCCCACCCCCAGAGACTGATTCAGGAGACCTGGACTTGGCCAGAATCTGCCCTGTTACCTTAGGTGATTCCGATGGAGGTCATTGTAGGCCATGCTTTAAGAACACTCAAAATTAGAATTAGAATTTCCTAGAATTGAATTGTGTTTTCTCTCTTGCCTATGTTTTAATTTCTGAAACTATGTTTTGAGGAGTGTCAATCACTGAGAACATGGCAGAGGAATTTGTGTTTTGTCTTTTTACGCTGGCTCTCTCAAGTCCCAGAAAACTTGCTCTAGGCTTGTCTTCAAAAGCAAGGCTTTTTAAAACGAAGCAAAATAAAGCAAGACATCACAGTTTCTGGCAGGGATCACACTTCATTCCTTTCAGTGTGACTTTTCCTTGGAATGTTACTCCATAATTTTCCCAACTCATCAGGGAGGGCCTCCAGAATGGGTAAGAGGGGTCAGACCCATGGATGCCACCAGCACTGAGAGCCGAGGGCCCCAAAGAAGGTCTCTGCAGGGAGAAGAAAAAGCCATGCAGTTCAGGCTTCTCTATCCAAAGTTCCACAAGGAACCTGATTTTAGGCGCTCTTAGTTTGTTTTCAGAATCAGACAAGAGAGTGAGTAGGTGATAAACGTCCTTATCCTGACTGGTTGAACCCCTACACGACCAGAGACCAGTGCCTGTGTTTGTAGTGCTGTTGGAGGTTCCCTGGGTGCCAGGGATAGTGCAATCCTCTGGTCACTAGAAAAGGGGCAGTGTCAATCATCTCTTTTGGAAGCACCTTGGCCACTGGTATAGTAAATGTACTTTGGGGGCATGAGGACAGCATGGCTATAGCAGGAGAAAGAGGGATCTGGGCAAAACTTTTCAGTAGGGTCTGAACCCATAACTCAGGCTACTGGCTTCAGGATGATTATTTATCAGATAAGAAAGACCAGAATGTCTTTCCTTCTGCCCTTACGTGCTTCTTCGGCAAGTGTAGAAGTTCAGAAACCAGAGGAGAATTTTGGCAGGTCACCCTCACCAACCTGAGACGGACCCTAGGTGCTTGCCCACCACCTGTGTGCACGTGTCCATGCACTCAAACCTGAACTGGGCCAGGCACTGTGCTGAGGCCAAGGGCCCAACCATGGCCTTCATGCCCCCACTGAATTCCCAGTTACCCTGGGACAGACAAACAGGCCATGTCACAGAACTGAGGCTTAGAATGTTTGGCCCCTAGAGCAATGGTTTCCAGCCTGGTTGCACACTGAGTCACCTGGGGAGCTTTTAAAAACTACAAATGCCTCCCCACCTTCATCCCGTAGATTCTGATTCAGTTGCCTTTAGTATTTTTAAAAGCTTCCCAGATCATTCTAATGTCCAGCCAGGGTTGATAATCACTGACCTTCAGCATAGGAGTTTGATTTACAACCTCAGTTTCTATAGACCAAGCACAATAATAATAATAGTACCCAAATGCCTGTAAGGCTTCAAAGGATTTTTTTTTGATCATCCCTAAGGCCAGTGTGCTGTGCAGATGCATCCTCCCTGCTGTTCTCTCTTTTAAAAAAAAATATATATTTATTTATTGGCTTAGTTGGGTCTTTGTTGCTGCTCGCAGGCTTTCTCTGGTTGTGAAGAGTGGGGGCTACTCTTTGTTGTGGTGTGCAGGCTTCTCATTGCCGTGGCTTGTCTTGTTGCGGAGCACACGCTCTAGGCACGAGGGCTCAATAGTTGTGGCTCACAGGCTGTGAAGCGCAGGCTAAGTACTTGTGGTGCACAGGCTTAGCTGCTGGGCAGCATGTGGAATCTTCCTGGACCAGGGATGGAACCCAGGTCCCCTGCATTGGCAGGCAGATTCTTAACCGCTGCGCCACCAGGGAAGTCTCCTCCCTGCTGTTCTCTTAACAA